>NC_082643.1:13847384-14150807 GCF_028023285.1 Balaenoptera ricei
GATGCCAATGAACTAATTTACAAGAGAGAAACAGGAACTTTCTTGGTGGTCCAGTGGTCAACAATCCCAGGTTAACAATCCCAGCTTCCACTGCAGGGGCAGGTGGGTTCGATCCCTCGTGTCAGGATGACTAATATCCCCCATGCTTCACAGTGCAGCCAAAAAAAAAAAACTGTATGACCCCAACCCCCCTTTTCAACCCTGCACTCCTTCGAGCTGTCCACAATATTTTGCATATGTTTTGGTAATATTCTGTTTGAAAATCAGGAGCTGTGTCTAGGGCCTTGGAATTGTATTTTTCTCCTGTTTTTGTGTTTGTCTGTACTATGAGTGCATCTTTTTAGTTGAGTATGCTGTGAGAGTGGAATGATCTAATTAGCCAAAAATATTTACCTGTTTGGTATTTTCTACTCATCATCTGGCTGCTTAATATATATTTTTCAAACTTGTTATATCCAACACTCAGTAGTTGCTCCGTCTTTCATCTTTTCTTTCTCAGTCAGTAGCACATCCCTTTTTCTAATTTCTTAGTCCCAAAGCCTTGCAATCATTCTTGACTTCTCTCTTTCTCTCATATCCTATGTCCGATCCTTTAGCAAATCTCATTGGTTCTTTATTTAAGAACACACACAGCTTCTTACCACCTCCACTGCTGTTACTCTAATCCACATCACCATCGTTCCTGTCCTGGATTATTGTAAGAGCCCCGTACCTGGTCTCCCTGCTTCTACTGTACTCTGCCATAGTCAGTTTTCAATATCACAATCTCAATATACCTGTTATTCTGTTCAAAACTGTCCAATAGCTCCCCACCACATTCAAGGCAAGAGGCAAAATGCTTACAATGGCCAGCAGAGCGGAACATGATATGTGCCTTCCCATTTCATTATCTTTCTGGTAAATGGCTCATCTGACCTCTTTGCTGTTTCTTGGACATTCCAAACACAAGCACCCCGCCTCCCCCAAAGCCTTTCACTAGATGTTTCCTTTTCCTAAGTTGTTCTTCCCCCTGAGAGCTCCCTGGCTTGTTCCTTCCCTATCTTTAAGTCTTGGACCATTGTCACTTTCTCACTGGGACCTTCCCTGTCCACCTTGTTTTTAAATGCAACACTCCTCATACCTTAACATTTCCCATACTCCTTCCCTGACTGAGTTGTTTCACCATAGCCTGTATAACTTTCTAATACGTAACTTACTTACATATTTTATTTATTAGTTATTTCCCTACAGTAAATGTAAGCTTCGTGAGGGCAAGAATTTTTGTCCTTTTTGTTCACTGATGTGTCCAAAGAACCTAGAATAGTGCCCGAAACATAGAGCATTCGCAATAAATATTTATTAAGTAAATTTTAAAAATTGCCAAAAAAATATCTATTACAGAAAAATCATCAAACAAAGTTGAACTGGTCAAAAGCAAATAGCCTCTGATTTCTGTCTTATATAATAAGAAATTAGTTAGGCAAAACATTCTAAATATATCAAAGGATCAATTATTAGAATTCAGAATTCAAAATATACAGTTATGGGAAAGTGACATTTGTAATATTCATTATTTTTCCAGCCCCTGTTTCATTACTCAGTAATAATTTCTAACATACTTAAGAAACTATTACTTGGGACATTTGCTAGGGAATGTTAATTTTATGTAAAATTGTCATTTCTATTTATTTTCTTAATCTTTATTTGACCAATATGTTTTGTAATTAAATGAGTATCTCCAAAAATATATATAGCTATAATATGTTCAATGAGAACTTTCCCAGGCAGCTTCTGTGCCTTAAGAATATTGTAGGATAATTTATCAGGTTATCTAGTTTACTTCCAAGCATGTAAGTCAATAAGATATGATTTTAGTCTAAAATCAGCCCAGCAATAACTCCCAGATTATTGTGTGAAACGAAAAGTCTTGACCAAGAAAGGGAGAATAAAGGATCCAGGAACAAATGCTGAAAGACATTGCAGTGAATGAAAATGGGATTATGGAGACCACTGTCAGTGAGAAATCTCGAGTACCTCACAGTTCTGTTGAATGTTTGCTTCTATGATTAGGCCTGACTTCCATTTACAATTTATAGAAGAGTAGCTATAAAATGTGATTTAGGAAGCATTTAAAAACTATTTATTGACTAAATAGAGAATCAAAGAACATTAAAACTAGGAAAGATCTCAGGAGTGTGATTATAACATCCTATGATAAGTAGAAACCTCTTTTCCAAGTCTCACAAGCCCACTCATTTCACTTTTGAACAATCCAATTATTAAAAACCTTTCTCACACTATGTCAAAATCTGTCTCCCTGTATCATCCATCCACAGCTTCTGGTTGCCTTCTAATCAAGCACAAACCCTTCAGTTATGTAACATCAACCTTAAATTGTTACTTTCTAAATCAAACATCTCTTTATTGTTTCTCAGATGCCATGTTTATCTGAAAATTTAATTTCTTCTGAATTAACTGTTTCATCAATGTCTTTCCAAAATTATTGTTCCCAAAGCTGAACACAATACTTTCAATACATTGGTCTGACTGTCTCAGTCTTGTACTGCTACACCTTGAAAGCCACACCACAAAGGTGACACCTCCTGGGGTTGTACGTACTCAAATGCTTGGAGCTTCTTTAGTAGGACTGCTTGTTTAGCCAGCTCTTCCTAAGCACAGAGTATGTAGATTTATACCTCTAAAATTGCTCCTTAGTTTTTCTGTTCTCTCCAGCTTTAGGTCATATGCAAATTTGTAAAGTATACCTACCAAGTATTCATTAAAGCCATTAATAGAAACTTGAATTTGAGAATAGGGTTAAATACAGAGACCGGTAAGAACCTAGGGTTGACATAATTGCATGAAATAATACATTTTGCATACAATGCTTAATTTATTTTAAAACCTATTCCATCTTATCATCAAACATATATTATTCTCTTATTGACAAAAATAATTTACAGTACTATGTTGAATTTATATAAATTTACATTATATGTTACTATTTACACATAAATACTATCACTTTCACCATAACTTCCAGTCTAGTAAGCCTATCACTAAGGAAATGATGTTAATTTGTCATGACTTGTTCTTAATGGACCCAAGATGCTCCTAATACTGTTATCTTCTCTAAGAATCTAGAAACAAAATATTTGGTCAAGACTGTACCCTAGAATATTGTTCATGAGTCATAGTTACCCTTTTTAGGAAAAAAGAAAACACTTGCCCAATTTTCTGAAAACATTATTGTTGAAAGTCTTTCAGTTCTACTACAACCCTGATTTCTCAAAGTTTGTCAATAGCGCTTTCTGAATCACATCTGCAATTTGTTCAATGTGTAGGAGTTCTCCAGATTTTGCTGATTATACATTGTTAGCAACAAAAATTATTGAGTATATTTGCCTAATGTATTTATCTTCCCTTATTTATAATTACATAATTTAAAAGGTGTAACAAGCAGTATTTTAAAAGAATTCTGAATTTTACCATATTTATTGTAAAACTGTTCTCACTAAAAATTGTGTCAATACTTTTAAGTGAGTGC
This sequence comes from Balaenoptera ricei, assembly GCF_028023285.1. Classification (NCBI taxonomy): domain Eukaryota; kingdom Metazoa; phylum Chordata; class Mammalia; order Artiodactyla; family Balaenopteridae; genus Balaenoptera; species Balaenoptera ricei. The sequence goes on from NC_082643.1 coordinate 13,850,911, forward strand.
AAAGTAACTGAACATGTTTCATTATTTTTTGAAATCTTGACTTAACTCTTTTTGATACATGGCCATGGGATTATGTTTACATATTCTCTGGATTTTTTCATAATTTTCTCTCTTGAAAGCTAAAGTGTTTGAATGACTCATCCTAACATATCTTTTTGTATTTATTAAGAATTTACCAATAGCAACATTTCATTCTCCAAGGTTCCTGTGATTTCTATCTCACCAAGTAGTAATCTCTTGATTTATTAATTTTACCTTTATTTAGTTTTTATGTAGTTCAGTTATGTGCCTTGAATTGGGCAGGTTTTTGAGAAGTATATTAAGATGAATAAGACATAGACTGTACAGTACTTTTAAGAAATTTTGCCTTCTAGTAAGACAAATCATGTAAACAAATGCCTATGATGCCTGGTGAAAAGTGATAATTACCATCAAAGAAAGGCACAGATTAAGTTATATGTGAATTGAAAAAAGAAAATATAATTCATTTTTATTTTAATATTTCCAGAATTAAATCTAGCATCACAGCTTCCCTCATATTTGCTTAGTTCCTGAGATAAAACTGGCTAAAAGGCAAACCAAGATTTCATTCACAAATTATATTTGATTGAATGAAAATTGCAAAAAGAAATCTGGAAAGTTGATGCCTCCTATCACTATTACATCTTGTTTCTGCATTAGTTTTATGGTCTGTATTAGAAAAATTTAATCCTTATCCTTTATTGACCAAACAATTGAGAATAAGCCCATTAAAATGATCTTTTAATACTAAATATTTACCCCCGTTGTTACAACCACTGGCTCATATCAGAATATATTTATTTCCTCCTGTCACTACATGTTTTTAATCTCATTTTAATCTCTGTAACAGTTATTAAATAAATTTTCACATATCAGTAATTTCTAGATAAGGTTACATAAAGGTTTTCTGTCTTAAAATGAAACTGCGACATGAAACTGTATAAATATTTTTTGTTAAGTAAGAAACTTCAAGTTTACTTTATTACCTATACTCTCTCTTTTATAAATAATAAATTTATTTATTTTTAAATTATACACTTATATCCTGGTTTGTAAATATGGTTCTCCAGTAAAAGGAACCAGAGATCCTTAGAGAAATGATTGATTTTAAGGCTAGGGTAGGAAAAATAGAAGACAAATCTGGAACATTTTGTCATGCCAGAAAGAAAGGAAGTACTCTAAAAACAAAAGGAGCAGGGTATGTCACAGAAGCCAACATGAGATATATTCCAGTGTCAAAACTGGAACAATTTAAGAGACAAAATGAATAACATAGTATTGGATTATAACCCAAACTATAAAATAAACATATGAGTCCATAATGATATACGTATGAGTGAATAAAAAAATAAATGGGGGAGGGCTTCCCTGGTGGTGCAGTGGTTGAGAATCTGCCTGCCAATGCAGGGGACACGGGTTCGAGCCCTGGTCTGGGAAGATCCCACATGCCACGGAGCGACTAAGCCCGTGAGCCACAACTACTGAGCCTGCGCGTCTGGCGCTTGTGCTCCGCAACAAGAGAGGCCGCGACAGTGAGAGGCCCGCGCACCGTGATGAAGAGTGGCCCCTGCTTGCCCCAACTAGAGAAAGCCCTCGCACAGAAACGAAGACCCAACACAACCAAAAATAAATAAATAAATAAATAAATAATTTTTTAAATAAATAAATAAATGGGGGAGAAGAAACAAACCTTCCTTACGAGAGAATTCTAAATAATACGTGTATGGGCTACCTCCCTATAGCTTTATCCTCCTCCACTCCTCATTGAGTGTGTACTGGACTTAGTGTCTGGTTTCCAAAGAAAAGAGCATGGAACAGGAGAAAAAGTGGAGAAATCTGATAAATACTACCATAACCAAGTGATCAGTAAGGCTATGTGGATATCTTGTGATCCCAACACATTCCACCACCATGGTACTCTTTCCAAAAGCCCATAACCCCTGTCTAATACTGAGAAAAACATCAGGTAAACCAAAATTGAGGTACATACTCCAAAGTACCTGATCAGCACTCCTCAAAACCATCAAGGTCATGGGAAAAAAAAAAGGAAAGATAAAGGAACTGTCACAGTCCAGAGGAAACTAACAGTCCTTGACAGCTAAATGCAATGTAGTACCCTGGATGGGGTCTTGGAACAGAAAAAAAAAAAAAAGGCATTAGTGGAAAAACTGATAAAATATGAATAAAATCCGGGGTTTAGTTAACAGTAGTGTATCAATGATGTTTTCTTACTTTTGACCAATGTACTGTAGTAATGTAAGGTATTAACATTGGGGGAAACTTGGTAAGGGGCATAGAAGAATGCTGCCCTGCTACCTTTGCAACTTTTTTGTAGATCTGAAGTTACTCCAAAATAAATAGTTTATGTAAAAAATCATAGATGAATTTCAAGATTTCCTTTTAGGCATCAACTATGATTTCTGACTATGGAAGACAAGAGTTTAATTTCTTTCTCTCTCCTTTCTCTGCCATACATATACAACCTTCCACCCAAACTCCTATTATAATGTTATTTATATCAATATATTGTGTATTTGAATTAGCAGCCAATCCATTTAACAAAACTGTAATTACTTTCCCTTTCTTGTACAACCTCTTGTTTCCCTGAACTTAATAATTATCTTAATTTTTCATTTGTTTAATTTCTATGTACTTAGCACTTATTCAACCTCAAATTTTTCTCCATTGTTTGTCTCCTTTCAAGATGTTCAAATGTGTCCAGTGTTCTATTTATTTCTACCAATATGGTAAAAGATGTCAACATAGACTTTTTTCATCATTATTCTATTTGACCTCAGCCAGTCTTAGGTCCCTTCTTTCCTGTATTTCATATTCTTCCTTGGTTTACTCCCTAGTTTTAGTGAAACACAGCATCCAGTGTTTTCTTAGGAAAATTGGAGATAAAATGTTGAGACCTGCATGTCTGAAAATGTCTTTATCACATTTACACAGGTTGGTTGAAAAATCCTTTTCCTTTAGAATTTTTTTTCAGTGTTACTTTATTTTTTTAATTTTTATTTTATATTGGAGTATAGTTTATTAACAATGTCATGTTAGTTTCAGGTATACAACAAAGTGACTCAGTTATGCATATACATGTATCTATTCTTTCTCAAATTCTTTTCCCATTTAGGTTGTTTCCTGTGCTATATAGTAGGTCCTTGCTGGTGATCTATTTTAAATATAGTAGTGTGTATATGTCAATCCCAAACTCGCAATTTATCCCTCCCCCCGACCTTTCCCCCTTTAGTAACCACAACTTTGTTTTCTAAGTCTGTGAGTCTGTTTCTGTTTTGTAAATAAGTTCATTTGTATCATTTTTTTTTTTTTTTTAGAATCCACATATAAGCAATATCGTATGATATTTGTCTTTCTCTGTCTGACTTACTTCACTTAGTATGATAATCTCCAAGTCCATCTATGTTGCTGCAAATGGCATTATTCCATTCTTTTTATGGCTGAGTAATATTTTATTGTATATATGTACCACATCTCCTTTATCCATTCATCTGTCAATGGACATCTAGGTTGCTTCCATGTCTTGACTATTGTAAACAGTGCTGCAGTGAACATTGGGGTGCATGTATCCTTTCGAGCCATGGTTTTCTCTGGATATATGCCCAGGAGTGGGATCATATGGTAGCTCGATTTTTAGTTTTTTAAGGAACTTCCTTACTGTTCTCCAGGGTGGCTATACCAATTTACATTTGCATGAAGAATCCTTTTTATTTAAAATTTTAATGCATTGTTCCATAGCATCCAGTATCGCTGTTGAGAAATCTGAAACACATCTGACTCCTGATCTTTTATGTTTGGCCTCTTTTTTCTTTCTGGAAGTTCGTGGTATCTCTTCTTGATCTCCTGTGTTCTAAAATTTTACTGCAATGTCTCCATCTCTGTCTTTTGTGCAGGGCCCCTGATAAGCCCTTTTCATTTGTAAACTCGCATTCTTCAGTTCTGACAGTTCTCTTGAATTACTTTTCTCATGGATTCCTTGCTTTCATTTTCTTTGCTTTTATTTCCTTTCTAGAATTGCTAGTATTCATATTTGGGGTCTTCTGAATTAATTTTTTATTTATTTATTTACTTAATCTTTGTGTGCTCTTTTTCTTGGAGATTTTCTATACTTCCAAAGGCCCTGTTTTTCATTTCTGCTATCATATTTTTTGACTTCCATAGCTCTGTTTTGTTCTCTGAAGGTTGCATTTTCTATAGAATCCAATATTTTATTACTGCAATGCCTTTTAACGCTTTAAAAATATAAGGATAGTTCTTTATTGTCATTTTTTTATCTGCCTTTAGCATTTTTCTCTCCTTGCGTATTTTGTTTCTTTCAAATAGCTTTTTCTTTTGATCATTTTAGTCACTTTCACATTAGAAAAATTCTTTCGATATACAATAAAGTTTGAATGCTGGCTCACAATTAAAAGTTAGGAACTAGGAAACTAATTGGATGCTGTGAGAAAGAGTCCGACATAAAAGAAAAGAAAAGGAACACTCCATACAGAAAGAAAAATAGGTGTGAAAGACCTAAAGCAATATTGAACTTGGCACATTGGAAAAATAGGGTTAAAAATAGGACATAGGAGCTAGAATATAGTGAGGGAGGGAAGAGATATAAGGGATTAATTTCACCTTCCAGAAAGAAAGCCTTAGGCGTGAACTGGAAACTCAGGGCTCAGGCCAGACGGCTTCATAATTTACACCCGGAAAGTGCAAGGCACCCAATCAGTTCCGGCAGGTGTCCGGCTGCAGCTGTCTCCTGCAAACCCTAAGAAAAGAGCACCAACCACCCTGTGTCTTCAGCTCCTTTTATGAGTGCTATTTTTATAAGTCACTTATAGCTTTGTCTTTCACTGAACCGCAGAATTTTCGGTTCGTTAAATAGCAACTTCTGCATTTCATTGGTGAAGAAAGTGAGGCCCTGAGCCATAAACGTATCAGCATTTTTATCACTAAAAATTCTCTATTGGCATTTACAATTACATGGAGAGTATAAACATGCTATTCCTAACATCATTTAAAGTTCCCAAAACCTGAGTGAAAAGGAACATGACCACCCGCCAGAGAAAAGGGATGTGTTTACTTAACTCTAGGAAATGTCATTGAGAGGCACCATGGAGGAAACGTAGCCTAACTCAGTGAAATTGAAGTCTATTTGATTTTAAAAGAAGGAAGACAGTGAAATCCCAGACATTTCCCCAAAAGGCATTTAGTACACGAAGACAGTAAATCCCATAGAGTCAGTGTGCCTTTTGTTCAAAGCATTCAGAAATTTTCTTGAGAGCTGTAGAGTTATAAAAGTTAACAACATGACTGTAATGATTCCCAGCAAAACACCCCATAAGGTGGCCCTTAAATTGTAAGGACTCAGTGCTTTTAGGGTATGAGCGTATTCCACTCTGTTTATAAAGGGAGTGAGAGTTAACTGACTCTGGGGGTTTTTAATCTCTTCAAACGCAAGCTGTATCTCCCATTTCTCAGGGAAAGAATAAAAAAATACTCAAGTGGGAGAATAAGAATTCTCTGTCTGTTCTGGTTCCACTTTATCCAAAAAATCCTTGCCAAAGAATATTTGATATTTTGTCAAACACTCTGTAGTCATTTACAAACCTTCATGGCATTTACACTTGGTCTTGCTGGGGCAACCTTATGAGCTACATCTCTCATTTTTCTAAAGCTGCTGTCGGGAAAGTTTCCACGTAATGCTGTTTGGGAGTTGCTATACAGAGTGACACTTGGTCTTAAAAACCAAATGACAAGACTTTTAAATATTAACTTTAAAAAATTAACTAAAATAAATAAGTAAATAAAAAATAAATTTAAAAAATTCACTAATTGTGCATTTAAGACACCAGTAATGCCGAATCATAACATAGCATGACTCAAAATTGTACTTAACTCGGGACTCCCCACCATTCTGATTTCTCACTGAGAAAACATTATGTACAATAGTTATGGGAGAGCTTAACAGGCATCATATCATTTGAACATCCTGGGAATATCACATTTTCCTTATCTGAGCCAGAGGAATACTTCTCATATTACTCCAGGGTGCTGTTCAGGCTCAAATGTCTCCTCCATTCTGCCCAACCTGAGTCACTACCTCTCATTTAACCTTCTTTAATTCCCTTCAGTTTATTTACCCCTATGAAAGTTAATTTACTTTTTTGGTAACTTCAGATTATCTGTCTCCTCTCACTAGCCTGGGGCAGGGGTTTCAGGGACCTTGTCTGTCTCCGCTGTTGTGTACATTACTGTGTTTCTAGCACCTAGAATAATGCCTAGCAGCCTCAACAAATGTTTATTGAGTGAAATATTGTACCATCCAGGGTTCAGACTTTGATGACTCATCAGTTCTGAGCCCCAGCAAGAGAACCTTTTCTCCTTTGTTTAAGTAATTCTTCTCTTCGAGTCTGCTGCAAGACAAAGCAAATGTGGAAGAAATTACTGAAGGCAGCAATAACTACAGCAAGTAGCCCCCGTTCTGACGGTGTTGATAAAATATATAGGCTTAGTGGCCCGTATTTGCGATGTACCCACATAATAGAATAAGAAAGTTCACTCCCGTTGTTTCTACCTTTCCGCACCAGAAGGAAAAAGAGAGGAAAGGAGCAGAGAATGGGTGGGGTCAGGAAGTCAACGAGATAGGGGTAGTCATGATTTCTTTTGGCTTCATTTTCCCCGAAGGAAGATGCTACAAGAAGTGTAAGGGTGGGCGGCTCTCCACTGAGGAGGTGGGCCTGGTTGGAATGCTCAGAACTCAGGAGGAGCTCAGGGCATCCTAAGCCTCTACCTTCTTATTCAAAGCAGTGAGAAAGCAGAAAGACCTTATATTCTTCCTCCACTGTCCTGTCCCAACTAGTCTCCTGGCATAACTGAAACCCTCTTCCCAGCATCTACTCCTTTCCTAGGACTAGTGGTCTTAGCCATCTTGCTTTCTGACATCACACTTGCATGGTTGCAGAAACTTAGAGGTTCTCAGTGCCATCACTCAGATGACAAGCCAACCATCTGGAGGTGCTGCACACTCATTTCTGCAATTTACTTCAAGCCTTGATGTTGGGCATTTGCCAAAATTCAAGCGGTCCCCTCATAACGGGTCCCTAACCCTCACTGTATCCCTTCCCCGGATCCCCTTCTGGAAACTGGAAAGAAGGGATATTATCTTAATGAAGTGAAAAACACACTACTTTTACTACCAACATTTCCTAGACATCGCATTGTATTTGGATGCTATACATCTGTGATTATAAGATTTTCAACTCTCAGGTAGTTGGGGGGGGCAAAGTCATATCTGTAGCCTTTGGTGGAAGGAGAGAGGAAGAAGAAAAGAAAATAAACCTAAAAACTCTATTGTCACGTTTAATAAAAACAGTTTTAAAAACTGACTTATTTTTATCTGAGATACAAACAGAGGCAAAAAGCCTTAGATGGTTGATAAACATTTGAAGTATTTTTCAGTTATCTCACTGATTGTATTACATATTATTCACAAAGCCCCGAAGAAACAAGGGGAAAAAAATATTTTCCAAGGTACCGGTGTAAACTAGGTTGTCGGCATGAGTGAGTGAAAATAAAATTGCTGAAAATATTTGTTTATTCAGTTTCATCCAGTTGACAATAAAATGGAATGTATTAATGTCTCAGTAGACAGTAATTTCAGCTTGTGAAAATATCAAGTAGACTGGGAATAAGAGAGAGAGAGCTAGAGCGAGAGAGCGAGCGTGAGGAAGGGAGAGAGGAAGGACAGGCACTCCAAGGATCTCAGGGAGCCTGGAAGTAGGACGGTGCAGCATCCTGAAGTCCCAGCAGCCGGACTGACATGGCTCTTGGGTGACCTTGAAACAGGCAGGGTTTTACTACCAGGAGGACAAGTTATGTAGATGCTGTAACAAGAGCCAAACCACAGAAACACAATCAATATAAGAACTATAAGCTTGCCTTTTAAATTCTTCAGCAATTATCATTAGCACTCTCATCTACTGACTTCTACATATCTAGGCTCTGGTTTATTATGTTTATAACCCTCTATATTACACCAAATGCTATTATGATGTTTTCATGCTTGGCACATTTCAGAGGAAATTAGATATAGATTGCCTGACTTCTAAGACTAGCTCTCCCAGTGATTCGTTCTGTAACCACTGGGGACATAGTATTTCTGTTTTCATTTCCTCATCTGTAAAATCGATACTTGTTCTCAAATATTATGGGATGTATGAAAGAGATGATATGAAACTCTTTTGTGCTCTTTGAGAGATAATTTGTAAAAACTTAAGGTAGGATTAGCATTTAAAATAAACAAGTATAAAACCAAATATGCGAAGTGATTTCTACATAATATATAATTTAATATAATTTTATGTAATATAATTTTATATAATATAATTTATAATATTCTGGCCTACCATAAATTATACATCTTGATGATAATAACAACAGTTATGATCATTTAGCAGGTGTGCCATGGCTGGCATATATATTCTTAAATATAGTCCTGAAGATTATCTTCAGTTTAGAAATTAAGAAAGACTTGGGCCCAGAGAGGTTGAGTGGCAGACCTGGTGTTTAAACCCATAGCTATCTGACCCAAAAACACTGCCTCTGATGAAAACTCTTAATAAACACTGACTCTAATAACACTTTGCTGGGCACTGTCAGATTCTTAAATCTGGTCAGTTTCATATCTAAATTGGTGGATTTCAGTCTCATGATACCATTCCTGAAATGGTATCCTTCAGCAGATTTAGTCACTCACTCATCAATAATATACCATCCATCCATCCATTCATTCACTCAATCCATTCATTAAGTACCTCCTCTGCATCAGGCTCTGAGCCAGGCACTGGAAAACGGTGGTGAACAAAACAGATGACGCCTCGGCCTTCACGAAGATGAAATTCTAGTGCAGAGTGAGACAATAAATAAGGGGCTAAAGAAATGAAAATTGCCCTTTGCAATCTGTGCTATGAAAGAAGGCAATAGAAACCTTAAACTAAGACTAGGGAAGCCACTTTAGATTGGATGACCAGGGGAAAGCTTTCCGAGTATGTGACACGTTACAGCTGAATTGTGAAGGACAAGAATGAGTCGCCACAGGAAGAACCAGGCGAGAGAGACGAGCACGTTCAAGGTCCAGAGATAGGGAAGGGTTTTTTTTTATGGTAGGGACAAGAAGGAGGTCAGTGTGGCTGTAACGTAAGTGATGGCAGGATGGTATACGATGAAGTCGGAGAGGTAGGCGAGGGACAGACCGTGGTAAGGAGTTTAAGTCTTAATCAAAGAAAATGGGAGCGCTTCCTAATGGTGTGCTGGAGCCAGTGCCTACCAGCCCACAGGAGCCAGTTCTGCACATCTCCTCCCAGCTCCGTGTTCAATGTTGTCATGTTGGTAGCTTGAAATCGGCCACTTTGTAGTATTTACGTTATCTATGAAATGACATGTAAACCTACCTACTTACATATCTGTCTAAGTTATATGTAAATCCTTGTGGTATTTATATATCTAGGTGGTGGTATACACAATTATATACATATGTAAAAATTAATTGGGCTATAAACGAAATAGGAGTGCACTTTACCCTATGGTGTTATTCTTTAAAAGTTTTTACCCAAAAAAAAGGTGGGGTGCTTACAATAAAAAAATCACATAAAGAAGTAATTCACTCCCTATAAGTAAAAGTTAACAGTGACAAAAAACAAAATTAGCAACACAAGAATTTTACATAAGAGAGCAACAGTGTGAAAGAGAATATAAAATAATGGCATTTTTAAAGACAAAAATATATATAAAAGAAATATCTGAAGAGATATGGTTAAGAATTTTCAAATTGAAGAAAGAGATGTATTATCATATTCAGAAGGTTTCATGTTTTATTCAGGATATATTTTGGAGATAGAACTATAAAACCTAATAGTGAAATGGATGTGAAGCATGAATGAAAGTGGGAGAATCAAGGATTACTGATTGACCTGGGAAAAAGTGGGAAAGAAACAGGTTTGAATGGGTGAATTAAAACCTCTGGTTGTCTGAGATGCTGACTAGTGCCCCAAGTATAGAAGTAGCAGTTAGAGAGATGAGTCTACAGCTCAAAGTATGGACAGGTGAAATGAATTTGGGAATGATCAGAACAGAGGAGGTATTTAAAGCCATAGGTGTGAATGAGGTGGCCCTGAATGTGGAGAGAATGAGATAAAAGAGAGGACCTAGAACTGAGCAGATGCTCCAGTGTTTCCATGCTGGCTAGAGGAGGAGAAGACCAGCAAAGAAGACCCAGAAGGGGCTGCACGTTGCATATTTCCTTTCTCAGTGATGCAGTCAGTGAGGGGTCCTGAAAGGAGACCTGTACAAGAACTCAAAATAACAAATTCTAGACGTTGCTTAGATAAGTGAAGAAAGTGCCCTTGTGCACATATTTGAGCTTCGTGTGAAGCTGATTCCAGTTCTAACAGTAAATTTCCATCTTGACCTTGAACAAGGTTCTTTACATGTTTTAAATCTCAGTTTCTTATATATGAGATAGAATCAGAGATAGCAGTTTTTTGTGCCAAGGGCATATTCGTTATGGAAGAGATGTTATATGTGGCAATATTTTGAGCTACTAGAGAACAGTCCTCAATAAAGATAAGAGAGTAATAGTATGTAAAATAATCAAAGCCATAATCAGAAAAGTTCTATGTCCTTATATACCACAGTTCTCAAGAAGACTGACTGTCCTTGTCAGAGTCATTTTTTTTTTAAAAAGAGCAAAACTATCCAATTCGAATAATGCATTGAATCCCATTTCTAAACTCACAATGAGTCCATTTTGTGGCATATATTAGCCTCATTGCTAATATTTCTTTAGACAGGTATAATAGAACTAATGTACTGAAACATGGCCTTCATTTATTTTCTGATTACTCTTTGTTATGCTCAACAGTGAATCACATCACTAAAGTACCAGATCTAGATTATGACCTTGATTTCTTGATTTAGAAAAGTGAAAAGAACAAAATATATTTTTTATAAAATCTAGGTAGAAGAAATGAATTATTACAAATATATGTCGAGTCCCTTGAAATTCACATGAACTTTTAAAATACCTTTCTTATTAAATAAAAGATCAACCAAAAATCAGTATCTTAAACAGTGCAATATTAAAAACCTGTTTTTCTCTTTCTTGATCAAATACAGTTGGTCACCTCAGGGAATAACTGAGCTATCATTTCACCAAAACATGTCACACCAGCATCACAATATTTTTCTTAGGGAAAAAAAACAACTGAACCAACAGAGAGGAGAAGTTGTGCTTGCTTTTACTTACACCAAACGGCGTGATGAAGAGAATATAGTTTGAGAAAATTAGCACAGTACCTATAAGAAAACATCCTCAAGTAAAGGAGGAAGAATTTCCAAATATAAAGCTTGTTGTAAGAATGTATAAACAGAATTGACACTGTCATTGGTATTATTAATTAAAGCACATTTTCACACAAGCCTTAATATTTCAAACACTTGTTGGGGTTTTGTGTTTGCAGTATGTTCATTGTTCTATATGTCGTATGTCAAATGCTGAAGTAGTGAGGAAAATGTTCAAAATTCAGATTCAAGCCACCAAACTTTTGAAATCAGTGTCTAGTGCCTGTTGATCAGATCTACACATGGGGGAGAAATTTGACTAATGATAAATATATCCATAAGGAGGGATTTTATGTGTGCTCCACAGAATTTTATTCATCCAGAGGAGTGTTTTATCACACTGGATTGTTGAATTTCTTGCTCATGTAGAGGAGAAAGGTTTTCTGCCAAACTAATTAGTTAATGTAATTAGGAAAACCAAAATGTGTCAGCCTACTGCAGTGTTGAGTAAAGACTATGAGTAATTCTATTTTATTTTTCCTTCTGGAAGAAAAATAATAATAATGCCATGTGGTAGAATGAGCACATGTTTTCAATCAGACTGACCTGTGGTCAAACTGCATATTTGCATTTATTTGCTCTGCAACCCACCTGAATATATTATTCTATTCCCCTGAACCTTATGCATGAAATCAGAATAACACCTACATCACAAACTGTTGGGAGGACACAGTGAGAAATTGCCTGACCTGTTAGTTCACTCATTTTTTACTTCCCCAGCTCTTTCTAAGGCTTGTAAATATATAGATTTCTGTACATTTTATAAAGAAAAGATACAAATACACCTCTGATGACAAAACACTCTCATAATCTGGTAAATCTAAGGCAAAGGCTATAAAAGTAGATGTTCTTAGAGAGGAATTTCAGATAGCTTCCCCTAATATTAAGCTTATGCTTGGATTTTACGGAGGAGATCTCTACTTTAAAAGACTGCACCGGACACTTTGATCTGCAATATTTATGAGAAAGTTCATCCTTATAAGGTGTTGAAAAATATGCCTCCTTATGACTTGTGTTCACGTGTCTTTTTTCTGCCCTCTGGGGGCATTCAGACATTTGAAGACAGCTAGCTATATGTTTACATTAAGACTTCACCGGCCTGAAATTCCCAAGCTCTACAAACCTTTTATCAGATGACATAATTTCTAGAACTTTCATCATGTTGAGCACTCTTTAAAGGATATGCTCCAATATGTCAAATAATTCTTAAATAGAGCTGAAAATTACATTCCAGAAGTGTTCTTACCAGTGCAGAATAATAATAATAAATGTGTTGCTATGAACATATATTGCATACTTATATACCATGCATGGGCCTAGATATTTGAGATGCATACTTTTTAATGTACTATTTTATTCAAATTTTATATTTAGTCATCCAGCAAAATGTTAGCTAGAATCTACAGGGAGGCTCTATAGCATGGTTGTTAAAGGCTTGATCTCCAGAGCCAGACTTCCTGGATTTGAATGCAGACTCAGCTGCTATTTACTAGTTCTGTGACTCGGGGTGGGGGGTGGGGAGGGGGGAATAACTCATCCTGTCAGTTTCTTCAATTGCAAATGGGATTTTAGTATTTGTATTACTATCAAACTGTGTATGTAAAACACTTAGAATAGTGTCTCATGCATAGTAACTATCACATGAGTTTCAATAGTTACCATTATTTGTCCTACAGATGCCCAGTACCCTTATGGTGGACAAGGACAACCGAACAAGAAATAACATAACTTAATATTGAGATAAGTGCTGTTAAAAAATAAAGTGTAGAAGGGGACAGGTAGTGCTGTGGTGGAAGGCTGGGGGGAATGGAGGTTTGATATGCAAGTCCAACGATTCTCCTTTAGGGAGTTGACTTTTGAGCAAACCTGAATGAAGGAAAAGAATAAGCCAAGTGAGGTCTAGTGGGACCGTGAGCCAGGAAGAGGGAATGGCTAACAGAAAAGGCCCGAGGTGAGCTGAGCTTGGAGGATGTAGGGAGAGCAAACCATCCAGTGTACCTGAAGAAGACTAAGTAAGGTGGGTGGGTAAAGCAGATTTAGGCAGGGGCCAGATGACCTAGCACTTTGTAGGCCATGGCAAGAGAGGCACACAGTAAAGCACCTTGCCTAAGGGGACAGAGGTAATACCAGTTTTCTCTAACTCTAAGCCTCATAGGTCTTAATCACATTGCTGCTTATTATAAACAACATATTTTACTCATTAAAATTCCATCCGACTTTTTGGAAGTCACAAAAAAATCACACACTGATGGCTTATATCGAGCTTCCTGTCAACTGAAATATTTAGGTGTGTTTTTTTATGAGAACTCATTAATTTGATTCCAGGCTCTCCTGTTTTTAATAACTGATTTTCAAAGAGGTTTTCATTTATTCTTATCATTTTTGTTAAAAGAAAATTCAGAGAGCTTTATTTGATTTGAGTATTTTACTGAATGCGAAACAATCTGTTCACAAACAGAATTCAAATCCAAAACTGATATGAAGCTCAGAAACATAACGTTACAGGATGGCTTATGAAGTGAAAGTGAAGACGTTGTTTAATCTTTACAATGATTGGTTATTACAGTGAGGGTTACCACAGCAGGAGATTACTTAAAAGTGATTATCTCATATCATTTGAGGAAAATGACTAAAATTCCATTTATGATTATCAAAGGTATTTACAAGAATTAACCTAAGTTAAGTTTCGCTACTGCTCATGAAATAAGCTAGACGAAGTTTTGCTTATGTGGCTTAACTGTTTTTGTCTACTCAGGGGATTTTCAAGTCTGGTCTCCATTTTATTTTAGCATATTTCACCTTGCTCTTTTCAATCTTCTTATTTACTGATTCTTCCTCTCAGCTTTATGTGTTCAAATAAACTTGCTTTCTATGTCTTCATGCAAGATTCTAATAAAAATGGTGGACAGAAAAGAGGACAAAATAGTTTGTCCTGACTAATACAGATGCCTGCAGGTTGTCATAAGTCTACTAAATTATCTTTAAGGTAGACTGGCCCAAATTACAAAACACATTCATTCTTAAAAACCTCTTCCATGAGTTTATTAAGGAAGATTTGTCTAAGGGTCCACAACATTCTGATGAACTCCTTGCTTAGTACATTTATTTAAAAAAAGGAAAATTAGGTTAGTTTGGCATGACATGTTTATCGAACACAGGAAAACTAATAGCTTTTACTACATGCATTTCTAAGATGTTAAAACAGTCTTCTTGATCACCTGTCCTAAAATTGTGTTATGAATAAGTAGTATGCTTACTCAACTGTAGGTTGTAGTTACTATCTGTTTAGAAAGTGAGCCAGCATTTATCTATCTTACATCCAATGGAACCATTACTAATCCACATAAATTCTTGAAATATTAGTGATGACAGTTCTATCTATTGGATATAAGATGTTTGGATCTAAGGGATTACAGTAGTAAGGTTTAGTCTTACTATCTCTCGATCTATCTTGAACCAAAAGATTCCCTTGTACTTATTTTGTTCTGCCATTTCTTTGGTGAATTACTACTATTAATGAAGAATGTAGAAGCAAAAAAAAATAAAAAATAAATAGGAACTGGAAATCTACTCAATTACCTTTTCTTCTTCATCATGACATTATCTGCCAGAGGCTGAGCCTAGTCTCCTCTTTGTTCTCTTTGCAGCAAACTTGATTATAAAAGTCTTTTTTTCTCCTTTAGATTTTATCCCAGTTCTCATTACATTTGGATTTTAGCCCACTTGACACTACTCTCAGAAGTTCAAACCTTTCTTTTCTCTCTGCCCTTGATTAAATGTTCTATTTCTTTTTTCTATACATATATTTAAAACATAGACTTATCATGGACTATCCTACACTGTTATGTTGCTTTCGTTAGATATTTTCCCCATTTTGTTCTTTAATTACAGAGTGTTTTTGTTGTATTATAAGAACAAATGTGTCTAGAAGCTTGTTCATCTTGAGTGGTCTTTATATGTTGATTGGCCATATAGTTATGCTTATGCTTATGTTTTCTCTGAGCATTTAAAAATATGCTTTTCACTGTTTACGATGTTTGGGATGTATGTCAAAATACTCTGTGAAGAAGGGAGGGGACTCAGATGGTAAATAGATAAAATAAGATTGGCCACCTGTTGATAACTGTTGAAGGTAAATGATGAGTACATGCTGGGTTAGTACACTATTCTCTACTTTGAAATATTCCATGATAAAAAATTTAAAACAAAAGAGATTATAAATTAGTACCAGCTTTCTAAACCTCACAAACTGAAGCCCTATTAATGCGTACATTTAAACCACCAGTTTCATGGAAATCATGAACATGAGTCAAAATTGTTCTTACATGGTGTTTATCATATTATTTTTATATTTGTAAAATATGCAAATAATGTAAATGTTCAACTGTAAGATACTAATTAAATAAAACTTGGTACTTGGAATATATTGAATCATTAAAAAGAAATTGATAGATTTAGGTAAGTATGTACAAATTTTAAAATCTTTATTAGATATATATATTCTTATATTTATTCTTATATTTACTGGACATTTTATATATATATGTGTGTGTGTGTGTATATATATATAATCTGTACCGTAGACTCACCTGTTTCTTAGCTTTCTAAATAGCGTATATCTTGTTGACATGCACCGCAGGTCCTCTTCTCTTAAACCTGTTTCTTTCTATTGAACATATTGAACCATTCCATTTTTTCATTTTGGTCCTGAGTTGTGACTAATCTCTTTTTTTAAAGTTAGCATTCAGTCATAAAGACAAAGTAAACAAGCTTATCCTTTCTGAATATACCATATAGATCTGTACCAGAAATAAAGCTGGCACAACAGTTCTAGTGCTGAAAATATCTATCACATAGCTTTATTTCTTAAAAATTGTGTTTGAGGTCCAGAAAAAAACATGCCACATATTATGAATTGAATGAGACATATCAATAGACATATTAATACATTTTTTAATCTCATTTCCACAAAGCAAATCCGTATCTAGGAGGAAACGTGGCCATGAAGTTCTTTGTAGGCTTGTTTGACTTTAGCCTTTCAGAGTCTTGGTGCAGAGATTAGCTTAAACATTTGAAAGAATGTGTGCGGTGAGGAAAAGCTTTAATTATGGTTGGATTATACTAATTTATTTTTATCTATCAGGTTTAGTTTGACTATACTAATTTATTTTATCTATCAGGTTTAGTTTGATCAAATTTACCATTTTTATAAGTTTCTTCTAGTAATGACAAATATGTGTAAGAGATGTTACATTTTAACATTGTGACACTGATTCCAAATCTATGAAATAAACAAATTAAAATTTGTTTTAAAACAAAATAAAATTTTACAATGGGAAATGAATATAAAGAAATCTAGCCTACTCAGCTACTATTCTTTTAGGAATTAATATAAAAAATAGAAAATGTTCTTAGGCCAGATAGTCAAATCCTGGAGAAAGAGTTTTTTAAAAATCTGTATAAATTTAAAACTGTTCCATAAAAATTTGTCAAAGCCTAAACTTCCCTGACTTTACTCTGCATGATTGACATTCTTTAAGGGAAAAAATGAGCACTCTAGTGCAGTCTGCCTAATGGATGTCTTTTTATTTGTTTCCATTGTTTCATTTTCCTTTCCTATCTTTCAAATGCTCCCAACTTGAAAGGTTTATTCTATTCTATAGGTTGAGGGGTCTTGTTTCAACAAGAAAGAGCTTTGGATAGGAAATAAAGTTAGGGTTGCACTGAGTGAACTTTCCAGCAGTCAACTTAGATATTTGTCAAAAGTAGTATGACATTTGGCAAGGTAAGTGACAGTAACATTGACTTGATTGTCTTAATGTGTCGACAGCGCACAAAAGCTCAAAATCTGCTTTTTATTAAGTGGATGGTACCCCCCGGCTAAAGAATAATGAGTGTACTCTTTGGGGGCATCTTTTCTTTATTTAACTTGCCATTGCACACTGTATGTATTAGAAGTAGACACCACAGTTGTCCGGTTTGAAAACATAGCTCTTATAAATCAGTGTCTCTCTGTATAACAGAGATGAGGTAGCTTTTGCAGAAAGTAAATGGGGGATTGGATAAGGGTTTCTGAAACCGAAACAGTAGATGTCAGGAAAATACACCACAAAATTACAAGTATATGCCCCTGTTTCCTTAATTTATGCATGAACCAATTTGTAACTGCTCACCTGATGATCTAGATTTTAGCATCCCATAAAAAATATTTAGGTCAAATAAATATGCTACTTTATCCTTTAGAATGATAAAACATATAATTAAATGCATTTAAAAAATAGAAACATTAAATGGATTTTTCAATAAAGGTACATGAGTATAAGAGGAGATACTAATGAACACAAAGCATATCTAATTACAAACTGCACAAGAAGTACATAATGTAGATCCCTCTATAATACATGCAGTCTAAGATTCTGTCTATGGGCTAAGATTTAAAATGCAGTATTTAGTTACTTATTTTTGTTCATTTATTTTAAGAGTAGTATATTTAATTGTTCTTGAGTTTAAAAGAATAAAAAGAAACAAGTAAAAATGAGGAATTATACAACTTTGTATAAATGTCTCCTTCCTGAGAAGATGCTACTTTGTAAAGATTCCTTGAAAGTAAAATAACAGCAATGAAGATTATGAATACCTTTAAGAAATGAGTTAGTATGCTTTAAAAAAAAATCTACCACAGTTAATAAAATTGTATAGAACTTATACACACACACACACACACACACACACACACACAAGAATACAAGTAAAACTGGAAATCTAAATGAAAGTGGTGAATTTCATCAATATCAATATCCTGGTTGTGAATATGTGAACATTGTACTATACTTTTGCAAAATGCCACTATTGGTTTGGGGGAAGCTAGGCAAAGTGTACAAGGGACCAATCTGTGTTATTTCTTATGGCTGCATGTGAATCTATAATTATCTATAAAAAGTTTAATTAAAAAGAAAAATATCTACATTTTTAATGGGTATACGTTTAAATTTTCAGATAACAAAATATGGTCAATTGTTTTCTTAAATGAAATCTAGTTGGTGTACAATATTATGTTAGTCTCAGGTATACTACAGTAATTTGACATGTGCATATATTGTGAAATGATCATGATAAGTCTAATAACAATCTGTCCCCATACAAAATTATAACAGTATTATTGAACATATTCCTTATGCTATATATTACATCCCCTTGGCCTATTTATTTTGTAAGTGGAGGTTTGTATCTCTTAACTCTCATCACCTATTTCTCCCCACCCCCATCCCCTTCCCTCTGGCAACCACCATTTGTTCTCTGAGTCTATTTTCATTTTGTTTTATTTTGTTCTTTAGATTCCACATATAAGTTTAATCATATGGTATTTGTCTTTCTCTGTCTTACTTAACTCACTTAGCATAATACCCTCTAGATCTATCCATGCTGTCACAAGTGGCAGGATTTCATTTTTTATGGATGAGTAATATTCATTTTATGTATGTATGTGTGTGTATATAGGTTGTGTGTGTGTGTATATATATATATATATATATATATATATATATATATACATATGTATATATATTATATATATATACACATATATATTACATCTTACTTATCCATTCATCTAACAGTGGACATTTATGTTGTTTGCATATCTTAGCTGTTATAAAATAATGCTGCAAAGAACATTGGTATGTATATATCTTTTTGAATTAGAGTTTTGTTTTCTTCAGATAAGTACCCAGAAGTGAAATTGCTGGATCATATAGCAGTTCTATTTTTCCTTTTTTTTGAGGAACCTCCATACTGTTTTCCATAACAGCTATACCAATTTACAATCCACAAACAGTGCACAAGGGTTCCCTTTTCTCTACATCCTCACCAACACTTGTTATTTGTTGTCTTTTTGGTGATGGCCATTCTGACAGGTGTGAGGTGGTATCTCATTGTGGTTTTGATTTTCATCTCCCTGATTATTAGTGATGTTGAACATGTCTTCATGTGTCTGTTGGCCATCTGGACGTCTTCTTTGGAAAAATGTTTATTCAGGTCCTCTGCCCATTTTTTAATGGAGTTGTTTGGGTTTTTTGATGTTGAGTTGTATGAATTCTTTGTATACAGTTGACCCTGGAACAACACAGGTTTGAACTGTGTGGGTCCACTTATACCAAATTTTTTTCAGTAGTAAATACTACTGTACTCTGTGATCTATGGTTGAATCTGCAGTTGGTTGAATCCGTGGATGCAAAACTATGGATACAGATGAGCTGAGTATATGGAAGGCTGAATGTAAGTTATACTCAGATTTTAGACTGTGTGGAAGGTCAGCACCCCTAAACAATATGTTGTTCAAGGGCCAACTGTATTTTGGATAATAGCCCCTTATCAAATATATGGTTTGCAAATATTGTCTCCCATTCAGTAAAGCTTTTTAATTTGATATAATCCCATTTGTTTATTTTTGCTTTTGTTTCCCTTGCCTGAGGAGACAGATCCAAAAAAATATTGCGAAGACTAATGTCAAAAAGCGTACTGCCATAAAACTTCTGTGAGTTTTATGATTTCAGGTCTTACATTTAAGTGTTTAATCCATTTTGAGATTTTTTTTATATGGTGTGAGAAAGTAGTCCAGTTTGATTCTTTTGCATGTAGCTGTCCAGTTTTCCCACCACCATTTACTGAAGAGGCTCTTTTCCCCATTGTGTATTCTTGTCTCCTTTGTCGTAGATTAATTGACCATGTAAGTGTGGATTCACTTCTGGGCGTCTCTGTTCTGTTTCAGTAAGGTTTCTTTCTCTCTCATCTCAGAGCTCAATATCACAGTAATGGACATTGTTCCACACAGTCATTTGGGAAACCAGGCTTTTTCCTTCAGTTGATTTCTCTTTTTTCTAAGGCATCAGTGACCTCTACCATATTCCCACACCTGGCTGGCCCAGGGGTGGGGGGAGGAGGGAGAAGCGGGGGTAGAATATAGGGGTTGGTGGAAAAGGAGGTAGTCAGGACGATTTGGGAGGTCCAGTGGGGTTAGGAAACAGATGTGGGATGGTATACACTGCTTCCAACCACATTAAGGTGGCAAGAACTCAGTAACATGGACTCATACCAAGGGAGGTGAGACAATATACTTTAGCTCTGTGCCTCAGAGGAAGAGGAACCAGACCCGGGGGGAGGAGAAGCAAATAGCAGTTTTATCTACATTTCTTATTGGCTAAACATGTGTTCTCTTTTGGTCCATAATTGAATTATATATCTCTGCAAGTTAAACAATTGCTCTAGAAATTCAGATAGATTTTGATTCATAGGTATTTGTTGCTAAAGTGACACTTCTTTATGATGTCACTAAGTCATAGCAACCTGCACTAGCTTTGATGATTCTGCGACATTACAAGAGCCTTCTGGCATTTAAACTGCCTTTATTTATATTGCCTGACATGTGATGGTCAATTTTCTACTCATGTAGCTAAGCAAGCCTTTTACATGTGCTATAACAGCAGTAAAAAAAAAAAAAAAAAAAAAAAACCCACAATTATCTATGTAGATATCTGTCACTAAGTTCAATAACTTGTAAATTTCTCTAATCATCAACATGGTTTAAATATGCAGTCTTTACAGCATATTTAAAAATAAAATGAACTCATTTTCTAGGTGTGTATTCTAAAGGACATGGTGGTAATAGGACCCATTGCCCAGGCTTTCCATTGCCTCAACTCTGTCCTCAGACCTAGAAATTCTCATTGATCTAGACGTGTTGCCTCGCAGGATGCGTATGGCTAACAATAGCTGTAATATTGATGACTCCTGCAGGACCATAGTTCATTTGATTTGTTCCTTCTTATTCCTGACGGGGAATGTTAAAAAAAGAAAAATCAGCTTGGGACTCAGCAATGCAATGGATTTAAAACTACCTGACACAGCCTTGCTGTATGACCAGTTTACAGAATTCTTAGAGCACCTCTCTTAAATTCTGATTTTCAGAGCAGAGCCAGCTTTTTTACAGTGCATTTTTCCAATGTTTGAATACCAGACATATAGATGGCTGGTTAAGTGCATGGAGTCTGGAGCCAGACTACCTGGGTTCAAATCTTGGCTCTGCCACTTATTAGCTATGTGACTTGGGCAAGTTTTATGTCTATATGCCTCAATTTCCTCATGTGAAATGTGGAAATATATTAAGACCGAATTCATAAAGTTGTTACGACATTTAAATAAGTTACTATTTGTGTATTTGTTTAATGTGTGTGTTTATTAAATAATTGGGACCTATTTTTCTCGTGGATTTACTTCATCTTAAAACCTAAGCAGGAGACAGAGGATGTAACTAATATTCACTCAAGTGCTTGTCTTACTTTAGGAGAGTACCCTTCTGGACTCTGCTGACCAGTACACAGTCTCCTTGTAATTCATGATGCATTCGAGATAACACATATTCACTGCCTAATTCTGGATATTTTTTGTAATGGAATAAAAATATTTTAGAAGAAGATTTCTATTCAAAATTTTATATCACACAAACACCTGTATGAAGATAGTCACAGCAGTTCTAATCACAATAGCCCATACTGGAAACAACCCAAATACTCATCATTTAGAGAATGGAAAAGCAAATAATTGACAGAATACTACTCAGCCATGAAAAGAAACAAGTTATTTATACATGCAACGTGCAGTATCATGAATGAATCTCAAAAGCATTAAACTAAGCCCAGACTCAAAGGTTAAATACATTGTGTTTCCATTTATAATTTATTCTAGAAAAAGTATAACCATGGTGACAAATCAGTACTTGCCAAGGACTAGAGGTGTGGGAAGGGGATTGACTGCAAGAGAGGGTGAGGGAATTTTTGAAGGTGATGAAAATTTTCCGTAGCTTGACTGTGGTCATGATTGCATGAGTATATACTTTTCAAAACTCATCAAACTGTACAATTAAAAAGGGTGAATTTTATATAACTTATAGATTAAGAAACCTGACTTTGAAAATTTTAATACTTGCTTTACACTTTCTTTCTCAACTTTCAAGGTTAGATAATCAGAAGCATGCTTAAAATATCTGCAAAAATATCTTCCTTTCTCAGCGCTGGAAAGTGTGGTCTGTAGAACAGCACAGCATCACTAGAGCTTTTCAGAAACACTCTTTCATCCTCCCTCCTCTCCCTCCTCCTGTAGACCTCTCAGCCAGAATATCTAGGGGTGGTACCTAGGAATCTGTGTTCTAACAGCCCCTTTAGTTATGCCAGAGTTTTAGAAGCACTGATGGCCTATAAGAAAATAAAGAAGTATGGTCATTATTCCAGGATTAAATATACACTTAAGGTATATTTAAATCTGTTATCTTTATTTCTCCACATTGTGATACACACAGTAACTTTTTGGTTAATACATTATTGCATTATAGTGTCATTTTATTAACCACCTCTTAGACAACTTAAGTTGAAATACTAGCTGGCATTCTGTTACCAGCGCCTTTAATAACACTGTTACAAGGCAACAATAACTAAATTTCCAACTTCTCTGCCAAAGAGTTGAGAAAGATGTCTTCTTCTGACCTCAGAGGAAAGCTGCGTCCACGTTTCACAAATATTAAAAGGTAAAAACTAAAAATTTAATTGGTCTTAGAAGTGTATATCTCTCATAAAATCCCCTTATCTAGGATAAGAGGAAAGAAATAATTATTAACTTTGAAGAAAAGGCTAAAGTGAGACAAGTAGATAATGAAAAGTATACATGCACTATGTTGGGAAATGCAAGGCACAAACCTAACAGATACTATCACTCTTGGAGCCAGACTTCCTTTGAACATTGATGTAACTTTTGCCTGTGGCTAGCTGAGTGGTCCATTCTTCTCAGATGGGAGAATGCAGCAGCAACCTTCTGGCTGGGGTCATTGCCACATTTTCAGCATTGTTGGTAGATTTTAGAGGGAGTCCACACTCACTTTATGAACAGTTAAAATGTGTTTGGAATTTAAATGTATAGGTTGTCTATGAATTGTCTTCTGGAAATTGGCCTTTACTGTGCTTCATTATACCAACTGACAATAGACAGGCATTCACAGAAACGAACTCATTCACTTTTTAAATTCTTTCTTTATTCAGGTTTCTTGACAAATTACAAAGGTATGAGCCAGAGAACCAGGCTGAAATAGACTTAATCTGTTTCTGTCTGACTTGGGACAATGCACTTAAGCTCCCCAAGATTCAGTTTCTTCACCTATAGAGTGGAAATTATAGTGACCTTGCAAACATGGTCATTGTGAAAATTAATGAGATAATGGGATATCTAAGATGGTGTTGATTATCTTTTATCACTCTTTAATAAATATATATTCAGAGTCTCATCTGTGTCAGGCACTGTATTCCCTAGGAAGAGGAAGGCATGCAATTAAATTAAAACATGGTCTTCCCCCTGAGGAGTTCCATGCTTCTCAAATGAGGGTGGTATTGCCTCTCCAGGAATTTTTAAAACTGTGAGAGGTATTATTAGTTATTAAAAAGACAGGGCGCTGCTGACGCTGTGTCCCTAGGGATACTGAAGCTTCTAAAATGCATGGGACAGACCCCCAGTCTGAGCCTCAACAAAAAAATTATCTCACCCAAAATGCCAGTGCCACCCCTATAGAGAAACAGTCTAGTAGAGGAGGCTGACAAATGAAACAACTAATATAGTAACAGCAAAGTAAACACTGTAACAGATGCAGTAAAAGCATCGTGGTCATTAGTATCATCACCATAATTGTAACACAGTGACAGCTATTTACAAGGTATCTTGCAACATCGTTTCATTTAATCCTTAAAACAAGCCGTAAGAGAGTGTATTATATATCAGTGCTTCTCAAACTTTAATGTGTATAAGAATCAAATGGGGATCTTATTAAAATGAAGATTCTGATTCAGTAAGTTTGGAGTGGAGCCTTGGGAACAAACCATCGGCAGACCACACTGAAGAGCGTGGTACGTACAGTTGTAGCGGGCACTGACGGTGCTCTGCCTGGAGCCCCCGAGACGCTTGTTAGCACTGTTGTGCTTCCTCGCCCTCCTGCCACCACTCCACCTCTACCCCGACCCAAGATTTCCTGTTAACGCTTGTACCTGCCACTCCCTTGGGGAGATGCTCTAGGGCTCCTGGGAACCGCTTTGCCCAAACCCACATCAGGCTGGAAGTGCCTGGAAGTTTAGGTCTCCCTGGAATAAACTTCAGCGAACGACGGATTGGTATGAGAGCACGAAAGCCCAATTTCTTTGCCAAGTCAGGGCAAACTCTGAGGCATCCCTTCGTAGACTTAGGCCTCTTGCAGGATTGAGCTAAAGCTCCCCTCTTCCAGACTTTGCCTAAAATCACACCCTTACTTGCCTTTCCCCTGCCCTGCTTCTGTTAGTGCCTTTGAAGTTTTTCATGCAAACACTTTAATAAATCCCTTGCATGTGGAACTTCATCTCAGTTTCTGCTTCTGGAGAATCCAACCCTGAGAGGTCCTCAACTCCTCTCTTTTCCTCTACTCACGCATCCTTTTGGCTCCCCCTCCAAATTACATCCCAAGTGTACTTTCATTTGAGTAGTCCAGCTTTCCACGAAACTCTCCTTGGACATAGATTTCAGAAATAGTGTAGAAAGAGTTGTGCCCCTTTTAGCTCCAGCCTGAAATTTTAAAGCCTTAAAGTGAAAAATTCATGAGGCTTTTAGGATAATCATTCAGACGAGTGAAGTTTAGCCACATCACATCATCTGTAATTAAATTTTGCTTATAAAGTTATTAGGGAAGAAAAGTTTAAGTCCAGCTGAAAATAAGCCTATTTTTAAAACTAGTTTTTATTTTATGGGAAAAGCAATGCCTCATAATGCATATCTCAATGTGGAAAAGTATAAAATGAAAAGTTAAAAAAAAATTTACAAGACACTTAAAAAGGAATGACTCAGTGAGTTACAGAAAAGGTATAGATGAATTTGTGACAATAAGGAGGCAGAAAGCAAATTTTCCGGAACACAGGTTAAGAATCATACTCTCCATACCTGTAAGCCTTCTCGATCACTGAAGAAAGGACAAAAGATAGTGGACAGATCAGACTTGATGGCAGACAAGATTTTGTGCTATTTGGATGTATTAAGATTGTTTAAGCTAATTTTAAATGACTTAAATATCAGAGAGCAAATGAGAAACTGATGGTTACAGGTTGGCCTTCCTCTCTGGTAAAAGGTCAAGTTATATTGCTTGAAAGATCATCTGGCCTGGACTATGAAATGGTATGTTTTCATTTTATTCAGAACTTATTCATATGTTGAATTTTAGAAAATGGTATAAAGATGTTCGAAAAAAAATCTTGAAATACTTGATATATATGTTACATATTTAAAAATGTAAAAACCAGTGAAATTCACATTCTCAAAAAGTTGCAATCATTTAGAAGGCAAGATGTGAAGCATTTCATCTAACCTATCAAGATGATCTGAGATAAAGTTAGT
Organism: Balaenoptera ricei; assembly: GCF_028023285.1. NCBI lineage: Eukaryota > Metazoa > Chordata > Mammalia > Artiodactyla > Balaenopteridae > Balaenoptera > Balaenoptera ricei. The sequence continues at coordinate 13,876,780 of NC_082643.1, forward strand.
TTAGATGTACGACTATTTGCTCTAACATTTTCCATGATATGCTCTGAGTTCCATTGTGGGCATTTGGGGTAGGAGTTCATTTTTCAATCATTTTCTTCACTTTTTAGACACATATATAATTCAGTACAATTTTAGAGACCTCATTATATTATAATTTTGTCTTCTCTGATCCACTTTCTAAGTGTTACATCTTTCCTATTTGAATACAGAGTAATCAAATAATAATGAGCTTGCCAGCCTTCTGATTGACATGTATCTACTGTCTTATTTTAACTAGATCTGAAAAAATGGAACAATTCTAATAAAGTATGTATGGTAAATATGATAGATAGACTCATTTTAGTAGAGGAGACTTGGAAATGGAGTTCATTTACTCATCACCTGGTTTCCATGGGCTACATCTCAGGCACATCACCACACCCACAGCAGCATTTATTCTCATTGATATAATTCCTTCTCAGACCAGATTATGGAGGGAGGGGTTGGCATATTGGATCCTCAGATATAACAGTGCACAACACATACTTTTATGAACTGGAGGCTTTTACTTATTTTCTCAGGACTGTATCAATCTACAAATTTAAAAGACTAGAGAGTTTTAATGCTTAATTTAACTGCAAGATACATGTATATTATATTATTCACCCCCAGAGTGTCAGCTCCACTAAGGCCTGGATCTTTGTCAGTTTTGTTCACTGATGCGTGTACTTAGAACAGTCCTTAGCACCTCATAGGATACACACACACACACACACACACACACACACATGTATATAGAAAGAGTGTGAATAAATATATCACAAACTGGCAATCCGGTATTCCAAGGCAGGACTGTATTAGATTAATTTTGTGTTATTTTTCTTTGCTGCCTGTGTGACTTTGCTTATATCTCCCTATCTTTTATCACTAGGCCCCTATTGTACACAATTCTTTTAAAGTACTTTGAGTAAGATTGGAATTTTGAGGTGCCTTTTCTTATTCCTTTCTATCTGAAACAAGAGAAAGAAAACTAGTGCTGACTGATTATCCGTTATATGCCGGACACAGTGTAGACGTGTTAAAGTTCGTGATTGTATTAAACAGGGCAGACTGGAGTAGGTCTAATGTGACCTGACTCTATCCTCCCTTTATCTTCATAACAAAGCTGTCAGCAGTTGGGGCAGCTGCAAACAAGATTGCTACAGGGTAACCATGAATCTATTTAAAAATCAAGACTAACTTGATGGATGAGAAGGACGTCTATGGGATTCTTTCTGCCAGATCCTGCTTAGAAAAGCACAGACTATCTTTTAATATTGCTATTCCTGGACTTCTTTATTCTTCAGAAGGAGTTCCAGTTCCTCTTTATGTGATTTCTACGAATTGGGGTGCTAACTTTTTAGTATACCTCTAGTATGCTAAATCGGAAATCATAGCTCTCCTTCTGAACAGAACATGTACCTTTGGGAGCTTTGCAAAATTCATGTAACCTTTTACATCGCTGCAGAAGATTAGAGTTCCATGTGTAGAGAAAGCATTGTGGAAATAATTCAGGGTTTGGAGCCAAACATATAGATTTGAATTCCAGCTCTACATCTGGCTAGCTAAACTTAACTGGGCCTTAGCTTATTTATGAAGTAGGGGATCTTTTATTTTTCAGGACTATTGCAAGAATTAGAGGAAATCATGAGCAGTTCCTTTGAATATAGTACATACTTAATAAAGATACTATAACGATTGGAAGAGGGTAGGGGTAGGACATGGTAATTGTTTACCTTTAGATGTATATTGCCCACTTTGCCATGTATACCAAATAAGGAGGTTTGGAGAGTGATTTCAATTCATAGCTCCTATTTAATGCCTACCTTTCCTTCAAGGCTCTGGCTATGCCAGATCCTGCACTGATCTCCTCCAACGTCATTTGTCCTTCCTGTGGTATAAATTGCATGCAACAACATGTCAGGAAGCCTGTGTTAAATATGAATTTTGCTGTTTATTCACCACAGGACCTTGGGCAAGTCAGTTCAAGTTCCTGAGTGTCAATTTCCTTCTTATTAAAATGATTGTGGGCTTGTATTGAAGATTAAATAAGATAAAAAATGAAAGATGTCACCAACTTTAAAATGCTTTACAGGTTGTCTCAGTTATTCATGGCTGTGTAACAAATCACCACAAAAAGTCAATGAGTTAAAACAATAGTGATTTATTATTTCTCGCAGTTCTAAAGTCTGGGCTGGGATCAGCTGGGCAGTTCTTCAGCTCAAAGTGGTGTCAGGGGCTGGCTCCTTCATCCACCTGTCTGATGCCTTAGCTTATGTAGGGGAGCAACATTTGCCACCCAAAGTGTCTTTTTGGCATGAAGATTAATTTACGCTGATTAGTTTTAAGAAACAGAAGAGTGGGGAAGTCTTTTTTTTTTTTCTTGTAACCTCCCTCTTAGCTGCCTAAAGAATTTAGATGCATAGCCTGTTGTTGTTCTGGAATAGAGCTATCACCAAAGCTGTCTGCAAAGAATAGGGGCTAGTTGTAGTGGAGGAGAGACCAGAGTCCACTTTCCCATCGTTTCTGCAGGGCCCAATAAACATTTGTTTACCAAACAGTTTGCTTTTTCATCTCCATATGAATTGCGTTTCTCGCCTTTGAGGTCCCAAACCACCACCCCCAAGATCCTCTTTTGTCTTTAGCTGAAGATGGTATTTAAGGTGAGGGTTCTGGCCATTTTGGTGAGTTTACTCAGTTTTCCTGGGTCCCTCCCATGTATGTATGTTATTAAACTTGTGTTTGATTTTCTTATCTGTCTCATGTCCATTTAATTCTTAGGCCAGCCAGAAGAAACTAGAAGCATAGAGAAAAATTGCTTCCTCCCTGACACTGGCATGGCTGGGATAGGTGGGGCCTACCTGGGTGTACCTGTTACCACATGTCTTCTCTGGCACGGTAACCAGGCCAGTTTGCATGGTGGCCCAGTGATCCAAGAGAGCCTCTTCCAAGAGGACAAGCCTCAAGCCTCTGCCTGCATCAAGCCTCAAGCCTCTGTAACCTCGCACAGTTACAGCCACTGGGTGAGGTGACTACACAAGTACACGAGCACTGGGAAGTGTAGGTCACTGAGGGCCCCCAATGTGACAGTCTGCCACACCAGTGTAAGCAGCAATCGATAGTCTCACTCCACTTCTGCTACATTTTGGCACCTGCTTTGCTTCTCTTTTTGGTGGGGGGATTGTGTGTTGTGTATATCTTGTCATCCTATCGTTCCAAGGAGATTACACATTGTTTGTTGGCAGTGACTGTGCTCCAGGGTTATTTTATGTTCTCACAAAGATAATATTGTAGTATGTGGGCTTTGGAGCCTTCACAGACTAGGTCCAAATCCTTCCTGAGTCTGCCACTTACCAGCTGTGTAGTCTTAGGCAGGTTACTTAACATCTCTGAGCCTCAGTTTCCTCACGTGCAAAACGGAGTAATAATAGTTTCTTCCCTCACATGATTGTTATGAGAATTATATGAGCTATTATGAGGGGAAAAAAGAACCGCTCCCGGTCCAGAATAAACTTTAAAGGTTAATGTTATAATATTTTATTAATATAAAGATAGCCTGGTGCACTGGTTTAATTTGTGTCAGATTTCTCATCCCTGAGTCCCAGTCTAACACCTCAGAAAAGAATGGATTTCTTGAATAACTAATATGGAAATATTTTACAGCCTGAAAAATTGTGAGAAGCACTTACAGATAAAATAAAATCAAGTCTGTATTTTAACATTACATTGGACAGTTAAGTTAAGGCTTTGATATTTTTGTTCATCACTCTTCCCAGTTAAAAAAGGAAGAAACTATTTTGGTTACATCCCTAACCTTTTTCAATTTGGGTAGTCATATTTGATACTTTAAGTTAAATATGTGTTAAAATAGTTATGCAAAGGTATTATAATTAAGAAGCTAGTGACATTTACTGAAACTTTTTTGTAGACTTTACTTGCCTGTAATACTCCATGATACAAAATGAACAAGAATATTTTGACTTTATTTACATGTAAACATTATAGTGTATATGTTGCGACCTAAAGGCACTCTCTGAATTATATTCAGGTTATTCCTGCCGGTATGCTACCCTCTCTAGTGTTTAACACAGTTACTTTTGAACAAGGGATATAGCTGGCAGCATCGAGCAATCGATTTTCTACTCACATTCTCTCCTTTCCACCCAGTGAATTTTACTGCCTATGGGCAGTGACAGTTGTACCCTCTAATTCATTCCACTATTCTCCCCTTCACACCCACAAACAAAAGTCTGCTGACAAAAGAAAATACCTTCTTTTGGGGGAAAGATGGGCGAGGTTAGACCACAAAATGTCACTGTAATAAGGATCAGGACAATTAAGAAGTTTAAATATTAGATAAATTTATTTAGCAAACTAGCTTAATTAACTTTTGGTATTTTTTTCAATAACACCATAGGTATTTGAAAACCTTTAAAGTATTAATTAGCTCTTTTGCATTAGGAGCTATTAAATTCTCCATATATTTTTCAAATATAGAGAATATTGTCCATGAGAGATACAAATAATTTGCAAACACATTTGCCCTCCTTGACTTTTTAACAGGCCTATATTGTAGTCGTTTGATATAAGTGCATTTCCTTTTGTGTTTTCTCTTGATCCAAGCATCTTCTTTAAGACATATGCTTTCTACAAGAAAAATAACATATATGTGTTTTAGTGTTCAATGTATATTCAAGTGATTCGTGTATTGGTTTCAGGGTAGGAGCCCAAATAGAAAGTGTTAAGAAAAGAAAAGGGACACAATTTTTCTGGTAATGGAAGCATGCCAGAGAAGGAAAATGATGAAACAGATTGTTTCTGTTTTCTTACTCATCTAGGAAAAGTAGTTTAGAAGTGTATTCAAATTGGGTAGGCCTGCATTTTTAAAATAGCAGGAAGAATTATACAAATCAGAAATTTGCTCGTCTTTCACCCCGAAATGTATTTCTTGACCATTATTTGGTTTAGTGTATATAATGAGCCTATGCTATTTTTTCCTTTCTCAAGCATTTATTATGTTCTATGTGCTTGTCATACAATGCCTCAAATATCTTAAATCCTGGTGTGACAGAGAAATATGAATGAACAGGTGTAAAAACAGTTACGAATTTCCTGATAAACGTCCGTGCTTTGTAAACGAGGGGGTGGACATCAGAGAACTGTCATAAAAGCATTTATAGAGGAGAAAGCACTTTTAAATTCAAAAGTAGCCACTAAAAACCCACAGCGATTAAGGGATCCTTTTAGTTCAAAAATATAAAAAAATAAAAGGGAAAAATTTGAGTTAACCAAAGATAAAGCAAATGATAATTTTCCCCCAAATTAAGTCAAGATTGATAATATTAAGGATGATAACAGAGCATATTTTTTCGTGCATTTATTAAAGTCTATTTGAAATTTTATCTGGAAATGTTTTCTAATTTTTTTTTTTAATTAATTTATTTATTTTTATCTTTGGCTGTGTTGGGTCTTCGTTTCTGCGCGAGGGCTTTCTCCAGTTGCGGCAAGCGGGGGCCACTCTTCATCGCGGTGCGCGGACCTCTCACTATCGTGGCCTCTCTTGTTGCGGAGCACAGGCTCCAGATGCACAGGCTCAGCAGCTGTGGCTCACGGGCCTAGTTGCTCCGCGGCATGTGGGATCCTCCCAGACCAGGGCTCGAACCCGTGTCCCCTGCATTGGCAGGCAGATTCTCAACCACTGCGCCACCAGGGAAGCCATGTTTTCTAATTTTGTAGCGAAAAAACAATTACAAAAACCCCAACTTGGTGCCTATTTATTCATTCAACAAATACTCATGTGGCTTCTGCTACGTACCAGCTACCACACGAATTACTGGGAATAAAATGGTAAGAGAGAAGCCAGAGCCCCTGCCCTCGTGGAACTTAATGTGAGCATGAACCGAATGTTAACCTCAAGTCTTCTGTCAGTCCCTTTAAGAAATTAAATGATACAGGCCAAGAAAGCTCCTGTGCTTTGTAAAGTGTGCAAGCCGTTTTATCAGCTTTCTGGAGAAGTCCTAATATTGTCAGGGAGCAAATTTGCATTTAATATCTACTTAAGTCAGGTCATATTGTTTTCTGTTTTGACTTTAAGAAGAAAATGTGATTGGTAATAACAATAAAATGGGCACAGTTATTTAGAAGGGAGTGTTTATGCCAAGGAAATTACAGAGGCAGGTTAAGATTTGCAAGGAGATGGCATTTTTCCAGTAATTGCTCTCTGCATGTCTGTGCAGCAGGTTTGATTCAGGCCCGGCTGCTGTTTGAGAGCTTCTCTGCTTGCAGAGGGAGGTCTGCTGCATTACCTAATGATGTTTGATCTGCTCTTCTGTGGTTTCATCCGAACTGCCACAGTAACACTAACAGTGCTAGCCCACACCGCCATCAACATTCCGGAGAAGGCTGGTCCTGCCTTCGCAGGACTGCTCTCACATCCGCTGTGGAGCATTCCCAATTCATCAGATGTACGCTTTTACAGAATCCTTTCCTGGGCTTCCCTGGGGGCGCAGTGGTTGAGAGTCTGCCTGCCAATGCAGGGGGCACGGGTTCGAGCCCTGCTCTGGGAAGATCCCACATGCCGCGGAGCAACTGGGCCCGTGAGCCACAACTACTGAGCCTGCGCGTCTGGAGCCTGTGCTCCGCAACAAGAGAGGCCGCGATGGTGAGAGGCCCGCGCACCGCGATGAAGAGTGGCCCCCGCTCGCCGCAACTAGAGAAAGCCCTCGCACAGAAACGAAGACCCAACACAGCCAAAAATAAATTAATTAATTAAAAAAAAAAAAAATGCTCTCCTGGGGAAGAAAAATAAGTATTTGAGAGATGACTATGATATTTTTTAGCCTACCCTGCAAATTTTCATTATTATAGGAGCATTTCTAGGTTTTGTAGGGCCTAAAACTTGTACAATTATAGGAGAGAATACTACTTGTTAAAAAAAAAAAAAGCCAAGTTATATATTCAGAATTAGAAACAAAGATGAATATTTACTTAGAATAAAAAAGAGATCACATTGCATTACAAATTTAAGAGAGCTGATACACACCATAAGTATCACAAAATCCAGAAAAATAACCTTGCATTGTTTTAATTAACTGTCAGACACACTTCTGTAATAGTTTTTCCCTCTGATTTTCTATGTGTATATTCATTGATTTCCTCTTTATGAAGGACTTTGTAAGATAATTTTCTGTAGTGAGATTAGAAAGATAACTCAGTTTTTCTACAAGCATGGTGATCAAAATCATTTTTTTCTTTTATTGACAGTTTAAAATAGCTTCTTCCAGCTTCACAGCTCATTATTGGTTATGACATGTAAATTTTTAGAACTGTTGCAATATTAGGGAAATCCTCAATCAAATTCATTTCACATATGAACTGTCAGATTTAGAAGAACATTTCACAGACTAACTGTGGCTCTGAATATTTCAAACTGTTTTTCTCCTCAACTGCTAACATTGTTACAGTGTCAAGCACCAGAGGACACCATCTTATCACAGTACAGCATCCGACCCTGCACCTTTTAGTCAGGAGCTCAATACCTCACTCCGGTGGGTGGTCAGAGTATTCCAGGCCTGAGAGCTGTAACTTAACCATCAATGGAAATGACTGCATATCACCTAAATTTTTTTTTCTGAATTTATTTAAAATATACCCAAGTCAAATTCCCCTTAGCCTGATTCAAAGAATACCTAAGGCTACTTCACTGCCACCTGCCTAAGGGAAGGTCAAATAGAGGGGGACGTCGGTGTAGAAAGTGACAGTGGTCTTAACTGACTGCAATGAAAATATTTTCATTTTGCCAAACTAGTGAGGGATCCTGACACCTGAACTCTCTTGGCTTCCCGGTGAACCTCCTTCTGCTTGGCCTGCATTCAGTCGACCTTTGCACACCAGTCTCCCTTAAACTCTGTCTGGTCCAAAAGAAAGTCAACATCTTATAAGGTTTGCTTAACACTCCTCTCAGGTATCCTAACTGCATCCTGCCTTCATTTCCTTTAGCCCTGTCACTTCTTTATCAGACCAAAGACTGATTGATCATAAGGCAAATAAGACTGAGAGGCTGGAAAGATGTGCCTGCATCATTTGGACCTTCTCCAACACTCTGATCTATGTACTTGAGTATTAAGGCTTTCCAAAAATTATCTTAGAGAATGGGCTGAGCTTACATCTCTGAGATTTCAGATGTATTTCTCCCCTTTTATTTTATTTTTGTAGAAGACACAGAACTGAGATGTACCATGAATATGAAAGAGAATGAGTGCCAGTGACTTCAGTGAATATTGATCAAAACATGTTGTTTTCTTCTTTTTTTTTTTTTTTTTTTTTTGGTGCGTGTGATGGGGAGATTTCTCAGTGAAGTGTTGCCAACCTTTGCTCAGCACAGTCTCTAGAACATTAAATGAAACATAATACAGCCTTATCACCAAGTTGATTGAACATGCAGAAGGTGGTGGGAAGCTTTCATTAAACTGTACAAATGGACTATTAGTTTATTCTCTTCCCCAGTGTTCTACCATCAAAAGCCGAGGAAGAAAGATACTAACATAATGATGCTATAGCATCCACTGACAGCACAATAATTGTTTCATTCTGGGCATTTTGAGAAAGAGTCCCGATTTTTCAGGCTTGTACCTCAGCCACATATCTTTAATTGACTGAAGTGTGGAGTAAAACTTACAAGATAGATGTGAAACAGTCTACTGTTTTGTTGTGTCAGGCATGAATGCTGTAGGCCATTTTTACTTTCACATGTAATAATGCCATATTTTAAATGAACATCACCACTTTCCTTGGCATGTTTTAAAATCACTCTGCAAAGCATTGAATGGTTAATTATCAGAAAGCCAGCAATGAGGAAAGTGGAAAGTGAGTTATGTGAATCAGCGAGCAAGAAATTTTCCTCTGCCCTTCTGGGTTCTTCTCACTGATCTGAAAATTGAATTCACATGAGCCAGATTAACTGGAAAAAAATCACACCAAAGTTTAATAACACATATACGTGGGAGAATAACGTATATACATGGGAGGGACCCAGGAAAACAGTAACTCACCAAAATGGCTGAAACCCTCACCTTAAATAGCATCTTAAGCCAAAGACAAGAGAAGATGTTAGGGTAGTGGTTTGGGACTTCAAAGGAAAGGAAGGCAATTCATATGGAGATGGAAAGCAAATGTTTGGTAAACAAATGTTTGCTGGGCCTTCCAGAGACAATAGGACACAGAGAGAAATTTTAACAAACTTTGCTGGGTTCCCTGCTGTCTGCACATCTAGTTCCTACTGTAGTTATCTATGGTGATACCCCCTTCCTGGGACAGGCCCTCTATCTACGTTCTTTTAGGCAGTTAGGGGGAAGGTCAAAGGTTCTTCCCAAGTCTTTTAGGTATTGATTGTTTTTAGTGGAAATAATCTGCATGCCAATATCATAAACCAGAACTCAATATATATCCAGGGCCTCTGTGCTGCAGCTAACCAATTAATCCCTAAACTATACAGCTTTTATATCCATGAATATGTCTTAGTAAATCCAGAAACATAAAATATTTTAAATTGGTAATATTATGAAAGGCAAGTGTTACTGAATAATAGAACCAACTCTCAACTCTATTTTTGTTTGTCATACAATTTGTTTACATTGGAAAGGACCTAATGTCCAACCTACTTATGTATAGGTGAGAAAACTGAAATCCAAGGAAGTTAAGTGACTTGTCCTAAGCCTACAACCTGCTAGTGATAGTCAGGGCTAAATTCCAGGTCTGCTTATCAGTCCAGGACTCTTTTCCCTGAAGTATTTTTTCTATCAATTCTGCATTGATGACTAATTTTATGTGATGTGACACTCAGCTTATGAATTAGACTAAGCAGTGTCTATAATTTTCTCAGAAATTCCTGTTTTAAGATGGTATCTTATTCCCTTTTGCTCATAATTGATGAATATAAAAATGTCAACTCTTAAAAAAATAAGATTTTGTGGTTGAAATTTTTCATAAAATCCTGTAGTATAAATTCTCTGCATATTTTTTTGCTACAAGTATTGGTTTGCTATTGCTGCTATAACAAATCATCACAAACGGTGGCTTAAAACAAGACAAATTTATTATCTTACAGTTCTATAGATCAAAAGCTTGAAATGGGTCTTGCAAGCTAAAATCAATATGGTGCCAGAGCTGTGTTCTTCCTGGAAGTCCTAGGGGAGAGTTCACTCACTCATCCTTCCCAGCTCTTAGAAGCCACTCCCATTCCGTGGCTCATGGCCTCTTTCTCCATCAGCATAACACCTTCCAATCTCTCTCTGTCTAGAACCCTCCTGACACCTCTTTAAAAAGGCCCTTGTGGTTGCATTAGACCCAAGTGGGTAATCTCAGATAACCACCCCCATCTCAAAATCCTCAATTTAATCACATCTATAACGTTCCTTTTGTTTCATGTAAATAACATATTCACAGGCGTCAGGGATTAGGAGATTAACATCTTCTGGGGGGAAGGAGGAGATGGGGGCATTATTCTGCCTACCACACTGCTCCACTTAACTAAAAGTTATTGCTTTAACTTGTTCCTCATCATATTTTGCTTTAGTTTTAAGTTTCTTTGGGTTTATCAGGAATAGACAAGTAGCTGTATTTTCAGACACTTGCCCAAAATAAATATTTATAATTTCTAACACTTAAAACAGCTTTGCACCCCTCTCATACTCCACTGTTATAATGGAGGCCTTGCTTGTTATATATTTGTTTTTTCTAGGAAAAAATAAGGGTAAAATTTTAAAAGAAATGAAATTGTGAGATAATCTCCAGATTATAAGAATAAAGAATTCCTCAGGTTCTTCCAAGGGTGATAAACAATAAATCCCTATCAAATTAGAAAAGTTTTTGTATGACCTCGTATCAGTTTCCTAGGACTGCCGTAACCAGAAATTCACCTGCTTAAAACAATAGGAGTTTATTTGCTCATGGTTCTGGAAGCCAGAAGTTTGAAATTAAGGTATTGGCAGGGCCAACCTCTCTGGAGTCTCTAGGAAAGAACCCTTCCTTGCCTCTTCCAGCTTCTGGTGGCTCCAGGCATCCCTTGGCTTGTGACCACAAAACTCCAACCTCTGCCATCATCTTCACATCACCTTCGTTATGTCTCTGTGTCCTTTTTTGTCTCTTATAGGGACATTGCCATTGGATTTAGGACATATCCTAATCCTCATCTCTATCCTTACCTAATTATATCTGCAAACACCCTGTTTCCAAACAAGATCATATTCTGAGCTTCCAGGTAGACATGAATTTTGGGGGGACACTATTCAACCTACTACAAACATAAAGATGTATTAAAGAATTATTCCTTATAATTAACTTGCTAGTTAGTTTTTGCCCACTTGTCCTTACTTGAAAAAATAAGTAAGAAATAATTAGCCTTCTTCTTCCTCAATGCTGTGGACCTTTTTCCTGTTATTATTAATATTACCTAGTTCTTAGGAGTTCTCTTAATGCCAAGTAATAACAACAGGAAGAAAGATAATCATGATTCTCATTGGATGTGTTTTGCTCTGTGATTGGCATAGTCCTTGATACTTTACAAACGTTCAACCCCGCGACAATCAGATGGTTTTATTATATCAATACATGTCTTACACATGAAACACTGAGGTTCAAAAAGGCTCAATAATTTGGCCAACATTACACACATAGGAAGAAGCAGAGGTCAGAATCAGACATAAGTAACAAAATATCCCCCTCTTTTCCAGTTTTCCGGAGTCCTCATCACAAGGTCCATTCTGTCCCAACCTGTTTCTCAACCACATATATTCTTCAGTTCTCACTTTTGAATTCACCTCTAGGCTTTTGCACTAGCAATTAACAATTAATGCATTGCATTCAACCTTTTTGCATACAAACCACAGAAATAATAACAATAGCAACAACAACTTGAACTTCAAAAGTTTGAAGAGTAGTGATAAAAAGAGAAAACCAATCAACCAACAAACAAGACATCCGTAAACAGTGCTATTGGATTTAGGAACCACAGGAAGCAGATGGAAAATGCTGAAACATTTCTAGAGAGATTGAAAAAAAATCCTCTATTAAATTGGAAAGAGTTTTCGGATTCTGATTTTAGATCACAAATGAAATGAAAGCAATTATAAGAAAACAACTGTTTGTGAGTAAAAATATACCCAGAAATTCCTTGATTTACGAAATGACCTTACCTTGGGAAAAACATTTGCATAAAATATTTTGAATAGAAGGTGCTGGCCCTCTAAAGTCTCTTGACCTTATAAGGTAACTATGCAAGTAAACAAACAAATAAATAAAAGTAGAAAATGATATTGTTACCATGTTTATGGATAAACAAAACTAGGAAAAAATAAAATGAACATTTGAATAATGGTCCTTAAATAGCAAGGTATTTGAGGTGTTGACAGAGGCAGTAAATAAACTGACAATTCTACCTCTTGATTAGCATTTAATATAAAGAGAGCTTTTTAAAATTTTTCCTCTTATGCTTTTATATTTTCCCCCACTGATTTAAAATTTTGCTCTTAATATGAGGAATGCTTCCTTTCTTTTATGAATTGAGCTATTTTCTAGTGTTTAATTTTTCCTCATTTTGTAAGAGAATACCATAAAATTATTGCAAGCGATATACATGGAATATACATCTTTAGTAAGAATCAATAAAAGGTTCTCTTAAGTTAGTGTGTGTGCTAAGACTCTGAGCCTTCTAATCTCACTTTCATACTCTCCCTTGGTGATTTTATATCAAACAATGAGTTTGCTAACATCTGTTAAAATGATGATAGCCAAGGGTGGGAGGGAGATGCAAGAGGGAGGGGATATGGGGATATATGTATATGTATAGCTGATTCACTTTGTTATACAGCAGAAGTTAACACACCATTGTAAAGCAATTATACTCCAATAAAGATGTTAAAAAAAATAAATAATGATAGCCAAAGCTACAACTCCAGAGATCCTATTCCTGAGCATATATTCCATCACCTATTGTATAATACTTGCCTACTTGGACCACTTGAGTGTCCCTAGTCATCTTAATTTCTGCATATCCAAAACTAATCCCATCACCCTTCATCACAAACCTGACCCTTCTGTAGATGGCTACCAACCTCCCATTCAACCAATTCAGATATGCCAGGGTTGTCCCAGATGGTTCCTTCATACTCAGGACTTAACTGGTTGCCACATCTGTAGAAACCTGTCTCCTAAACATTTCTCCTACCCTTCTCCTTATCTCTATTTCTTCTGTTGATTTACATTATAATATCTCTATGCCCAGACTCTGGATTCCATTCAAATCATTATCCCTCCATCATTAAGTAGTTTCTTAAAACTGAAATCCTTCCATGGCTTGCCCTAGCTTTCAACATAAGCTTAATAATACTGAGAGTGCCATTTTTATGTTTATTACATGTCATATACTATTCTAGACACTTGACATACATATCTTTGCATTAGTTCTCACCTGTCATCAATCTTGTAAGATAGATATTACTCTAATTTTATAAATGGAGAAATTGAGGTTAAGGAAGCTTAAGTAACTTGCCCAAGACTAGTGAGCCCAGTTAGTGGTTAGCTGGGGCTCAATCGTAGGATGGTCTGGCAGCAGAGCCTTCTATTCCACTGGATCTTTTGCTAAATTAGAAGTCATGAGATCAGCACGTGGGCTTTTAGTGATCCGTAGCACTCAGCTGCTGAGCCTCCCTAGCTTGGGCAGTTGCTTCCGCAATACCAGGGCATTTGTTATGTCTTTTCTTTCTTTCTTCTCTCTCTCTCTCTTTTTAAATTTCATACATGTGGACCTTTTAAAAAATTATTCAAGAATACATTCAAGTTATTTTTAAAAATTCAAATAAAGAAGAGGTAATTCGAGTAAATGATCCGTCCTCTACTCTACACATTCCGTCTCCTCCAGAGACCTAATCACTTTCACACTTTAGTCTTTTTTTTTTTTTTTAATAAATTTATTTATTTATTTATTTATATTTTTGGCTGCGTTGGGTCTTCGTTGCTGTGTGCGCTCTTTTCTCTAGTTGCGGCGAGCAGGGGCCATTCCTCACAGTGGTGTGCGGGCCTCTCACTGCGGTGGCTTCTCTTGCTGCAGAACATGGGCTCTAGGCGCGCGGACCTCAGCAGTTGTGGCACGTGGGCTTCAGTAGTTGTGACTCGCGGGCTCTAGAGTGCAGGCTCAGCAGTCGTGACTCACGGGCCTAGCTGCTCCGCGGCATGTAGGATCTTCCCAGACCAGGGATCGAACCCGTGTCCCCTGCCTTGGCAGGCAGATTCCTAACCACTGTGCCACCAGGGAAGCCCTACACTTTAGTCTTGACTATGAATTCATTTAATCTAAAGACTTGGATCTCCTCTGCTCTGGGAAGTTTCCTTCCATTATTTCTGTTTTTTGATTCTGCTCTTCACCTCTCAAACTCCTATAGAGCAATCTTTGTGCCACTGCTCTGGCAATCTGGTATAGCTTGTGAAACTACACTTAAAATCATACAAAATTATTGGGTTGGCCAAACAGTTCACTTGGGTTTTTCTGTAACATCTTACAGAAAAACCCAAACAAACTTTTTGACCAACCCAATATATTCATCGGATTACAAAGAAAACCAATTATATTAAAATTCAGTTATCAAAATACTAAAAAGTATAATATAGTAATATAATTCTTTGTGAATGCATCAATAAAATGATCTAGCAACACATTTATCTAAATTCTGAAGTAGTGATGGGCATAAATTTCATTTTGAGATACCTGCAGCAATGTATACTGCCATGTGAAAACATCTGTGATTTCTGTTGCTGATAAATTCACATGTACTCCCAGTGCTACTGTGATTTTTGCCTACATTCGTCATTGAAGAAGGAATTATTAAATTCAGTTAAAGCTTATTGAAAAAGATGTAGTTCATTTTCTATCCAAGGACTCCTTGAAATCTATCCATGGCCTTATGTTAGTATTACTGGGATTATAATCTCTCTGTTTCTTACATTTCCTCTCTTACCTTTCAACTCTTTGTCTTTTTATACTGTGTTCTAGGATTAACTTTCTATCTAGACATTTTACTCCATTGGTAAAGAGAGCTTATAACCATTTTTTTTCGACCTGTTATGCTAAAATTTCATGTCTAAAATAATGAGGAAATTACAGATAGAAGCATTCAATCACTCAAAGTGAAGTTTCCAAAGGAAAGAGAAATTGCTTTGAGGTGGATATAGATTTCTTGAGAAAAGTGCTATAAAGGAACATTTTGCATATCACTAACACTGATTATTAAATTCTTTGTGTAAGACTAGATAAACCCAGAGAAGATCCCCAAATCCAGAGATGGTAATCCTAATTTAGCCTTTGCTACTACTTTATGTTTAGTCTAGAAAACAATCAATAGTCATTCAATTTGGAAATGAAAATATTCATGAAACTACCTTCATGAAAATTCCAAAAAACAAAAGAGAACGATCAAGGACTCTGTAATAGAGTTATATGGATGTTATATGGTGAATGATAAGAGGCGATTTCTCCAAATGGAATTACTGCTTAATGAAGAGAAAAAGAAGATGCAGGGAGAAGGAGGTTAGGAAGAGAGAGACATGGTTTTAAAATGAATAAACTAAGAACATTTACAAAATAAAACAAAACAAAACCCACAGGGGCAGATTGAAATTTCTTTTGCCACTGAATGACAAGTTCTTTATACATGTTCGATATATTCTAAACGTTTGCCTCTCCTTTCATTCCCATTGGTGTCATACCGGACTACAAAACATCAGGCTGCAACGCTGAGGATAGCCTGTCAGCTGAAGCTGACAGACATGGCTGATCACCGGTGTCCCTCTCACAATGCCAGGGTCTATTCTTCACATCCTGTGCTTTACGATAGCTATTCAAGGGAGAAGGCAAACAGAAAATGCATCAAACCCCAGAGTAATTGTCCATTGTTTTCCTCTTGCCATCAGCTAATGCTCTCATTCTGATACATACCCACCCACCGGCACCACTGAAATCAGTGAGCGACTTCCTTTAAAGGCTGCAGAGTTACACTCACAGCTTCCTACAGCTGCGGGGCAAAGGGGAAGCCTGAGCATTCTCTCAGTACTGCTGCCGGGAGGCCCAAGGCCTGCGCAGAGGTTAAAAATATTTACATTCCCTGACCGTAAATAAAATCAAGATAGTCTCCCTCAAAGGCATAGATTTGGGGCTTCTCTGAACAAATCAGGAAATTTGACAACACTGAGCCTGCTTTCCAGCTAGACAGCCCTCCGCTTTATCCAGGTTTTGCCTGACCGAGTTTGATGGGGCATGAATTCTCCAGCAGTTTCATCATACACATTATACACAAAATGGAGTCCCAGCTCATCAGCCTAGAATTCAACGATGTTCATAATCCCGCCCTTCCTTGCTTTTTCAGACTTGCTACCCATTCTTCTCTCACTATGGTGACGTCATGCCCCTAAGCTTTGGATCCAACTTGACTTTCATCTTTCAGGAAGCCTTGCAGGAGTACCCCAGTGCTTCCCCATCCTTCACCGCCAATGGTCCATGTGATTCTGTAGCAGTTAGTTATGGTCTCTCTTATGACACCCTGCTGTGTGTATCTTGACGTCTAATGAAATATTTTTTTGGTGGATATATACAATTTTTTGCCTTCTTTTCACTCATCACATAATTTTTCTACAAGTGGAACAAGTTCTGGTGTCTGTGACTTAGGAGCAAAGCCCAGGAGCATTGCTATTTACTTGCTGCATAAGTTTGGGCAAAATATTGATCCTCTCAAATTTCACTCAGTTCTAATATTTGTAAAATTAGGATAAGAACAATACTTCCTCTAGAGTTGTTGTAAAAATTAACGAGACAATGCATGGTAAGCATTTTGCACAGTGTCCCACTGCCTGGGATACAGCAAGAACTCAATCAAAGTGTTTGTGTGGTTATTATTACTCTACCATTGTCATTCTCTTGAGACTATTAAAGTGACTTACCCCCGGTTTCTTTTTACTCGTAAGCCTTTCGCTGCCCTAGAAGTTTGCACAGCTAACTTTCCTCAATTCTTCCTGGTAATTATTATCACCATAAAATATTCTTCTAATATTCTAAGATTCTCTTGCTGTTGTCAGAGAGGAAGGAATTTTCCTCTACCTTTCTAGATTCTTCTAGCTCATCTAAAAATTAATTTGGCAGGTTAACAGGAGAAAATCAGACAAAAGTTCGATAACAAGTATACATGGGAAAGACCTAAGGAAACTGAGTAACTCATCGAAATGGCTGAAACCTTCACCTTAAATACCATCTTCAGCTAAAGACAAAAGAAGATCTTGGGGATAGTAGTTTTGGACCTCAAAGGGGAGGAAGGCAATTCACATGGAGATGAAAAAGCAAGTGTTTGATAAACAAATGGTTGCTGGACCATGCAGAGACAATGGGACTCAGAGAGGAATTTTAACAGACTTTGCTGGGTTCCCCCCTGTCTACACACCTAGTTCCTAATATAGTTATATTTGGTGCTAATTCCCTTCCTGGAACAGGTCGTCTATCTACATTTTTTAGGCAGTTGAAGGGAAGGTCAAAGTTTCTTCCTGAGTCTTTTGGGTCTTGATTGTTTTCAGCTCAAAATAATCGGCATGCCAAAGAGACATTTTGGAGTGGCAAAGTTTGCTCCCTTACATTATTATGTCACTTACATTTCCATAATAAGATTATATAGAATATACAAAAAAACAAACAACCCAATCCAAAAATGGGCAGAAGACCTAAACAGACATTTCTCCAAAGAAGATATACAGATTGCCAACAAACACATGAAAGGATACTCAACATCACTAATCATTAGAGAAATGCAAATCAAAACTACAATGAGGTATCACCTCACACTGGTCAGAATGGCCATCATCAAAAAATCTGCAAACAATAAATGCTGGAGAGGGTGTGGAGAAAAGAAAACCCTTTTGCACTGTTGGTGGGAATGTAAATTGATACAGCCACTATGGAGAATAATATGGAGGTTCCTTAAAAAACTAAAAATAGAATTACCATATGACCCAGCAATCCCACTACTGGGCACATACCCTGAGAAAACCATAATTCAAAAAGAGTCATGTACCACAATGTTCATTGAAGCTCTATTTACAATAGCCAGGACATGGAAACAACCTAAGTGTCCATCGACAGATGAATGGATAAAGAAGATGTGGCACATATATATAATGGAATATTACTCAGCCATAAAAAGAAACGAAATTGAGTTATTTGTAGTGAGGCGGATGGACCTAGAGTCTGTCATACAGAGTGAAGTAAGTCAGCAAGAGAAAAACAAATACCGTATGCTAACACATATATATGGAATCTAAAAAAAACAAAATTGGTTCTGAAGAACATAGGGGCAGGACAGGAATAAAGACGCAGACATAGAGAATGGACCTGAGGACATGGGGAGGGGGAAGGGTAAGCTGGGATAAAGTGAGAGAGTGGCATGGACATATATACACTACCAAATGTAAAATAGATAGCTAGTGGGAAGCAGCCGCATAGCACAGGGAGATCAGCTCGGTGCTCTGTGACCACCTAGAGAAGTGGGATAGGGAGGATGGGAGGGAGACGCAAGAGGGAGGAGATATGGGGATATATGTATATGTGTAGCTGATTCACTTTGTTATAAAGCAGCAACTAACACACCATTATAAAGCAATTATACTCCAATAAAGATGTTAAAAAAAATTATATAGAATATAGATAAATTGTGCAGATCATTATTTGCTAACCAGATAGTGATGGTAATAATGAATACTTCATTATCTAGTCCAGTATTGAGCCATTCAGAGGTAAATGGACCCTAGTAAATATTGTTTATAGAAATATAGTAATAGAATATGTTTAATGTATAAAAAATTCTTCTTAGGATACCACTAATAATACTTCTGTTACCCCAATTTGGATCTCCTAAAAAACAAAAGTTACTTAAGAAGGCCCAAGTTATCATTTTAAGACATTTTTCCAGATGCAAGTAAAAATTGCACTACAATGTTTTGTTTTATAGTATTAAATGGTACTCAATGTTTTGTTTAAGAAGTATCCAATTTAACATATCAGTTAGGTATTACTGGTGGAAAAGTGATCTGTCTCATTCTTGGATATTTCAGTTAGATCAAATTTAATATATCACATGGACATTTATGAAGGTGTTCTACATACAACATAATTGATTGAATATTGGTCTGATTTATAGCTGGTGTGTTTAACTTTAAAATATACCTCAGTATTTAATGTGCTTGGTTTGATAATTGCCATTTTGGTTCAATGTTTAAGGGTAGAATTTGATAAAAAAAATAAATTGCTCATGGGCATGAAGAAAATCATAAAAGAAAACTATCAGCAGGCAGTGAACAGATGTATCATGGTACAGAAATAATCATATTTTTACAGCAGCAATATAAAGTGAAAATATGTTTCAAAGACATATGTTAGTTTTGTTTAGGTAAACATGGGATTCCCAGCTTCATTTAATTAAACAAACAACAACAACAAAGGACAGGCATATAAGGCCTTCCAAACTCAACGATTTTTTAAAATAAATGGAATATTAATCTACTTTATTGAACCTTTGCTTATGTCATAGAAACTAATTTATGTATTTGGATCAGTTGTTACTTAAAGTAAACATATTCCTATTTGTGATTTTTATGTTTCCATTTTGAAAATCCACAGCTCCAAAACATCTTGATGAATGTTTTCTGATCTTGTTGATAGGGAAACAGAATACAAGAAACTCACTAGCTTCTCCAAGGATGCATTAGGAGTCAATATGTTTTAGGCTTATATATAAGATCGTTTTTGCCTGACTCACCCATAGAATGAATTTTAATACTGACTTGCTCATTTGCAAGTTCTCTTTTCTAGGAGGGAACTTCCTGTAATTCCCTCACAGCCATCTCCGTTGTCCATCATCCTTATCAGGGCAGCTACTCCAGCAAATCTCCATATCACACAACCCAGAAATCCCAAGACATTCTTCATTGCCTATCTTCTTTTGCCTCCCAAATTTGTTACCTTGTAGGTTCAGCTGCTTCTTTCCACTTCTTTTGAATCCAAATATGTCTCTGCCTCAGTGAAAATCCTTGCATAGGTACTTATTTTACAACCAGATTTTAGTCACTTAGTTCTTGTGATATCCTGTATTTTGAACCTAAGTTTACACCTACTGCATTTCAATGTTTTTCGCTACTTCCTCTGCAATGAGAGACACCTCTGGATCAGTACAAACTGCTGCATTGAAAACTTTCTATTAGTTAGCCCTGACTCAATGGACTGAAGCCTTATCCCCTAAAAATACCAATAGGAAAGACTAAAAAACATTGACAGTTTACTGTGAAGAGACAATGTGTCATTAGATACAATATACATTCGCTTGTATAACCTGCATGACCACTACCTGAGTTAGGGATTATCATCAAATCCTTGGAACCTGAAGCTCATCAAAGTTACCGTAGTCTAAGGAGCCAGATGTCAGGTTTCACATTTCGTACCCTGGCAGCCTGACTCTAGACTCCATGTTCTTAGACACCAAACAGTATTGTTTATTGTCCTAGCTTCTACTTCACATAAATTAATCTGCAACTTTACAAAATTATTCAACTCCTACCAGCTGCCATCTCTCCTCCCATAACTCTCTCTCTCTCTCTCTTTTCCTCACACACTCACTCTTTTTTGTCCTTCCTCCCTAACTCATTCTCTTTCGTGTTTATTTTGCTCTGCTAAACACAGAAGAATGTTTTTCTTAAATCACAGTTTCTATGAAGTTTATAATTGGTCTCTTGCTGACAAAACAATAAATAATAAATAACCTTTGTCTCTCTCTTATAATTTCTTCTTTTTTTTGCTTCTTTTCCACCAAATTTCTCCTGATTAATCTTGCTTATTCTCAAAGATCTAACCTAGTCCTAAACAGTTTTTCCCTTCTGGGCATAATTATAATTGTTGTTTATATTTGCATTTTAATGTGTACTTTATACATTTTTGCTGCTTCTACAAAAATGCATTCTCCTTGAAGGCAGGGTAATATTATGGACTTCTAGATGCAAACTAAGTCAATCTTATGCTTTGTTCTTTATCTTATTTCTGTGTCTTATTCAGACAAAATAATGCAGATTTGTGTGTGTACATGTGTCTGTTTAGAGAAGAGATGGAGCAAAAACTGGATAAGATGTAGCTTCAGAATGAGTATATATTTTATTTGTTTTTTATTTTAATTCCTTCCAGGCATAGAACAAAACTTACTCTAATCTATCACTAAATAACTCCAACACTTTCTGATAATTTTCATTTCTCAGTGACTATGTATACAATCTTGACTATAAAAATAATATACTGGGTTAAATATTGCTACAAAATTTTATTCCCAGTTCAATTCCAGGATTTTCATGATGCTGTTTCCTTTCACTTCTGGTCTAACAACGTGTACATGCTGGTACACAGTCCATACCCAACACATGTTATCGGAATCGTTGAATGTGAATCACCCACAGCTCTCTGTTTAATGGTTCAGCATCTATTCTGCAAGAGAACTCAACAGAAGCAGAGCTGGAAAAGAGAAAAACTTAAAGCACTGTCATTAATGGACACTTATGGGCATAAGGAGAGTTAAAAGTGTTTCACCTAAAATGTAGAGTTAGACCAGTCACTTCCGGTGCACTTCAGGGTAAATAGATTACAAGTAAATCGCAGGCATTTCTTTAAGTGAAAAAAGCTTTTAGATGATTACATAAGTCTCATGAAACTAATTTTATCATCATTGAAACTCCATGTAATTTTCTCCTAAGTAAATTTCACTTCCAAATGCATCACTTAAATTTGTGGTAAAATAATCCCAAAACTATGGCTTCCATTTGTTTCCATCGATCTTCTAGAAAACAATGTGATTATATACATACAAAAAAAAGTTATGCTCCAATTCCAGTACTGACTGAATATCTTGCATCAGACTAACCCTCTCAAAAGCAGGCAGAAACTGGAGGGGATATGATCCTTGAAAGAAGGAAACTGGACAAGAAGAGATTCACATTTATATGGCTTTCCCCCTGAGCACACTTCCAAGTTTATGCACAGCTCAAGACTGCTGGGACTCAAGAAAGTTGCAGTTTTATTGGCTTGCACTGTCACAGGGTGGAGGTCAGGGCTGCCAAAGCACCCGAAAGTTAAGAGGGAATCTCAGAAAGAAGAGTCACAGAAGAGAAAAACCACAAAATCTGCATACAAATTGCCCTCAAATTCTTGGCTGACCCTGAACTGTGTATTCAGGGGGAAGACCCAAGAAAAACAGTGGACAATAGCAGTGAGAAGACAAAAAAATCTCAGCATAACTTAACTGCCATACGTCACAGAGTAGACAAAGTTTGGAATTTGAGTCTTGCCAAATTAGAAGGTCTAAGAAAACACAACAGGTATTCCATCAAAATTCCAGAAAGACCTTGTAGGAGGACAAATTCAATTTCCTTAAACAAAGGCCAAAATTGATATGTTGGATTTAATCCAAATAAAAAGTATTTCTACTTGCCAAAGACACTATTAAGAAAATTTAAAAAGGCAAGCCACACAACTGGAGAAAATATTTGCTGTACATACATGTATCTGACCTGGTATCTCAATACATGAAGAACTGCTGAAATCAATAATAAAAAAACAAATAACACAATAAAAATTAGCAAAAGACTTGAATAGTCACTTCACAAAAGAAGATACACAGATTTCCAGTAAACACATGAAAATATGCTAAATTAGCATCATTAGCTATCAACAAATGCAAATAAAAACAATAGTTTACATTTCATATCCACTAGAATAGCTACAATTTTTAAAACTAACAATAGCAAACACTGGCAAGAATGCAGAGCAACTAGAGCTTGCAGATATTGATGGTGTAAAACATGTAGAAACCACTTTGGAAATCTGTTTATCAGTTTCTTACTAAACTAAACATATACCTAGTCCGTGACTGAGCAGTTCCAATCCTAGGTATTTGCTAGGAGAGATGAAAACACTTCATCCATAATAGACATGCAATCATGTTTATAGCAACTTTATTTGTAATAGCTCCAAACTGAAAGCAACCCAAATGTCCAACAACAGAGAAATAGAAAAACAAATTATGGCCTATTCAGACCACAGTATTGCAAGAAATAATAAAGAAAAAACTTCTGACGCTCAAACCAACGCGGATATATTTCCAAAGCATTGTGTCGTTCAAAAGAAGCCAGAGACAGAAGAGTGCAAATATTTGGTTTCATTTAAATGAAGCTCAAGAATTGGCAAAATTATTCTATCATGATGATAGAAATCAGAATGTCCAGGGGGTGAAGCTGACTGGAAGAAGGCAAGAAAAATTTCTAGGGTGATGGAAATCTTCTGTATCTTAATTGAGGTGGTGGATTCACAAGTGCATTTTTTAATCAAAACTCATTGAATTAGTCATTTAAGATTTGTGCTCTTCATAGTACAAGTGGTTGTACTGTAGTATTTGGATTGAATTTGGATTAAACATAGCATGATTATGGTTTGGATTGGATTAAATGATTTGAATCAAATATAGCATAGCCAGATGGTAACATTTAAAAAGAGTATATACC
The DNA here is from genome assembly GCF_028023285.1 of Balaenoptera ricei. NCBI lineage: Eukaryota > Metazoa > Chordata > Mammalia > Artiodactyla > Balaenopteridae > Balaenoptera > Balaenoptera ricei. The sequence continues at coordinate 13,900,414 of NC_082643.1, forward strand.
TATTCTAGGAAGTTCCTGACTCAGCCCTCCATATACCTCATACTTTATTGTACCATAAGTACGTGGGTATCCTGGAACCATTTTCATGCCTCATTCCTCATTCCTATTCCCTAGACTTATTTCCTTTACTCTTTCCTTACTCTTTTCATATACTGGGAACTACTCCAATAATTGAGGGCCATTTTCAGCTAAGGCATCCCTGTAACACCAATCCCAAGTGCGGAGGTATTTTTGCATGCTGGTAGTTTTCAAAAGTTCATCTGTAAGAAAAACCAGTAACTGAATCTATACAAAATTAAAGCAACCAAGTTATGAGTTTTTGCTGTATTTTTTAACCTTCAATGAAACTTCAAAAGCATTCCTTGTAAACGGCTTACAGGGATTTGTTCTGTTTCATTTCTGACCAAAATTTGAACTCTTCCTTTGTTCACCTGTCCTTAAACCTTGATGATGATAGAAATATTTTTATCAGGCCACTTTATAGAATTTTATCCAAATGAGGCTAAAGCTGATTCTCCAGCTTCTTTCAAAAAACTTCTTTTCTGGGTAACCATATCATTATGAATAGGCCTATGATATTACATCCTTATTTTCTTACTGCTGGGCCAAGAAGTTGGTGTGATAGTGAATTGTGACAACTCATCTCCATATAACTTCCTTTTTAATGCTCTTCTGTAATGTGTAATAGACTGTGAACTAACATCCTCCTGAAATGTCATCATGTTTCTGCAACATGACAAAGTAATAATGTGAAAATGCTGAATTTAGTAATTTAAAACCTGCCATGAGCAGTGAGTGATATCACCCACACCAAGTTCTAATGTAAAAGTTAGTTTACTCATTTTCCACTTCATTTTATAAGAAAATCTTCCGATTTCGCTTTTCAAGGAGGATTGCGGCATTACACAGGCACTTCTTTTTAGTATTAAGAAATAGTCAAATGCTGAATTTTCCCCTTAAGTCTGATATAAGTATTCCTTCATAAAGCAATTAATTCAGCTAAGTATTGTCTATACAGTGAGTCTGCCCTCAAGGTGCTTTTGATATAATTGGGAATCATAATGCATACATATGAAAGAGCTAATTAGAAACCCAAGGCCATCTATTGTTACATGCCAAAAGTGGTTGTTCTCCAGTAATTCTAGGAGGGCTAAAAGTCATACTCTTCCATAGAAGTAAATATCTTCTAATTTGTGATGTCCAGTATTGTAGCCTCTAACCCCATGTGACTATTTAAATTTCAGAGGATTAAAATTAAATGAAATTTAAAATTCAGTTTCTCAGTCACATTAGCCATATTACAAGCGCTCAGTAGCCATATGTGGCTAGTTGCTACCATATTGGACAGTACAGATATAGAACATTGCCAACATTTCAAAGCATTCTATTGAATAGTGCTGTCTGGATCATAATTACACTTGCTGACTCTGGAGCTATGCTGCTTCACAAAAGATGGTTTAACTTAATAAACCTTACCTTATACACCTTTATCTTGACAGAACCCTATGATCTGTTTGTAGATGGAAGAAGTTTTGAGCTGTCACAACTTTCTGTTTTTACTTGATCCTTCCTATCAATGTTGGAGAATTGGAGTATAGTGATTGCTGAATGAATAGGGAGTTCAAAGTATGGTGGTCTTAGTGACCAAAGGAAAGGAAATGAAACATTACCCCATAAATGAGAAGTATGTGTTAGGCACCTGCTCCTGATAATACTAGACCCTGTGCTAGGCATCGGGGAGGCAATGATACTAGGACGAAAAGGATGTAGACCCAGCCTACCAGGAGTTTACAGTTACATGGGGTTGAGCAACATGAAAAGACGCAAGTATGGTAGAGTGTGCTAAAGTGCTTTTATACAAGTACGTACAAGGTGCAAGGGAATCATAGAAGAGAGACAGTAACCCAAGCCTGGAGGCCAAGGAGAACTTCCATGAATAAGTGACATCTAAACTAATCTCAGTTCTGAAAGGAAGGATTAGTAGATGTTAAAGAGGATGGAAGAAAGTAAGTTGGAGAAAGGTGGACAGGAAAACATTCCTTGCCCCAAAAAAAGAGTATCTAAGAACTAAGGTCAAGAAAGAATATAAACCATTTAAGAAATTCTAAGTATGAAAAATAAGAGCAAATTCTGTTAACATAAAAAGTGAACCCAACTGAAGATAAAATCAACTTCTCTAGAAAGTTGAGATGTCAAACTTATTTTAGGATTTAGTTTATTTTACAATAACATTTCAAAAGTAAACTTTCTACTTAACATCTTGTCAGAATATGTACACACATAACAGCAGAAAGAATGGTTGGGGAAGGAAGTGTAGATGGATAGATGGCAAGACTTAAGCAATTTTGGCATAAATTCTATGTGTGAGGGGTTTAAGTGTATGTCAATGGCTCTCGCAGCCTGAGTGGAAAGAAAGAAATTGGTTATTAGAGCAAAGCAACTATGAATATTTAATTATGAATACCCTGGTACTCATAAATTTATAAATCAACATAGTACTCAAAAACTATTATTTTACTATATATATTAATGATGCCGTTTAAAAATTCTAAGCATAAAACAAAAATATTCAGGTTTTTTATTTAGTATTTTTTTACTGTATACCTAAAAATGGTGAATTTGACTTCATATAAGTTAGATCTCAATAAATCTGACCTTTTAAAAATTCTTATTTAATTACATATTTACACATGTATGTAATTTTCATAAAGGAATAAAGGTAACTAAGCATGCTATTTTTAGAGCATTAGTTTTACTTTGCAATTTGGCTTTCCCCCATTCTTCTCTCCTCCTTTACCTCCACTTATATTTTTTTATCCTCAAAAGGTAAACAGTGGCATACATTGTGTTCTTCCATATTTTTCCCTAAGCATTTCCAATAAAATAATAACATTTATATATATGTATTCCCACATATTTATGTAATTTTTGGTCATTATTGGTTTTTAAAATAGGATTACATTAAAAATAATGTCTGGGGCTTCCCTGGTGGCGCAGTGGTTGAGAATCTGCCTGCCAATTCAGGGGACACGGGTTCGAGCCCTGGTCTGGGAAGATCCCACATGCCGCGGAGCAGCTGGGCCCGTGAGCCACAATTACTGGGCCTGCGCGTCTGGAGCTTGTGCTCTGCAACGGGAGAGGCCGCGATGGTGGGAGGCCCGCGCACCGCGATGGGGAGTGGCCCCCGCTTGCCGCAACTGGAGAAAGCCCTCGCACAGAAACGAAGACCCAACACAGCCATAAATAAATAAATAAATAAATTTAAAATAAATGTGATTTGAATAAAATATAAAATCTGGTTTTAAAAAAAAAAAATAATGTCTGCACCTTGCTTTTTCTCATTCTGCAAATTCATCATAAAAATTCCAACATGGCGGGGCTTCCCTGGTGGCACAGTGATTAAGAATCCGCCTGCCAAGGCAGGGAACACGGGTTTGAGCCCTGGTCCGGGAAGATCCCACATGCCGCGGAGCAACTAAGCCTGTGTGCCACAACTACTGAGCCTGTGCTCTACAGCCTGTGAGCCACAACTACTGAGCCCACGTGCCACAACTACTGAGCCCGTGCACCTAGAGCCCGTGCTCCACAACAAAAGAAGCCACTGCAATGAGAAGCCCATGCACTGCAACAAAGAGTAGCCCCACTCACCACAACTAGAGAAAGCCTGCATGCAGCAACGAAGACCCAATGCAGCCAAAAATAAATAAATAAAATAAATAAAAATTAAAATTAAAAAATTCCAACATGGCACCTTGTATTGCTCTAATAGATTATTTTTAATGTTTCCATAATGTTTCATGGAAGGAATGCATCACTTTTCTATGACTGGTAAGCATTACCACTGTTTCCAATTTGCTGCCACAGTAGACAGTGATGCATTGAGTATACCTGTATGTTAATCTGAAATTTTTATTTCTCTTGGGTACATTATTGGGAATGGAATTGCTGGGCCAAAAGTTATCTGTAATTTCTTTCTTTCTTTCTTTCTTTCTTTCTTTCTTTCTTTCTTTCTTTCTTTTTTAATACCTTTCCCACTCCCCCCAGCCCTATCTCCAAATACCTCCTTAATCAGAATACCTGATAACTGGAGATCATTAAAAGTCTACAGTCTATATTTTCCTTAATTTTGAATAGATGTTGCTTTTGACAAAGGCTATAACATTTTCCCATTTCCACTAGCAATGTGTGAGAATATACTTTTCAGTGTATCTCCACCAGCAATATACGTTAAATGTTGCCAGACCAACTGATATAAAGTACTAGTCTACTGTTATTTTATTTTTCACTTACCTATCCACTAACAGGTTTGGGCCTTTTTTTATATGCTTGTTGGACATTTATATCTGTTCCAGTTTGAATTGCCTCTTCAGATGCTTTATCTATTTTTCTTTTCCCTATTCCTTGCTAGAATAAAGAATGCTTAGTTAGAGAAGCACCTGTATATTCATAAGCATTAACTTTGTCCCCTCCCCTTTTTTTTTTTTACAAATCTATTGGTCCTTTGTTCAATCTGTGTGTATGTATCTTTTGCCAGGCAAAGGTGTTTACAAAATGTTTTGTGGAAAAAAAGTATGCTTTACTTGTATCTTTCCTGGATTTCACATCACATGGTTAAAAAGTCCTTCCTTACGTATATTATATATGCTCCTCTGCTTTCTCATTATTTTATTTTGAACTATCTAGTACAAATGGAAAATACTTTTACTTGGAGTAAAAAAAAAAGATTTGATTTGATTTTCTTCCAAACAGATAGCTTATTATGCCAGCAACATTCATTAATATATTGACCAACATTTTAGAGAGACAACCCAGAACACAACTATACCAGACAAAAAAAGCCATAATAATATAATGTGTAATAAATAATTGTATATATGTTATTACTTTAACATAAAACATGAAAATAGGAATTATCGATGTTGAATATATTTAAATTACATGTTAGCCTGTATTATTTATCTCTTATCACAAAATGCTATTATTTAAACAAAGCAGTAATAGGATTAGTGAACTGTTAGAGTAGTAAATGATAGTAGTATTAATTAAACAAATAATATGTGTGATAAAAGTATAGCAGTATTTTCTGTCCTCCGATAAAAGTTATTTTTACTCTTTTTAAACTCTGTATTAGATATTTAAATTCTGTAGGCTATATTTAAGACACATAAATATAAGACTTTTTAAAAGGGGAACAGAAATAAGACTAATTCAACAGATAGTAACTATATTTAATAATAAATAACAATGACATGCTTCTTTCTGTCCCATAATACAGTAGGATAATTTTATTCTCTCTTGTTTCCTTTTCCAATAATTCTTCTCTGAACTGCCTGCAACCTGTAGAACATCCTTCTTGCCTTTTATGTAGTGATAAAACTGAAAAGAGTCAAACATAAAATTCACTTTTGACTTGCAGCTCTGCTCTTATCAAGGCCACGTAACACTGATTCTGGTATCATTCATGTGTGATAACACCAAGCTAAATATACTGATAGGAGAAGTGTTTGGGCATGAAATACTTAGAAGTTTACTTATTAGCAATAGCAAGTATTTCCACTTGTAAGAATTTGTTTCCTGCTCTCCAAAAAGATGCCCGTACACTTTGATTCTACAAGCTTGCTTTTAAAGATTTGCTTTTTGTCAATCATAGCTTCTTCATCTATAAATTCATCATATAAGCTAAATATGTCCAAGATGTCCATCACTTTTAAACACTTTAAAGCACACTGCATGTCATCATAAGTTAAAGCTCTCTTTCTTAGGAAAATGGTTTTAAAGCACAGAGGTAATTTGAATTGAGAAGTCAATGCTGGAGTCTAAAGAAGTTACAGTTTTAGTAAAGAAATTGAGTAAGTCCTATCTAACTCAGCTGTCCTTTTCTGGTGACATCTTTTTTTTGGGGGGGGGGGCAGGGGGACAGGTTCTAGAGTAGTCTTATTTCTAAAAGAAAAAGTATTATTTTTTTACTATGAGATTTTGTCATAATCTACACATAAAATCGAAAAACTCAGGTGCATTCTGTTCATCGTTTCACAGGTACCCTATGGTTTCTTCAGAAATCATCATACAAGTTTGGAAAATAGCATATAAAGTTCTGTTTACTATAATCCTTTTCTCCATTGTCATTCTCAATGTGTTTCCAAATTAAGGACATTCTTCTTGCCTCACACTTTGAAAATGTGATTTTAAGGCAATCCAACATTTTCACAACTACTGGTATCTTTTACGCATATGTTTAAGGAGGCCATCTCCTTCTATTTCTATTAAACAAAAACTCTCATTTTTTTCTGTACATTTTGAGGAAACAAAAATGACCAAAATTTTTCATTATGAAAGCTTGAATATCACAGGGAAGCAAATCATGCCCATTTTTTGCAGTGTTGCATACAAGGTATGTAGAATACTTTGCAGATAAGATCTTTTCACTTTCTTTAATAAGAAGTTTATCCACTGAATGGAATTTGCCAAAATTTACATTTGAAATATCTGCAGAATTTGCAGAAAGATGATTAAAGCCTCTGTATTTGGACAAGATATCAGTAGCTTTTAGTTTTATGCTTTCTGCAGCTTATTAAAATCTTCGTAGAAATCAAGAATATGATTTGACACTACCTTTTTAAAGTTAAAGTGCCTAAGAACTGGAGGGATTATTTTTTGTTGCCATTATGTGACATATAACTTCACTGTAGAAAGCACGATCATTCAGGTAAAATCTGAAAGAATCAGCTCTATACTGTAAAGAACCAATTCATCTGCTATCAAAATTTCCTCCTTTTGTTTTCCCATAGTACATTTTATTTGAAACCTCGGAATTGGGAAAAATAGCTTTACTCAGTTTCATAGAGCTATTGGGAACAATACAATAAAGTATGTTTGTTCATGTGGTATGCCCAAACTAATTCAGCAGCTGCTATTTTCAACTGGGCATTGGTGTCTTTTGGAAGACACAAAAACTTTTGATTGATTTAGAAGTATTGCCTGTCTCATCCCCACCTTGTGAAATTCAGTCTCCCAGTTGTGTGCTTTCACATTTCCTTTTCCATCATAGCTAATGCCAGATTCTTTTCTGCATATTATGTAGTATGCTGTTTTGGTTATTTACCTCCCTAATTCAATTATTTGTAGCCTGCCCTCTGTAATAAGACAACATAGTCATTTTGCCTTCTTTTTCATTGATGTCTGGGTCAGGTGGTATTTGTATTATAATCATTCTCATTTTCATCATCTGAACTCTTAAAAAAATGATCACAGGATTCACAATGTTTAAAATTAAATTAGCATCGTCTTTGTAATACCAAGAATAACAGTCAATCCACAGGTGAAGGACTGTTAACGCTCATGTTTACAATGCACTTAAATGGCACACTTAAGTCTTAGCACTCACAGTGATACAATGACAGATGATTCATTATTATGTACAGCAAGTTGAGAACGTCCACAGTCAGGGGAAAATAGTGACAGCAACTGCAGAAGGCAGAAAATCCCTCTTATATTCATCTGCTACAAAAATAGTAGCTTTCAACCCCTATCTTTTAAGCTGCTGTATGAATTTTGTACTTTCCCCCCAACCTCTTGTACCTACTACCAAAAACTGGACTTTTTGTCTCCCAGGATGGCTTCCCTTGACATAGACTTTTCATTACTACAACTGAGGCATCTCAGGTGACCTGGGACAGTTGTCACCCTAGTTAATCATTTGAGCTTACAGGACATTTGTGAGCACTTTCTCTTTTAATTCTTCTGTTCAATTTTTTGGTTGAGAAATAGATCTTTTTAGATTCACAGTTGAATCTGGTCAAGTGTTCTTTTTCTTGTTCTTTTAAAATTGGAAACTACACTACACTACAGGGTTATTACCCCCAGGTGTGTTCTACTTGTTCTGATTCATCTTTCCCTAACTGTGGTATTCACTATACAGGGAGTTCTTTTTCTTTGTCAGCTCAAGGGGACTCAGGTAGGATTGTTGGATTATCCTAGGTATTGGTAGTTTTGCTGACTGCAGATGGTGAAATGTCCTCTCTCCTCATAGGCCAGCAGTATAGAGAGACTGATTCACAAATCCTTCCTCTCAGGGTTCACTGGCTTCTATTCTGTCCCAAGCTCCAGAACTGGGAGGTCTCTGCCCACCCACTCAACTCTTTCCTGACCAATTTAAAGGCAACAGAACAGATATATTCATGGGGACAAATATTTAACGAAGGAGGGCAGGAGGACGTAAGGTCCACAGATCTCTGTGAACCAGGCACTTCCCCAAACTTAGTTTCTTCACCGCCTTCCCTGGAGGTTCCACTGGTTTTCTCAGACACTCACCCAGCCAGAAGGAAAGAATTACCACACACAATTATCCAAAACTCCAAGCCTTACTAGCCTTTAGTCTTCTGGACTCTAGCAGCCATTTGTTTCCAGAGGAAGTTGTCAGTGAGGGGAAGGAAGCTGTGTTTAGTTTTCACATTCCCACAATGCTTTAAAACACTCTAAAAAATATTTTTTATTCTAGGAAACTCAAAAAAAGAAAAGCAAGAGTTAGAGGTAGACATACTGCTTCTTTTCCAGGTTAAAAAATATTTTACAAATAAGCTGATATTTAAACATTCATATCTTTCTTGTGAACATTTGTGCCACTTGGTGACTATTTTGGAGCACAAATTCATATTTCAAAATAATAACATATAAAATAGAGCAGAACAACAATTAAGACAGTAAACAGAACCATATATACTTTAAAAGTCAGTGTTAAGTGCTAAAATATGGACTTGAGCATGATTTATTGTGCTGGATAAATTCAGAAGAATTGATGAACGATGTTAAATCATTAATTTGCCCAAAGTGGGAGAGGCCACCACCTAGAACCATTTGTCATAAATATTAAAGCTATCCCATCTAAAGAACTTATGTGGGCAATAAATTATAAGGATCGCTGTAGATCGATTCTGGGTTAATCATAACTCTTTGCACCTATAATTCACAATCACTTTATCCCCCGCTGACCATTAGTTTAATTTGTAAAGAAGTTAACAGCTTAGAGTGCGAGGATAAAATTTATTTCTCCTACATTGTTCTCAGGCCTTTTAATTTTTATTTAGTGAGCAAAAATAATAAATTTCCAGCCTGCAACCTTTATTTTAATTATAAAAAGCTCTGCTTTTGTTTCAATCCTGAAAATCAGAAATGCTTAGATAGTAATCATCACAAAATCAACAGGCCTCAGGGGTCTGGAATCATAGAAACCAGATTTTCATCCATTCCAGTGGTTTTGAAAAATAAGCAACCTGTTTTTTAAAAGGTCTACTCTTATTTATCTTTTTTTTTAAATTTTATTTATTTATTTATTTATGGCTGTGTTGGGTCTTTGTTTCTGTGCGAGGGCTTTCTCTAGTTGCGGCGAGCGGGGGCCACTCTTCATCGCGGTGCGCGGGCCTCTCACTGTCGCGGCCTCTCTTGTTGCGGAGCACAGGCTCCAGACGCGCAGGCTCAGTAGTTGTGGCTCATGGGCTTTGTTGCTCCGCGGCATGTGGGATCCTCCCATACCAGGGCTCGAACCCGTCTCCCCTGCATTGGCAGGCAACCACTGCGCCACCAGGGAAGCCCTCTTACTTACCTTAATAGTGCAGTCACATAGCATTAAAGAAGTTGTATTCTTTTTTTTTTTCCTGGCTCTTGCTACATACTATGTTGCATTTGTCTTTATTTACATAAATATTATTTCTCAAACTAGATAGGCTGTGCCGTGAAGACAAAGGCTACTATCTCTCACATGTTTTTGTATTCCTATGGCAAATATCTCCCAGGAATTTATCTTTAATGTAGTGAAAAACGCACAGAAGGTGGCCTTGAGCTCAAGTTCCAGATCTACCACAAGTAATTGCTACGACTTAGAGCAAGTTCCATTACCACATCTGTGAATTAGGTGTCATAATATCAGCTGCCTCACAGTGTTGTAAAGAACAAATAAATTTATGTGTAAAGGCATTTTCAAGAGTGAAAAATGCTTTCTAAATGGAGGACAGATATTCCTTCTTCAGTAAGGGGAATTCTTATCTTATGCTTTGGTTTAAATAACACCTTTCCATAATAATTCCCACTGAATTTTTTTCTAATAAAAAGGGATCATCATCACTGTCTCCCTGTAGTTATAGATTTTGAAGTGAACTTTGAAGGAATTTGTGTGAGAAAGAATATGGTCTCCCACTTAAAACCAAAGTTGGGACTTCCCTGGTGGTCAAACGGTTAAGCCTCTGTGCTCCCAGTGCACGGGGCCTGGGTTCAATCCCTGGTCAGGAAACTAGATCCCACATGCCGCAACTAAGAGTCCACATGCTGCAACTAAAGATACCACATGCCGCAACGAAGACCCCATGTGCTGCAACTAAGACCCAGCACAACCAAATAAATGAATATTAAAAACAAAACAAAACAAAACCAAAGTCATTGGGATAACAGGTAGTGATAAGTCTATTTGCTTGCAGCGGGAACTTTTGCAGTTATTACAGGAGACTGCTGCCTAGTAAACTGAAAAGTGTTTTCAGCATTAGGTTGTGATGGAGATGTTGGAACAAGGGCATCCAGGACAAGGGCATTCTACAGAGGAAGACAAATGCCATAATCCATAGCACAGTGAGGAGTACAGGTATAGGTTTTAAAAATAATTTTCCCATTCTTCACTTTACTTGGCAAGAAACGCAAATATTTGAGAAAATAACATTGAATGTTTACAGTTCTTCACCTGACAAATGGAAAACTGCAGAACACTAGAGGGTTAAAAGATTGTGCATGAGAGGGAGGAACACTCCCAAACTCATTCTATGAGACCACCATCACCCTGATACCAAGGCAAAGATACTACAAAAAAAGAAAATTACAGGCCAATATCACTGATGAACATAGATGCAAAAATCCTCAACAAAATACTAGCAAACAGAATCCAGCAGCACGTTAAAAGGATCATACACCATGATCAAGTGGGGTTTGTCCCAGGAATGCAAGGATTCTTCAATATATGCTACAACCATCAGTGTGATACACCATGTTAACAAATTGAAGGGTAAAAACCATATGATAATCTCAATAGATGCAAAAAAAGCTTTTGACAAAATTCAACATCGATTTATGATAAAAACACTCCAGAAAGTCGGATAGAAGGAACTGACCTCAACATAATAAAGGACATATATTACAAACCCACAGCCAACATCGTTCTCAGTGGTGAAAAATTGAAACCACTTCCCCTAAGATCAGGAACAAGACAGGTTGCCCACCATCACCACTATTATTCAACATAGTTTTGGAAGTTTTAGCCACAGGATTCAGAGATGAAAAGGAAATAAAAGGAATCCAAATCAGAAAAGAAGAAGTAAAAGTGTCACTGTTGGCAGATGACATGATGCTATACATAGAGAATCCTAAAGATGCTACCAGAAGACTACTAGAGCTAAGCAATGAATCTGGTAAAGTAGCAGGATACAAAATTGATGCACAGAAATCTCTTGCATTCCTATACACTAATGATGAAAAATCTGAAGGAGAAATTAAGGAAACACTCCCATTTACCATTGCAACAAAAAGAATAAAATACCTAGGAATAAACCTACCTAAGGAGGTAAAAGACCTGTACTCAGAAAACTGTAAGACACTGATGAACGAGCTCAAAGATGACACACACAGATAGAGAGATACACCATGTTCTTGGATTGGAAGAATCAACATTGTGAAAATGGCTATACTAGCAAAGCAATCTACAGATTCAACGCAATCTCTATTAAATTACCAGTGGCATTTTTCACAGAACTAGAACAAAAAATTTCACAATTTGTGTGGAAACACAAAAGACCCCGAATAGCCAAAGCAATCTTGAGAAAGAAAAACGGAGCTGGAGGAATCAGGCTGCCTGACTTCGGACTATACTACAAAGCTATAGTAATCAAGACAATATGGCACTGGCACAAAAACAGAAATATAGATCAATGGAACAGGATAGAAAGCCCAGAGATAAACCCACGCACATATGGTCACCTTATCTTTGATAAAGGAGGCAAGAATATACAATGGAGAAAAGACAGCCTCTTCAATAAGTGGTGCTGGGAAAACTGGACAGCTACATGTAAAAGAATGAAATTAGAACACTCCCCAACACCATACAAAAAAATAAACTCAAAATGGATTAAAGACCTATATGTAAGGCCAGACACTATAAAACTTTGAGAGGAAAACATAGGCAGAACACTCTGTAACATAAATCACAGCAAGATCCTTTTTGACCCACCTCCTAGAGAAATGAAAATAAAACCAAAAATAAACAAATGGGACCTAATGAAACTTAAAAGCTTTTGCACAGCAAAGGAAACCATAAACAAGATGAAAAGACAACCCTCAGAATGGGAAAAAATATTTGCAAACGAAGCAACTGACAAAGGATTAGTCTCCAAACTATACAAGCAGCTCATGCAGCTCAATATCAAAAAAAAACACAACCCGATCCAAAAATGGGCAGAAGACCTAAATAGACATTTCTCCAAAGAAGATGTACAGATTGCCAACAAACACATGAAAGGATGCTCAACATCACTAATCATTAGAGAAATGCAAATCAAAACTACAATGAGGTATCACCTCACACCAGTCAGAATGGCCATCATCAAAAAGTCTACAAACAAAAAATGCTGGAGAGGGTGTGGTGAAAAGGGAACCCTCTTGCACTGTTGGTGGGAATGTAAACTGATACAGCCACTATGGAGAACAGTATGGAGGTTCCTTAAAAACTAAAAATAGAACTACCATATGACCCAGCAATCCCACTACTGGGCACATACCCTGAGAAAACCATAATTCAAAAAGAGTCATGTCATGGGTTCGAGCCCTGGTCTGGGAAGATCCCACATGCCGCGGAGCGGCTGAGCCCATGAGCCACAGCTACTGAGCCTGTGCGTCTGGAGCCTGTGCCCCGCAACGGGAGGGGCCGCGATAGTGAAAGGCCCGCGCACCGCGATGAAGAGCGGTCCCCACACCGCGATGAAGAGTGGCCCCCACTTGCCGCAACTAGAGAAAGCCCTCGCACGAACCGAAGACCCAGCACAGCCAAAAATAAATAAATAAATAAAGAATAATACTGGATAATAATTAAAAAAAAAAAAAAAAAAGAGTCATGTACCACAATGTTCATTGCAGCACTATTTGCAATAGCCAGGACATGGAAGCAACCTAAGTGTCCATCGACAGAAGAATGGATAAAGAAGATGTGACACATGTATACAATGGAATATTACTCTTCCATTAAAAGGAATAAAATCGAGTCATTTGTAGTGAGTTGGATGGACCTAGAGTCTGTCATACAGAGTGAAGTAAGTCAGAAAGAGAAAAGCAAATACTGTGTGCTAACACATATATATGGAATCTAAAAAAAAAAAAAAAGGTTCTGAAGAACCTAGGGGCAGGACAGGAATAAAGACGCAGATGTAGAGAATGGACTTGAGGACACAGGGAGGGGGAAGGGTAAGCTGAGACGAAGTGAGAGAGTGGCATTGACATATATATACTACCAAACGTAAAATAGATAGCTAGTGGGAAGCAGCTGCATAGCACAGGGAGACCAGCTCGGTGCTTTGTGACCACCTAGATGGGTGGGATAGGGAGGGTGGGCGGGAGACACAAGAGGGAGGGGATATGGAGATATATGTATATGTATAGCTGATTCACTTTGTTATACAGCACCAACTGACACAATAATGTAAAGCAATTATACTCCAATAAAGATGTTATAAAAAGAAAAAAAGATTGTGCATGAACAAGAAATGGTCACCAAAGGGTATCTCTATTCAATCAGTTAGGCATTAAAGATAAGGAACTTAAATAAATATTTGGGGTTTTCTTGTACAACTATTTCAGTTACCAGAATATTTGAGCAGGCTGTCCTGATCCCCCACCCCCCACCCCCCACCACTGAAAATTAAGTTCCCTTTCCTTTAAACAACTTTAACACTTCAAGCTTCTTTCATGGTACTTACCATAAAATACATTGTGTTACAGCAATTTAGTGCTTGATTTATCTCCACTACTGAGTTGTAAGCAGCTTGAGAGCAGGGGCCAAAATCTTACTCACCTTTATATACCTTACAGATCCCTTTAGGATCTTAAAATTAATGCACAATGATTATTAGTAAAATGAAATTCAAAGAAAGATTTCTGTAGAAATATTGTAGAAATGGAACAAAACCTAGCTCCTGGCATGATCTTGGTAGTGAGTAATCCACCACAGGCTATTGGCACCTTGGCACTATTATGAGGACACAAGTTTTGAGCATCAGTAGCTACCATGGTCGGTCTGTCAATCACCACAGCATTCTGGGGACCAGGAATTAATAATATTGGAGGTAGATGCCACTATGGATTCCTTTCCTTCCTTACAAACAAGGCCTGGAGTATGTTGATGACATGGAGCTCCCAGATACACTTTTTTTTTTTTTTAATAACCCATTAACTTTAATTAATTAATTTATTTATTTATTTATTTTTGGCTGTGTTGGGTCTTCGTTTCTGTGCGAGGGCTTTCTCTAGTTGCGGCAATCGGGGACCACTCTTCATTGCGGTGTGCAGGCCTCTCACTATCGTGGCCTCTCTTGTTGCGGAGCACAGGCTCCAGACGCGCAGGCTCAGTAGTTGTGGCTCACGGGCCCAGTTGCTCCGCGGCATGTGGGATCTTCCCAGACCAGGGCTCGAACCCGTGTCCCCTGCATTGGCAGGCAGATTCTCAACCACTGCGCCACCAGGGAAGCCCCCAGATACACTTTTGCCCTCTGTTTGACCTGTATGAATTACTCTGCTGGCAAGGAATTCACTGGTAAATAAATTGATGGCCCACAATTCAACTGCTTACCCAAACATGACCTCAACAACAAAGACTAGTTGAAAAATTTTAAGTAATATCCATCAGCTATTCAGATGGACTGAAAATATCCCAGGCCAAACCTTCAATTATTATTCTGTTGAAAAGTGATTTTAGGTTTTGTTGATGAGTATTTTCTAGATAGTTTTAATTTAATGGTTAAAAACCATCCAAAGGACAGTGATTGTATGTTTTAGTAGATGAAAAAGGCCAGGGATATTTTGAAAAACTAATATAGTTTGGATTACTATGCAGCATTTCATGGGCCTTGCTGCAGATGATAATCATACTGTTTTGTTTTTTTTTTCTGCAGTCTTTTTTTTTATATACAGCAGGTTTTTATTAGTTATCTATTTTATACATATTACAGTATATATGTCAATCCCAATCTCCCAATTCATCCCACCACCACCACTACCACCCTGCCCCACTTCCCCCACTTGGTGTCCATACGTTTGTTCTCTACATCTGTGTCTCTATTTCTGCCTTGCAGACCAGTTCATCTGTACCATTTTGCTAGATTCCACATGTATCTGTTAATATATGATATTTGTTTTTCTCTTTCTGACTTACTTCACTCTGTATGACAGTCTCTAGGTCCATCCACGTCTCTACAAATGACCCAATTTCATTCCTTTTTATGGCTGAGTAATATTCCATTGTATATATGTACCACATCTTCTTTATCCATTCATCTGCTGATGGGCATTTAGGTTGGTTCCATGTCCTGGCTATTGTAAATAGTGCTGCAATGAAATTTGGGGTGCAAGTGTCTTTTTAAATTATGGTTCTCTCTGGGTATATGCCCAGTAGTGGGATTGCTGGGTCATATGGTAATTCTATTTTTAGTTTTTTAAGGAACCTCCATACTGTTCTCCATAGTGGCTGTATCAATTTACGTTCCCACCAACAGTGCAAGAGGGGTCCCTTTTCTCCACACCCTCTCCAGCATTTGTTGTTTGTAGATTTTCTGATAATGCCCCTTCTAACCGGTGTGAGGTGTTACCTCATTGTAGTTTTGATTTGTATTTCTCTGATAATTAGTGATGTTGATCAGCTTTTCATGTGTTTGTTGGCAATCTGTATATCTTCTTTGGAGAAATGTCTATTTAGGTTTTCTGCCTATTTTTTAATTGGGTTGTTTGTTGTTTTTAATATGTAGCTGCATGAGCCTTTTATATATTCTGGAGATTAATCCTTTGTTGATTTGTTTGCAAATAGTTTCTACCATTCTGAAGGTTGTCTTATCGTCTTGTTTATAGTTTCCTCTGCTGTGCAAAAGCTTTTAAGTTTCATTAGGTCCCATTTGTTTATTTTTATTTTTATTTCCATTACTATAGGAGGTGGGTTAAAAAAGACTCTTGCTGTGATTTATGTCACAGAGTGTTCTTCCTGTGTTTTCCTCTAAGAGGTTTATAGTGTCTGGTCTTACATTTAGGTCTTTAATCCATTTTGAGTTTATTTTTGTGTATGGTGTTAGGGAGTATTCTAATTTCATTCTTTTACATGTAACTGTCTAGTTTTCCCAGCACCACTTACTGAAGAGACTGTGTTTTCTCCATTGTACATCCTTGCCTCCTTTGTCATAGATTAGTTGACCATAGGTGCGTGGGTTTATCTCTGGGGTTTCTCTCCTGTTCCATTGATCTATACTTCTGTTTTTGTGCTGGTACCATATTGTCTTGATTACTGTAGCTTTGTAGTATAGTCTGAAGCCAGGAAGTCTGATTCCTCCAGCTCATTTTTTTCCCTCAAGATTTCTTTGGCTATTTGGGGTCTTTTGTGTCTCCATACAAATTTTAAGATTTTTTTGTCTTGTTCTGTAAAAAATGCCATTGGTAATTTGATAAGGATTGCATTGAATCTGCAGCTTGCTTTGGGTAGTATAGTCATTTTCATAATATTGATTCTTCCAATCCAAGTACTTGGTATATCTCTCCATCTATTTGTGTCATCTTTGATTTCTTTCATCAGGGTCTTATAGTTTTTACATACAGGTCTTTTACCTCCTTAGGTAGGTTTATTCCTAGGTATTTTATTCTTTTAGTTGCAATGGTAAATGGGAATGTTTCCTTAATTTCTCTTTAAGATCATTCATTGTTAGTGTATAGGAATGCAACAGATTTCTCTGCATTAGTTTTGTATTCTGCTACTTTACCCAATTCATTGGTTAACTCTAGTAGTTTTCTGGTGGCATCTTTAGGATTATCTATGTATAGTATCATGTCATCTGCAAACAGTGACACTTTTACTTCTTTTCCAATTTGTATTCCTTTTATTTCTTTTTCTTCTCTGATTGCCATGGCTAGGACTTCCAAAACTATGTTGAATAATATTGGTGAGCGTGGACATTATTGTCTTGTTCCTGATCTTACAGGAAATGCTTTCATTTCTTCACCATTGGGAATGATGTTTGCTGTGGGTTTGTCATATATGGCCTTTATTATGTTGAGGTAGGTTCCCTCTATGCCCACTTTCTGGAGAGTTTTTATCATAACTGGGTGTTGAATTTTGTCAAAAGCTTTTTCTGCATCTATTGAGATGATCATATGGTTTTTCTCCTTTAATTGGTTAATATGGTGTATCACGTTGATTCATTTGCATATATTGAAGAATCCTTGCATCCCTGGGATAAATCCCACTTGATCATGGTGTATGATCCTTTTAATGTGTTGTTGGATTCTGTTTGCTAGTATTTTGTTGAGGATTTTTGCATCTATATTCATCAGTGATATTGGTCTGTAATTTTCTTTTTTTGTAGTATCTCTCTCTGGTTTTGGTATCAGAGTGATGGTGGCCTCATAGAATGAGTTTGGGAGTGTTCCTTCCTCTGCAGTTTTTTGGAAGAGTTTGAGAAGGATGGGTGTTAGCTCTTCTCTAAATGTTTGATAGAATTCACCTGTGAAGCCATCTGCTCCTGGACTTTGTTGGAAGATTTTTAATCACAGTTTCAATTTCATTACTTGTGATTGGTCTGTTCATATTTTTTATTTCTTCCTGGTTCAGTCTTGGAAGGTTATGCCTTTCTAAGAATTTGTCCATTTCTTCCAGGTTGTCCATTTTATTGGCATAGAGTTGCTTGTAGTAGTCTCTTAGGATGCTTTGTATTTCTGCGGTGTCTGTTGTAACTTCTCCTTTTTCATTTTAGTTTTATTGATTTGAGTCCTCTCCCTCTTTTTCTTGATAAGTCTGGCTAAAGGTTTATCAATTTTGTTTATCATCTCAAAGAACCAGCTTTTAGTTTTATTGATCTTTGCTGTTGTTTTCTTTGTTTCTATTTCATTTATTTCTGCTCTGACCTTTATGATTTCTTTCATTCGGCTAACTTTGGGTTTTGTTTTTTCTTCTTTCTCTAGTTCCTTTAGGTGTAGGATTAGATTGTTTATTTGAGATTTTTCTAGTTTCTTGAAGTAAGATTGTATTGCTATAAACTTCCCTCTTAGAACTGCTTTTGCTGCATTCCATAGGTTTTGGATCATCATGATTTTGTTGTCGTTTGTCTCTAGGTATTTTTTAATTTCCTCTTTGATTTCTTCAGTGATCTCCTGGTTATTTAGTAATGTATTGTTTAGCCTCCATGTGTTTGTGTTTTTTACTTTTTTTCCCTGTAATTTGTTTCTTATTTCATAGCGTTGTGGTTGGAAAAGATGCTTGATATGATTTCAATTTTCTCAAATTTACCAAGGCTTGAATTGTAACCCAAGATGTGATCTATCCTGGAGAATGTTCCGTTTGCACTTGAGAAGAAAATGTAATCTGCTCTTTTCGGATGGAATGTCCTATAAATATCAATTAAATGTATCTGGTCTATTGTGTCATTTAAAGCTTGTGTTTCCTTCTTAATTTTCTGTCTGGATGATCTGTCCATTGGTGTAAGTGAGGTGTTAAAGTCCCCCACTATTGTTGTGTTACTGTCGATTTCCTCTTTTATAGCTGTTAGCAGTTGCTTATGTACTGAGGTGCTCCTATGTTGTGTGCATATATGTTTATAATTGTTATATCTTCTTCTTGGATTGATCCCTTGATCATTATGTAGCATCCTTCCTTGTCTCTTGTAACATTCTTTATTTTAAAGTCCATTTTGTCCAATATGAGTATTGCTACTCCAGCTTTCTTTTGATTTCCGTCTGCATGGAATATCTTTTTCCATCCCCTCACTTTCAGTCTGTATGTGTCACTAAGTCTGAAGTGGGTGTCTTGTAGACAGCATATATATGGGTCTTGTTTTTGTATCCATTCAGTGAGCCTGTGTCTTTTGGTTAGAGCATTTAATCCATTCACATTTAAGGTAATTATCAAATTATCAATATGTATGTTCCTATTACCATTTTCTTCAGTGTTTTGGTTTGTTTTTGTAGGTCCTTTTCGTCTCTTGTGTTTCCAAGTTAGAGACGTTCCTTTAGCATTTGTTGTAGAGCTGGTTTGGTGGTGCTGACTTCTCTTAGCTTTTGCTTGTCTGAAAAGCTTTTGATTTTTCTGTCAAATCTGAATGAGATCCTTACTGGGCAGAGTAATCTTGGTTGTAGGTTCTTCCCTTTCATCACTTTAAATATTTCATGCCACTCCCTTCTGGCTTGTAGAGTTTCTGCTGAGAAATCAGCTGTTAACCTTATGGGAGTTCCCTTATACATTGTCATTTTTCCCTTCTTGCTTTTAATAATTTTTCTTTGTCTTTAATTTTTGTCAATTTGATTACTATGTGTCTCGGTATGTTTCTCCTTGGGGTTATCCTGCCTGGGACTCTCTGTGCTCCTGGACTTGAGTGGCTATTTCCTTGCCCATGTTAGGGAAGTTTTTGACTATAATCTCTTCAAATATTTTCTTGGGTCCTTTCTTTCTCTCTTCTCCTTTTGGGACCCCTATAATGTGAATGTTGGTGTGTTTATTGTTGTCACAGAGGTCTCTTAGACTGTCTTCATTTCTTTTCATTCTTTTTTCTTTATTCTCTTCCACGACAGTGAATTCCACCATTCTGTCTTCCAGGTCACTTATCCGTTCTTCTGCCTCAGTTATTCTGCTATTGATTCCTTCTAGTGTATTTTTCGTTTCAGTTATTGTATTGTTCATCTCTGTTTCTTTGTTCATTAATTCTTCTAGGTCTTTGTTAAACATTTCTTGCATCTTCTTGATCTTTGACTCCATTCTTTTTCTGAGGTCCTGGATCATCTTCACTATCATTATTCTGAATTCTTTTTCTTGATGGTTGCCTATCTCCACTTCGTTTAGTTGTTTTTCTGGGGTTTTATCTTGTTCTTTCATCTGGTACATAGTCCTCTGCCTTTTCATTTTTTTTTTTTTTTCTTTTTTTTTTGCCTTTTCATTTTGTCTGTCTTTCTGTGAGTGTGGTTTTCATTCCACAGGCTACAGGACTGTAGTTCTTCTTTAATCATACTGTTTTAATGGTTCTCTTTTTTTAAAAGCTTTCATAATGCTTTGTATCATTAGAATTACTAGACACCTGTATATAATGGCAATGATAATGTTACCATACATAAAGTTGTCTACAGTTCATAAAGCATTAACAACAGTGCTAGAACACTTTTCTAATAGCAAAGCAACATGTCTCCAACTGGGGAGGTCCCCAGATGGTTGTAAAGAAGCTGCAAGGGGATCCAGGAGGCCAGAGTGGCTGTTTGAAACAGAAGAAAATAGCAAAAATCAAAGTAGGTTACTAGAGGAGGTTTCAAGGTCACTCCTATCTCTCTGTTACTGTAGGTGTAGACCCAGAAAGCTAAAATAGCAGGTATGAAAGTTGGTGATGAAGGGTAGCAGAATATGCCACCCCAAAATATGCAACATTGATATATTATTTTGAGTTGCAGACACTTGAAAAACAGCAAATGCAGGGACAGGCTTTCTCTGAACTCCATTTATTTACCTAAAGATAAGTCCTCCAAAAGGAACTCAATTGTCATAAATTCTCTCCTCGGGAGTTTCATCAACCAGGGAATATTGACTCATCACAGAAGAGACTAGAAGTCAACACCACACCCAGACAAGCTTTTGTCACAAACTATCATACCACCCTTCTATTCTTCTAAAGGCCATTCATCTTTGCTAAAAATCATTCACTCTCTCCTAAATGACCTATATCCCCCCTCCCATTCCCTATTTAGGTGGTATTTAATCCTGCATTCTAAATCACTTCTTTGAATTACTCAATTTTTCCTGGGCATCTCCCTTGTATATAGGAGGCACACGTGTTGATAAACTTCTGTTTGTTCTTCTCTTCTTAATCTGTCTTTCAGTACAGAGGTCTCACTCAGCTAAGAACTCCTTCCCTACAGTGATTAGTGCAAAAGATCAGAGAGAGCAAGGACTGTGGGATGACTATGCAGATATGAGCAATCAATGTAGAGGAAACTTAACCAAGTATTTTACCCCTCCCACACAAACATTCCCAGAATATGTCAGTTTTTATAATTATATCAAGCCTCATGTTTAAAATTTTTCCTCATTATATTACTTATTTTAATCAAAAACATTTTATTTAAAAATCGGTGGGCTTCCCTGGTGGCGCAGTGGTTGAGAATCTGCCTGCCAATGCAGGGGATGCGGGTTCGAGCCCTGGTCTGGGAAGATCCCACATGCCGCGGAGCAACTGGGCCCGTGAGCCGCAATTACTGAGCCTGCGCATCTGGAGCCTGTGCTCCGCAATGAGAGGCCACGATAGTGAGAG
Organism: Balaenoptera ricei; assembly: GCF_028023285.1. Lineage (NCBI taxonomy): Eukaryota > Metazoa > Chordata > Mammalia > Artiodactyla > Balaenopteridae > Balaenoptera > Balaenoptera ricei. The sequence continues at coordinate 13,921,968 of NC_082643.1, forward strand.
GCCCGTGCACCGTGATGAAGAGTGGCCCCCGCTTGCCATGACTAGAGAAAGCCCTCACACAGAAACGAAGACCCAACACAGCCATAAATAAATTAATTAATTAATTTAAAAAAAAATGCAGGCCCCTGATCAAAAAACTGTAAAAAAGTTAAAAAAAAAAAAAATCGGTGTTCATATGATTGTCAACTTTCAAGACTGTTAAAATGCATATTCCCAGGCCTCAAACACCAAACATTCCAATGCAATAAGTTTGGGGTTGGGTCTGGGGTTTACATTTTTTACCACAAAAATCCCCTGGTAATTCTAATTCTAATAGCATCACATTTTGAGAAACACTGACCCATAGTACCTAACAGAGTGCCTAGGATACGGTAGACACTCCATGAATAGTTGCATTGAATGATTTCTTTTATCTGTTTCAAGATCCCATGGTTTGGTTGGGGTTCACTCCCAACAAAGATAAATATCCACTGAGCACAGTAAACTGGTCTGAAGGTTTTAGACCATATTTCATGCAAAACTTTTTATCAAGTATCTGATATTGGCCTGGTCTAAGCAAATATATTAAAAAGGCAGTATAGTTGTCCTTCAGTATTTGCAGGGGATTAGTTCCAGGACCCCCAAAATCCAGGGTTGCTCAAGTCCCTTATATAAAATGATATAGTATTTGCATATAACCTACACACATCCTCCCATGTACTTTAAGTCATCTCTAGATTACTTATCATACCTAATACAATATAAATGCGATGCAAATAGTTGCAAATACAATGTAAATGCTATGTAAATAGTTGCAGGCATACAGCAAATTCAACCTCCAACTTAATCTGGGATAAATCTTTTAGGAACTTTCTGGAATTTTATTTTTTGAATATTTTCTGTCTGTAGTTGGGTGAATCCATGGATGCAAAACCCATGGATACAGAGGGCTGAGTTAAATGTATCAAATATTTTGTTATATTTTCTTTCTCTACATTTATGTTTAGATATCGTTTTCTTTTTCCAATATCAGAAAATACAGTCTTACATGTTCTCCCAGTTTTGTGGATTTTTAAAATTTGTGTTCTCTGTCCATTATAATTAATGTTTTACACTATAAGAATTTATTTTGTATATGGTGTGACATAGTGCTTTGATATTGACCTTTTAAAATAATCACTTACTATCTTTTTAAAAATATTTCTTATTTGCCACACTGATTTGGATTGCTGTCTTTGTAATACAGTCTATATATGACATTTGTATACTTTTATCAGTTCTGTAGGCTTTTATGTCTATTCTGCCAATTTTCTATTCTCAAAGAAGTTCTGTGCTATTTTATTTTTAAGCTTTATAACATGTTTCACTATTTAGTATTCTGTCTCCAGTCATTTTTTATTTTCAAAATTTTTTGCTGTTCTCATCTATTTTCTTCCAAGTAAATATGCGAAGATTTTAATAAGTCCTAAAACATTCTTTGGACATTTTGCTTAGACTGCATTAAGTATCAAATAACATGAGAAAAACTGACATTTCTTTTACAATTGTGCATCTATTCTTTTAGGAATATGTTACATCTTATCTAGAAATGAGTTCAAGTCTTCTTCAGTCAACTGTTGAAGATTTCTGTATACAATCTTACTCATTTATGGTTAAATTTATTCCTAGATATTTGTATTTAGTGTAAATGGATATTTTTAGTCAAATTATATATTATCTCTTATTGATGTGTTAATAGAAAAGCAGTTGATTTTCATATATCTATTTATAACCAATCTATATGTTGAAATCTTTCTTTTTTTTTTTTTTTAATTGGGGTATAGTTGCTTTACAATGTTGTGTTAGTTTCTGCTGTACAATGAAGTGAATCAGCTATATGTATACATATATCCCCTCCCTCTTGGATCTCCCTCCCACCCCCACCCATCCCATCCATCTAGGTCACCACAGAGCACCGAGCTGAGCTCCCTGCACTATACAGCAGGTTCCCACTAGCTATCTGTTTTACACATAGCAGTACACATATGTCAATCCCAATCTCCCAATTCATCCCACACCCTGCACCCCCCGCGTGTCCATACTCCGTTTCCTACATCTGCATCTCTATTCCTACCCTGAAAGTAGGTTCATCTGTACCATTTTTCTAGATTCCACATGTGTTAATATACGATATTTGTTTTTCTCTTTCTGACTTACTTCACTCTGTATGACAGACTCTAGGTCCAACCGCATCTCTACAAATGACCCAATTTTGTTCCTTTTCATGGCTGAGTAATATTACATTGTATATATGTACCACATCTCTATTTTCTATTATTTTTTCCATTGATACTTGTGGGCTTCAGAAGTATGTCATCAAATAATGATAATTTTGTCCTAATAGCTTGAAATCAGAATTTGTTTCCTGCTTTATTGCATAAGCTAAAATGATCACAATCATGTTAAGTTTGGGGGGTATAGTAGGCATCATTTTCTTGTCTTTGATGGTAATTCCATTAGAGTTTCAGTTTCCAAAAGATGTGCTGCTTGTTTGAGGTAGTTATTCTATTCTATACATCATTAAAGAAGAATCTTTTTATTTGTGCATTACTAGATAGGTAGGTAGATAGATAGATAGATAGATAGATAGATAGATAGATAGATAGGAGATAAGTAATGGTTTTCAATTTTGTCAAATATCTTTTTGGTGTCTGTTGAAAAATCATTTAAAAATTTTATAAAGCTTCATTTATAATATATATTATCCCAATAACTTTCCTAATACTGAAGCAGTGTTGATAGTTTTTGTTTAATAATGCTACATTTTTCTTCTACTATACCATGAAAATCAGTTTGCTGATATTTTGGGGAGAACAAGACTGAGATTTTTGGAGGTTTCTCATACTTTAGTATCAAGGTTAATTTAGCTCTTTCTTTGTGCTAGAGACATTTTTACTTCTACTTGAGAAAATTTGGTGATTTCTCTTTTTCCAGGAAATTATCAACATTATTGATATTTTAATTTTATTCCTATAGAATCATGCATACAATTATTTTTGAACATCTTTCTGAATATTTTATTTCATTTCCAGTTTCTAACTATCTGTATTTTTAACTTTATTGATGTACAACTGCCCAAAAAATTATATATATTTAAGGTACACAACTTGATGTTTTGATCTAAGTATACATTGTGAAATGATCACCACAATGAGGCTGATCAACATATCCATCATCTCACATAGTTACAGTTTCTTGTCATAAGGACACTTAAGATCTACCCTCTTAGCAAATTTCAGATATGTAATACCATGTATTGTTAACTCTACTCACCAGAATATATTCATCTTGCATAACTGAAATTTTGTATCCTTTGACCCCCATCTCCCCATTTCTCCCACCTCCCAGCCCCTGTCAACCACCATTCTACTCTGTGCTTCTGTGAGTCTGACTATTTTAGATTCCACATGTAAGTGGGTTCATGTAGTGTTTGTCTTTCTGTGTCTGGTTTATTTCACTTAGCATAATGTCCTCTGGGTTCATCCATGTTGTTGCAAATGGCAGAATTTCCTTCTTGTTGAAAGATGAATAATATTCCATTGTATATTCATTATTCTTTATCCATTTTCTTTACCCGTTCATCTGTTGATGAACATTTAAGTTGTTTCTGTATCTTGGCTATTATGAATAATGCTGCAATGACTCTGGGAGTGCATATATATCTTTGAGATCCTGATTTCATTTCTTTTGGATATATACCCGATCATATGGTAGTTCTGTTTTTATTTTTTTTGAGGAGCCTCCCTACTAGCTGTAACAATTTACACCCCAACAGCAGGGTACAAGGATTCCCTTTTCTCCATCTCCTCTCTTAGACTTGTCATTTCATGTCTTTTTGATAATAGCCATTCTAACAAGTTTGAGATGATATCTCATTGTGGCTTTGATTTGCATTTCCCTGATGATTAGCAATATTGAGCACCTTTTCATGTATCTTTTGGCCTTTTGTATGTCTTCTTTTGAGAAATGTCCTTTTCCCATTTTTTAATCAAGTTATATGTTTTTGCTATGGAGTTGTAGGAGTTCCCTATATATTTTTTTTGACATTAACCTCTTATCAGATATATAGTTTGCAAATATTTTTTTACCATTCTATAGCCTGCCTTTTCACTCTGTTGATTATTTCATTTGCTGTGCAGAAGCTTTTTAGTTTGATAGCTCATTTGTCTGTTTTTGCTTTCATTTCCTATGTTTTTGATCATGTCATATCCAAAAATCATTATCCAGACAAATGTCAAGATGCTATTTCCCTGTGTTTTCTCCCAGGAATTTTACAGTTTCAGGTCCTATGCTTAAGTCTTTAATCCATTTTGAGTTGATTTTTGTATATGGTGTGAGATAGGAGTCCAAGTTCATTTTCTCTGTGTGGATATCCAGTTTTCCCAGCTTCATTTATTGAACAGATTATCCTGTCCCTATTATGTATTCTTGGCATCCTTTCAGAAGATTAGTTGACCATAAATGTGTGGATCTGTTTCTGGGATCTCTATTTTGCTCCCTTGATCTATATGTTTGTTTTTATGCCAGTACCATAGTGTTTCAATTACTATAGCTTTGCAACATATTTTAAAATCAGGAGGCATGATGCCTCCAGCTTTGTCCTTCTTGCTCAAGATTGCTTTGGTAATCTTGGGTCTTTTGTGGTTACATATGAATTTTAGGATTGTTTTTTCTATTTCTGTAAAGAATGCCATTGGAATTTTGATAGGGATTTTATTGAATCTGTATATCACTTTGGGTAGTAAGGATATTTTAACAATATTTTTCCAATCCATGAACATAAGATGTTTTTCCATTTATCTGTGTCTTCTTTAATTCCCTTCATTACTGTAATTTTCACTGTACAAATCTTTCACCTCTTCGGTTTAGTTTCTTCTATTCTTTTTGTTGTTTTGTAAATGGGATTTTCTTAATTTCCTTTACAGATAGTTCATTGTTTGTGTATAGAAATGCCACAATTTTTTGTATGTTTATTTTGTGTCCTGTAACTTGACTAAATTTGTTTATTAGTTTTAGTAGTTTTTTTGTATACTCTTTAGGATTTTCTACACATATGATCATGTCATCTGCAAATAGAGATAATTTCACTTCTTCCTTTCAAATGTGGATTTTTTTTCTTGTCTAATTACTCTGGCTAGAACTTCCAGTACTGTGTTGAATAGAAGTGGTGAGAATGCACATCCTTACCTGTTACCTTTACATAGCTGGAGTAGAGTCCACAGGGAAATAGGGCTGCTTCTAAGACTGCAGCCAGGACCACAGTTAGCCAACCAGCCACTGGGGTACAGGCCTACCTTCTGAAAGCATTCTTTGTCAGTTTTAGACTCCACCAGAGTTTTGCAGCCTGGGTCCCAAGGCTCACACAAAGGCACTTTTGTCTGTGGATGGCTGCCAAATAGTCATTTCTCTGGGGTTATGAAGGTGGGGGACCTCCTATTCACCCATTTTGTGGCATCATTCCCTCTACCTGTACTTATACATTTTTTCTTTTTCCCTAATCAGATTTACCAAGAAATTACTTTCCCCTCAAATAAATAAATAAGCAAATAAACAAACTGAATATTTGGTTTAATTATTAGTTCTGTTTATTTTATGAATTCATTAAGTTCTGTATATGTAATAATTTTCTAAATTAACTTTATTAATGTCAGTATTTATTTTTGATAAAATTTTGACTTAGGTTACTGAGGGAAAAAAAGATAATCACTAAACGATATTGTAAACAACCCAGAATAAAGTCATGTTCCCTACATGGTGATAGACAAGGTTGTATAATTATTTTTTTCCTTATCGCAATGCCCACCAAGTTTGGCTACAAGATTACCATAGGTCACACTTGGCAACAGATTAACTTAGAAGGACAAGAAGTATATCTTGCCAGCAGGCCAGTGTTAGTTATTTCTCTACAGTGTGAGTTTTACTTGCAGAATTCATTTAGAATATAGATCACAGGCAAGAAGATGATACCCATATTGGGTGGGTGCAAAAGCCTATCTGGCTTAGAAGCCTAATAATCCAAAGGAGTCAATATCTCTTGTAACAAATCCAAAAGCACAATTTCCAGGGTCCGCAAAGACACAAGGCCAGCTATAAGAATTACGGCACTCAGAGAAACTCAATGACATGGTTTCCTTTCCTGCATTTACTCTTCCAGTTCAGATGACATTTACTACTCAGGCGTCATTTTACATTCCAACTTTATTACATTTCCAAGAGAACAGAGCTGTAAATTAACCAGAAGCCAAATTCTCATGCAGAATAGGTGTTTAGTTTGAAATACAGGTCCTATTAATTTTTTGCACAATTAAATATACACCAATGTAACATTTTTTATCCTGTCTATATGACTTAAAATTCCAACCCTAAATCCTACTTTCTTCTTTTGTTCTCCATATTTGCACAGGTAAAATTTGGAAATTATGCTTTTGTATGGGATGCAGCTGTATTGGAATACGTGGCTATCAATGACCCAGACTGCTCCTTTTACACCATTGGGAATACTGTTGCTGATCGAGGATATGGAATTGCATTGCAGCATGGCAGTCCTTACCGGGATGTTTTTTCACAAAGGTGAGATTTGTGTGTGGTCCAAATAAGAAGAGAGGAAATATAGAAAAAGGAAAATCCACTTGGTTACCCCATTTAGTTTACTACATTTTGTTTTCTTTGTTTGGAAAACCACAGTAAACAACAACAACAACAAAAGGGAATTATAAGTGGTTGTTCAATAAGACATTTCCTAAAGCATGTACTAAAGTATTATTTTTCTCATAAAAAGGGAAAAGTTACTGCTGCATATAACTGGTTATTCTCAAAAAACTGATATACAAAATAAAATAAAAACTTAATTGAGTTTAGCCTCTGAATTTTTAGGGACTAAAACTGTCATAGAGTTAACAAAATTCATTCATTTCTAAAAACACCAAAGCATAAAATAAACTTCAGGACCAAGTTAAAGTTTTAAAGCAAATACTGATAGGGATGTTTCCACATCAATTTTACAAAGGAAAAGAGTAAAAATTTTAGAGTCTGTCATTGGTGTCAAAGTATACGTGAAACTTTGTCATGGAAATTTAGGAGACAGTTTATTAAGAAATTATACTCATCCTCAAATCAGAATTTTCTATTATAAGTTGTTTAAGAAAGAAAATTTTAAATGTATATTTTATATTAATGATGTAGATGAAAGACTTGGGCCTGAAAGGAATTTACAAGATCACTGCATTTTATTATCTCTACTACCAAACCAGGTTGGACCTAAGAGAGAGAAATATCTTTCAGGTAGAAGTATGTTCTATTTGCCACTGATTTATTTGATTTATTACTAGATAGTTTTGTACCTATTTTCTAAAAGCTAAAGCCAGATGAAAGAGAGCAGTACTGGGTAGTACTCTAGGTAGTACTAAGGCCCCAAATTTTAAACTATTTGAGTTGTATTCCTCCAAATTTCAAGATAACAAAAAGCCAGGCATTTTGTGTTTAACAAAACAAGTCAGTAGTCCAAATTTATAACTCTTCTGTTAGCTAACTAAAAACTTAGGCCTCTCTCTTTATCAGCAAATGAAGATGTTAAATTAACTCTAGGGTCCTACATTAGTCACCTTTTCTGTGTAGCAAACAACCCAAATCAGTGACTTTAAAAACGTTATTTCTCAGGACTTCCCTGGTGGTCCAGTGGTTAAGACTTCGCCTTCCAATGCAGAGGGGGTGCAGGTTTGATCACTGGTCAGGTAGTTAAGATCCCACATGCCTCGCGGCCAAAATTCCAAAACATAAAACAGAAGCAATATTGTAACAAATTCAATAAAGACTTTAAAAACTGGTCCACATCAAAAAAAAAATCCTAAAAAAAAAAAAGTTATTTCTTATTGATGGAACGTAAGGGCTGTGATTTAGCTGAATTCTGCTGCGAGTTGCGGGTCAACTGCAGGTCTCTATGCAGCTTCTCATCCCAGGGACCACCATTGTTCTACTTGTTAGAAGAGGCACACCATTGTTTTTATGAATTTAGAAGAGAGGATGGAAAGCATAATGGAATGAATGGCATGCCAGGGTTTTATGGTAAAAGACCAACAGAGAAGTTTAATGGATCCTTAACATGAACCAGGTCATCAGGAAAAGGACTGTTTATTCCTTAGTTGCAGTTAATTGGCTTTTTCTTCACTACAGATATTTTTTTGTTTCCAGACCTAATTTCTGGGGCTTTTATGCCAAAAAAAATGAAGCCAATAAAATCAATACACAAACATAATAGCAATTAAAGAAATATTTAATCAATCACACCAAATGTTCTATTCCTTATTATCCATGTGGTGTTTTACCTTACAGAGATTTTAATTCTGAGTGAATATATTTCATTGAACTACTAAAACACAATATTAAGCAATGAGCATTATTTTTCCTTTGATTAGCATCATGGATGTTGACATTTTAAATTGTCCTTCTCTGTGGAGTTCCTTAATAATGACACCCTGCCTCCTAGTCCCCTGGACATCTGGAGGAAGAGAGAGGAAAGAAACATGATCTGGCCAGCCCCCCTCTATACACACGTGCAGCGTTAGTCTATCACCCAAACTCTCTCCCTGAACCCGGAAAATATCTGCATTCATTCCCTTCTGCTACAGCCATCAGGGAAAAAAGAACTCCTTTTTATTAACTAATTTAAAAGTTATAGAGACCATCACACTTAATCATTGTATTATTATTATACATTGTATAATTATTATTATACATTGTATAATCATTGTATTATACTTTAGAAACTATTATAAATAGCTTTACTACAACAACTTATCCTGGACCACTGGTTAAACTAGATCACTGATTGCTCATGTGATTATATTCAGTGAAATGACAGTATTCAGAGTGATTTTTAATAAGTAAATACTAATTTTATCTCAAGTAACTATGTGCCTATACCACACATATTAGAGATCAAAGTATTTTAATATGTAATAAATTTTATATGGTGATATAGTAACTATATTTATTATCTGCTATCAGCCCAATATCTTGTATACTTATACGTTTTAATGACTTCAGAACAATCATATGAAATGTTGTGTATTTGTTTATTACACACTTGCATATTAGTGCACAGTTATTAGTCTACAAGTACATACACTGAGTGGGTGGTCTTGAGCTTTGGCAAGCATCATGTCAGGCATCAGAGGCATAGGCTGTAGTGATATGCTCACTTGTACAATTGTATGCAAGTGGACATGCACAGGAGTGACTTTTAAGGACCAATAAGTGCTACAATGTATGACTGTAGATTTGGATAGAAGAATTTTGTCTCGTTGGTCTCTACAAATACTAGATAATTTGGTAGCAGAAATTAAAGAATTTATATATCTCACCAGATATATGGGTCAGAGTACCAGTGCGGTGGGTAATGTTTACAATGAATTCTCTGACACTATTTGTTCATCAAATGTTTTCTGTGGCCTTTTTCTCATAATAGTTCTTAGTATAATAAAATTATCAAAAGTTGTTACATTAAAGACATCTATGAATGGAAGAAAACTGAATTTTTCAGAGTGATATCATTATGCTGTTAATAAAATTAGTTCCAGTGTTGATCTTAGAACCTTAACTATTCATAAGGCTAAAAAGATAACAAAAAAATATTTATTGAGCATTTAGTACAAGCTCACCTCTGTTCTCAAATCTTAGTGGGTGTCAAGGAGTAACTAACTCATGAGTTTAATTTTATGCTTCATCAATAAAAGAGTCCCTTTTTGCCTATTGGCTGCTAACCCTAAACTTTGGGAATAGAACCACCTAGTGACACAAAAACAAGGACATATTTCAAACTGCATGGAGAATGATTTTGTTGAATTCATGGAGAGTGGAAAAGATGCATAAACAATATTTCAACCTAATCACAGAATTTCAGAAGTTTTAGAAATAGAATGAACAGTAGTTCCCTTTTTTACCAGGGATGTAACTAGTCCAAGGGGGTAAATAACTTGCTCAGAATCACAAAAAAGCAATAAAACTGGAAATTTTTGAAATTTTCTACTTCTATGTTTAGTTTTTTGGTGTTCATGCACCTTGTCTTCCCTTATCTTTCTTTTAAAAGCTTATAAAAATAATATAAAACATACTGTATAATGCTTACTGTGTACCAGACCCTGAGTTCTTACATGAGGTAAGTACTATTATTATCCTCATTTTATAGACACAGAAACTGAGACAGATGAGGTAAAGTAATTTGTCCAAGTTCACCAAGCTATTGAGTATTAGAACTGAGATTCAAATCCAGACATGCTGGCTCCCAAAATTGACATACACTTTTAACAAACTGTGTTTTACTTATTGTCTTTCTGTGATCCAGTATCTTTTTATTGAGCACAGATTAGATTTCCAGGGCAGGTTTTCCTTATCACATACTCTGATTTGTCAGAGTAACAAACTGTGTTTTAAATAAACACTTAGAGATTGCCTCTCGTCTCTCTCTCTTCCTCTCTCTCTTAGGGGCACAGAATAGAATTAATCATAACCCTTGATTTATGATGTTTTCATTATTTGTCTATAATTGGCAATTTTTATTTGTTTAGTTTTGAACTACTTGGATATAGTCTTTTTCCAGTGCCTGCCTCATGCCTGCATAGAGTAAGCATTCAATAAATATTTGATGAATGAATAAAAGATCTACCTCACTTTGTGCTCAAAGATGATCCTATTTACTTATAATCAAATATGTTGAGTACTTATCCTTTGTGCTTACTTGATATTAAAAGGTCTTCTATCTTCTCTTATCATAATAATTTTCTGTTTATCTTGGTTTTTCTAATTTTTCATACAATGATTAGTAAAACTGACAAGAAAGAGAAAACAAACATCACATGTCCACCTCTCTTTGCACTCACAGCTGTAAGAAGTTTTATACTTTCATTCCCAAAAGGAAGGTAGAAAATATTTATTTAACTTAAAATCATAGAGTCCTAATCCTTTTATTTCCCAACTTTCTAAGCACTTTGTTCCCTTTTCAGGAAGAGAAAAAAGCAGCTCCACTGATTGCCTATAGCAGCTCCAAAATAAGTCACCAACTTGCTTAAAGCTCTGCACTCGGTTGGCTGGAAGGATATAACCAGAAGTCAAACAAACAAATTAATTGTTTTCTCTTTAGACATACAAAATATATACAGTCCCTCCACTCTGAGAGCAGGAGTGACATTATCGAGATACATATGTCAACATTAAGTAATATGAACTTATACATTAAACTGCATGGTATAGACAATGCTGAAAAAATTAGAGAAAAGGAAATCATTGCTGAGTAGGATAGAAAAGATTTTATTAGACTTGAGCTGGAAGACTTCAAGGGAGAATAGAATTTGGATATGGGGACAGGTACAGGTAAGAAAAACATGAAACTCAGAAAAGCATGAAATAACAAGTGAAAACAGTCATCGTGTATTGAAAGGACAATGAGAAAGAACACCTTGACTGGAGAGAATGTTGGCAGGTGAATACAGGTAGAGAAGCGAAAATTAAATGTGATACACCAGAATATTGATAGCTGCTATCTAATAAGCATATACTATGCTAAACACTTGATGTATTTCATATAATGCTCACCACAACTCTGTGAATTGGGCATTATTAATTGCATTTATAAATTTGAGGAAACTGAGACTCAAAGTTAAGTGTCTTACAAAGTCACACATTAATGACAAGTAGAGCTAGGACTCAAACACAGTTTAGAGCTCGTGTCCTCACCAGCCTTGTGGGGTTCTGAAGAGGAGAATATCTAGACAAAGGAGTATTTGAAGGGTCCCAGGTGTTGGGTTAGACGAAGACAGAGTTTAACTGAGGAAGGCCATTTACAAGGCGGTTGTAGTATTCCATCTGTGAAGCAGTGAGAATATTCTCAATGAGAAGAAGGAGAAAAGATTAGAAAAAAGGTACAGTTTGAAGAGGGATGGACAGGACTTGGTGGAAATCAGAAGAGTACATATAATCCAGGAATCTGAAAGGGAAAGGAGGTGCAGATCCAAGTGGCCATAAACAGCCCACTCTTTTCTTCTCCTTCCAACTCTTATTTTTCCTTTTTGTTCATCTATTACAAGTTTTGTATAAGCTCTATTTCACCTCCAAGTAAAACCAAGTGGAAAATTATTTCTAGAAAAGTAATGGGTATTTTAAAACAACAACGTGATAATCCACTACTTAGTAGATACTTTGATATGTCAAACAATCTTCTGGCTTACAGATTTTTGTTCTACAGTTGCTCAAATCATGTTTATATATCCCTAGTAGTATTGTTCTTCTCTCTCACACACCAGATATTATTTTTTTAATTATATATACAGTTGACCCTTGAACAACATGGGTGTGAACTGCTCAGGCCCACTCATACACGGATTTTTTTTTAATAGTAAATACTATAGTACTACATGATTCACTGTTGGTTGAATCCAGGGATGCAGAATGGCAGACATGGAGGAACCTCAGATAAGGAGGAACCTAGGACACCCCTATAACATAAGTTACATGCAAATTTGCTACTCTGAGGAAGGTCAGCGCTGCTAACCCCACATTGTTCAAGGGTCAACTGTATATACCAACACTTACACACACGCACGCGCGCACACACACACAGAGCGCTAAAACCAACTGATTTCATCACATTCACATTCTCTCTGCTAGATCAAGAAAAATAGATAGTTTAGATGCAGATGTTTATGTAAAGTAAGAAAATATGTTTGAGGAGCTGCAAAACCAGAGGGAACATTGAAGGTTCACTTTCAAAGGGAGATAGTAGAAGAAAATAATAATATATGTTTATACATATATTTTTATTTAAGATAATAATATACATTTTAACATTTAAATGAAGGAAGTCATTTTCTTTTCTCATGTAATATGCATATATTAAACAAGGAATAGCCTCTGGAAACCACTGAAAGGAATGTACTATTCATATTTCAAAGCAATCCCCCTTTAAAACATTTGTTTTAAATTTAGAATGCTGAATTTAGGGAACTTCAATGAAAGAGAAAAAGTGAGGTGGCTTTTTTGTCATTTTTTTCTGTTTCCTGAATCCTGATGGAGCTATTTTTATGACTAACATCCTGTGGGCTTTACCAATCACTCTGACTGCTGCTTCCAGTGGAGAACCAAAATGATTTACATTTATTGCAGTATTTGGTCTAAATAAATGGAGGTATAAGTACAGTTGATGATATTTCCAGTATGTGAATATTTCAAAAATATTTATCATATATGCTACTATATGATTTGAGATTAGTTTTATTAATCTTGCAAAGAAGTAGAGAAATTTTAAGAAAATGACAAGACTTTACTAAGCATATAGCATTCTCACTGCTGAACACAAACTCAGCCATCAGGCAGTGCAATCCCATGGAGTAGATTCTGAAGTGTTACGTGATTCTGTTTCCCTTGTACTTACATCATATAGCATTTGGGGAGCACTTCATCCAAGGTACAAGAGAGTACTGTTTATAAACAAGAATCTTTATTAGACTTTTTTGAGAAAAGTACTGAGGTACAGAGAAGATAGATGACCAGTGCAAGACACAAAGCAGTATTTCAGCTGAATAATGAGTCTGCGACATTGGACCAAGCTCCTTTGCAAGAAGCAAGTTGGATTAGCCTTTTTTAAAAATAAGATTTGTGCTGTTTCTAGATCTGAGTAAGTATCATTTCATTCAAAAGGCAGTTGTTTTCAAAAAGCATAGTTATTATAGTGATATAAATTAGGTGAGACTAAAGGCTGAGTTTTTAACACAACATTGCAGAACTTAAAACGATAAATGTGTATTGCACTTTAAAGCACACATTCATGCACACACGTGGATGCACACACACTCGCACACACACACACACACACACACACACACACCCTCCAGGGTCAATTATAAGCCTCCCTCAAAAACACTCTTATTCCATTATACTTACATCACATTTTTTCTATTCAAACGACCCATTTTACTCACCAGACTCAGCCCCAAGACATTTTTTACTGTTTTAAAAATTCAATCTCCTTTTAAAGGGAAAATTTGATATCATTGAGGATAATCAAAATGTGCTACTTTTTTATAGACCCTTAAAATACTGTAAGCGTAGTAAAAACATGGGAATAAGCACATGGGCTCCCATGATAACTATGTTGATAGAAGAAACAACCTTAAAACATGAGACATGAATGCGACTTTGGCATGCATGTAGATGAACTCCCTAATTTGGCATATGTGAAACCGAGAAGGGAACTTGGGTGACTTGTTAGACAAGAGTCTAACCCTTGGTCAGAACATGCCCTGGGGTGACAAGTCCAGGCTGCCGGGCCAGTGTGCCATCCTACCCTGTTCTGCCAGTTCCCTTTGTTAAAAAGTTTTAGCTCTAAAATTTACTAGTAAAATAAATGTTTTAAGAAGCACATTTATATCTTACATAAAGGAGCCAGGGATATTACTTAGTAAGTACATTTAACAACTAGTACATCTGTTTTTAAATTATCATTACTTTATAGACATGCATAAAAGGTAGCACAAGTGACGGATAGAGCGCTATGGATTATTTTATCCTTAACTTAAAGAGAAACTATACTATAGCCTAAGATAATAGTTAACATTCATTAAAGGCTTACTATGAGCCAACCAGGTGCTACATAAGTGCCCTAACTATATTAAGTCATTTAATCCTCCCAATAACCATAAGAGGTAAATACCATGATTAACTTCCTTTTACAGATGAGGAAACTGAGTCACAGAAAAGCCGAGCAGTTTTCCAAGGACATAAAGCTAATAAGTTGCAGAGCCGGGTTTGAACTCATGCTGTCAAACACCGTAATGCCGTAGTTCCCACTCCCACTGCCCTAAACACACACATCCCTGTGTGCACCAGGGTAACAAGCATCCAAAGTGTCTTCATGCCTGCTCCTGGAGCTGCTTTCTCTCACATTAAGTTACTGAATGGCATTTTAGTTCACCTGAAATTCAGGTAACTTTCAGAATCTTAAACAGCATGCCAACAGTAAGAGTCTCCCATTATGATGAGGGGGCAGATCCATTTGAAACTGAAGCCGCCTTGCATCAGCTGATCAGAAGTAAACAGTACAAGTACTGAAACTTGAAAGCTGTGGGAGGATACTGTAATTATTTTCCCTCCCTTTTATCTTCTTTTGCTACAAATAGCTTAAGACTATACTTGGCCAAAACTTTAATTCTTCCTTCATGGAGGTTTTCATTCATCATGACTTTTTAATGGGACGAATCCATAATTGCCTTTTATCTATCTCATTTCATAGTTCTTTAAGCAGCTTGAAAAAACTAACTTCATAATTGGCCAGATTGACTAATCACATGTTGAATGCTTACTAATATGAAACAGAGCCTACAGTCATGCCTCGGTATCCACAAGGGATTGGTTCCAGGACCCCCGTGGATACCAGAATCCTTGGATGCTCAAGTCCCTTGTGTAAAACGGCATAATATTTTCAAATAACCTACACACATCCTCCCGTATACTTTCTTTTTTTCTTTTTTTCTGCATATTTTAAATCATCTCAGGATTACTTATAATACCTAATACAATGTAGATGCTATGTAAATAGTTGTAAATACAATGTAAATGCTATGTAAATAGTTGCTGGCATACAACTAATTCAAGTTTTGATTTTGGGAACTTCCTGAAATTTTTTTCCAAATATTTTTAATCTTTGGTTGGTTGAATCCGTGGGTGTAGAATACAGAAGGCTGGCTGTACTATTTCTGGAACTAAATTATAGCTAAGATAAAAATATAAGATTTCCATATGGAATAATATTTATGAGTCTATATAGTCCAGAATAATATCTAACAGAGGCAACAATGATTTTTGTTTTAATGAGTATAGTTCCTTGCTTTAACTTCAAACAGAAATATACCTCAAAACGTGCATTCACCTTTTTTCTTGATAATCCATTCTATACCTGTCACTTTATGAAGCTATTTATGTTTGAAATAATGTTAGTAACTTTTTGGGGGGGGGGGGTGTTATTTACTCCATAGCAGTATATATAGATATGTCTCATTTCTTTTTTTTTTTTAATTAATTTATTTATTTATTTATTTATTTTTGGCTGTGTTGGGTCTTCGTTTCTGTGCGAGGGCTTTCTCTAGTTGCGGCGAGCGGGGGCCACTCTTCATCGCGGTGCGCGGGCCTCTCACTATCGCGGCCTCTCTTGTTGCGGAGCACAGGCTCCAGACGCGCAGGCTCAGTAGTTGTGGCTCACGGGCCCAGTTGCTCCGCGGCATGTGCGATCTTCCCAGACCAGGGCTCGAACCCGTGTCCCCTGCACTGGCAGGCAGATCCTCAACCACTGTGCCACCAGGGAAGCCCCAGCAACTATTTTAAATGATTGAAATTCAACATGTTTTTATTTCACATATTGCTGGTCTCAGAAAATGTATATAAAAATTGTGCCTTGATGTTCCATGGTAAGACAGGGAGATATGATGGGAGGAGCCAGCACCCTGAAACAAAGTGTGGTGGGATTTCTGTTCCGATAAGGTTTTCAGTCTTTTTCCAAAATAATGTTTTCTATAGTAATATTTTTATTCTGATGATTTTAGTCAACTTTTTGTTTCTTTTCTATTAATTAACCAAGATCTATGTAGCACTCCCTATAAAAGTCAGCATGACCCTTCTAGGCAGTCTCTCATATTCTTTGAGCTAATCAACACCAATTTTACTAACATGAATCTCTTCTGTGTTTTTTTAGCAACTGCAGAAATTTGCCAAACAGATTACCTCCCAGCCAAAATTTATTCAGTAGAGCAACGCTGAGTACGTCATTAAGACTGATGAGATAGAACAGAGCAGAACCCAGGGGCTCTGAATATCAGGGCAAGCTGTGTGGATTATGATATGGAGAGTCATTGAAGAACTCGGTATAAAGACTAACCAGAATCAGAAGTATGCTTTCTGATTAGTCTAGAAAGAATGTACGCAATGAAATAAAAAAGGAATTAACTAGAAAGGAGGATGCCAGTAGGAAGCCATTACTATATCTATAATATAAGCTCCAAGAAGGCAGGGGCTTTTGTCTGCTTTATTCAGCGATTTATTCCAAGCATCTAGAAGAAAGCCTACCACATAGCAGATGTTTGATAAATATTAGTTGAATGAATGGGTGAATGAATCACTAAGGAAAAGTAAAAGACACGAACTAAAGACAATAGAAATGGAAGGAAACAGAGAGGTATTGTAAGGGTAATGTTGGCCATTGGCTAGACACAGAGATGAAGGAAAGGGAAACCAAACATGAATTTGAAATCCTTAGCCTTGCCCCAGGTTGGAGATGGGGAAGTTATTCTCAGAAAAGAAGCCAGAAGCAAAAACTGGTTTGAGAGTGAAAGTGCTCATTTTGATCTAGACATGTTGAGTTGGAGACACTGGGCAATGATGCATCCATACAGGGAAATGCAGAGACTGTGACAGACAAATGACAATGCGGGGTGAGAACTTGAGGGAGAGGCTGGAAGGATAGATATAGATTTGGACAAACTCTCCATTAAGATAATGAAAGCCAGAGACATAGCCCATGGAAAGGACATAGAGATAAAGAAAAAGAGGTTGAGGCCAAAACTTGCTTTCAAATGTCCCTTTTTTGCTTTTTTCTCCTTTCCATTCCACAGTCACTATCCTAATTGAATCTCAGCACACTGCATCACGATTATCCCTTTCTCTCCAAACCTACTCAAATCTTTTGTATTCTGTGGTTTCCAACTCCTGACCCATCCTCAGCATAAGTCTTCCTAGCAAATTCAGCTCTAATCAAACGCTTCATTGTGTTTCTATATTTTATCTTCCCTGTACCACATATGTCACTTTTTTGTTAATTAATCATTTCTTGTGTTCATACTTTTTCAAATATGTTCTAAGCTCTTAGCTTGCAAAAAAATTGCAAAACTTATCTTATGCCTTTTTAAAATTTTTCCATAATAAATAGTTACGTAGTACATATTCAACAGGTTCTTAAGTAATGTTTCAGGGGGAAAAGATAGTCCTACTCTCACTTGCAATTACTAACACAAGCAACTTACTAGAGAATAGGATTCATGTTTATTCATTCAACCAACAAATATTTGTTGAGCAGCTACTTAGTGCTTGATACTATTTTGTTTTTCTAGAGATAAAATAGTGAAAAAGATTAACAGGTTTTGCTTTCCTGGAGCTTACATTATTCTGGAGAGTTGAAGGAGGAAACATAAGAGAACAAATAAGTGGGATAATTTCTTATTGGAAAACATGCAATAAAGAAAATATAACTGAGACAGATAATAAAGATGGATCAGTATGGGTCACAGAAAACCCTTCTAGGGAGGCAATGTTTAATTATGTTCTTGAATGTAAAGTGTGTAGGAAGAGTATTCTGTGCATAGGTAACAACAAATATAAAAGCTCTGAAGTTAGAACCAGCTTGGAATGTTTAAACAATGACAAGGGGTCCAGGGTGGCTCAGAGTGAACAAACAAGAGAATAGTATGAAAGGAGACTGAAGAGTTAGTTGAGCCCAATTGTATTATAGAAACTTGAAAAAACATAGTAAAGACTACAAATGTTTTCCAAATAAGAAAGGCAAGCCATTGGAATTTTTAAAAGAGGAGTATTTATTACCCCTAGTTGTTAAAATAAAGAAAAAAATATGGTGCGAGGGAGGCCAGTAGAGGCAGTGAGCAAAAGTGAATGTAGGAAGATAAGTTAGGACTAGTGAAGATAGTCCAGGAGACAGATGATGGCGGTCGGTCTAGGGTAGTATAACTGAGACGGGGAAGAGTGACAGGTTCCAGCCTTTCATAGCTATAAGACTCATAGGACTGGCAAATGGTATGAATGTGATGGGGGAGGCAAAGAGAGGAATCAGTATAACTTTTTCTTCTGAACAAATAAGTGGTACCATTAACTGACTTGGTCAAGCATGAACCAAAAGTAAGTTAAAAACCAGAAGAATTAAGACTTTGGCCTTGGGTTTGGTAAGCTTGATGATATTAGACTGGAACTTAGGTTTTTGTGAAATTTAGGAAAGAAGACAAAATAATAAGAATTCCAGTTTGACAGGTAGAAGGTGCTAGTTATGAAAGACATACACTGGTTGAATTACATTTGGGTTTGATGATTTCAGAGATTACTTCAGTAGTAGTTAGAAAAATATGCTTAAATGATTTGTGATATCCACTGAAATGGGTGGGAAAAGAATAGAAGCAGAAAAAGATAGTCACCTTTTATAAAGATACTAAAATCTAGTAATAACAATAACAGGTGATTTACTTATATAAACTCCAAGTTATAGTTTCTTAAGGAAAGAAATTTATCTCACATGGCAAGACGTCTAGCAGTAGATGTCTTCAAATGTGGTTGATTCGGAGGTTCAACGAGGGCAGTGTTTTCAAGGACCAAGGCTCTTTCCACCTCTCCACTCTCCATCCTTGGTGGAGTGAGATAAGACTGTCCTCAGGCTGACCTGCCTTGTGATGAAGGAGGCTTACAGCAGCAATAGGGACAATGTGCTTCCCTGTTTCCATTCAGAAGAAGAGAATGAGCAATCTCTCTTCTCAAGCATCAAAATAAATCTGTCCCTTCTGCATAATTAGTTCATCTTAGGTCATATTTTTACCCCTGGAGTGAGCAGATCCCATTGAGAACACATACTCATAGCTCAGACTGTCTATCTAATGGGGTGGAAGGGATCTGGAGAGTCAACTCTAATGTCCCTTACAGCAAATCTGAAGGAAGAATTAACAGATACTGGAGAATATAAGGAACAAAAGAGAAAGAATCAATACCCATAATACCCATAAAAATACTATCATTATTGCACATCTGTTTTGTGCTGGTCATTCTTCTAAAACTTTCCTATAGACTGACTCGTTTAATCTTCACAACACCCAAGAGATAGGTGCTATTATCATCCCATTGTATAGTCAAGGAAACTGACATGTAGAAACATTAAGTAAACTGCTCATGTTATCGTTAATAAATGGCTGAACTGGGATTTGAACCCTGGCTCTGGAGGTCATGCCCTTAAACAGAAAGAGGTGTGATACCATAGACTCAATTGGAAAACTGTAAATAGGAACATGGGAAGGGGAGCCCCATGGAAAGGAAGAGTAGGCTATTCATTTTACACATGTTGAATTTGTAGTGACATCAAGAGTTCTACCTGAAAACTGTTGAAAGTATGAAAGGAGATTGGATAAACTGGAGTAGAGAGATGTAAATTTAGGATTTATCAATACAAAAGAACAAGGGGGGAAAAAATCAAGACCAAGTATGTGCAGCCAAAAGAGATCCAAGCCCCGAGGGTTGATATTGATTGTTGATTTCCTTCCACTTCAACAACCAAGAGCTCTTCT
Organism: Balaenoptera ricei; assembly: GCF_028023285.1. NCBI lineage: Eukaryota > Metazoa > Chordata > Mammalia > Artiodactyla > Balaenopteridae > Balaenoptera > Balaenoptera ricei. The sequence continues at coordinate 13,942,352 of NC_082643.1, forward strand.
TAAACAGCCAACATCACTTTTTGTAACCGCTATATTGATCATATTACACAATTTTTTTTTTACAATATAAAAACTGTATATATTTAAAGTATACAGTTTAGGTTTTGACATATACACCTATGGAACCATCACCACAGTTAAGATAATGCAGAAAAATTTTTTTAAAGTAGCACTAGGAAAGAAGTGACTGGAAAAGTGCCTAGTGAGTAATGACGGCAAATGACGCCGTCTCTAGAACCTCAGAATCTACACCAGTCCTGAAACAGAGTTGGTGCTTGGTAACTGTTTCTTAAATGAATACAGGAACTGCTGCTCTAGACTGCCTGCACTATGTTCATGGTTTTCTCTAACGGCGGTTCTCAAACTTTAGCAAGCAACCGGATCCCCTGGTGGGCCTGATAAAACACAGATTTCTGGGCCCCAGCCCCGGAGTTCCTGACTCAGGAGGTGTGCGTAATTTACATTTCTCACAAGTTCCAGTGGAAGCTTTGCTGCTGTTCCGTAGAGACCTCACTGGGAGCCCTGCTGCTCTAATACACGGGCTCTGACAGCCTTGTTGTTTACTATTCTCCTTCTCTCCCTTGCATCTTTTGTCCTGCCTTCTTTACTCTCTTCTCCCTTTTTCAATTGTTGATCTTCATATTCAATCATGTACAAATCACTTACAATCTATATTATCTCATTTGATTCTTGTAAAACCTCACTGAGGGAAGGATTATTGTACCTATTTTTTATAGATGAAGAAACTAGGGTTTAGAGAGCACAAAGGAAAAATACTTTGGTGTTGAATCTATAAACCTAAATTATATAGTAGGCTAACCAGTTAAAGTTATAACGTCTTTTTGCACTTCTTCCTCACTTCCACTTGTTGATTTCCTTCCACTTCAACAACCAAGAGCTCTTCTTAAACAGCCAACGTCACTTTTTGTAACTGCTATATTGATCATATCACACAATTTTTTTTTACAATATAAAAACTGTATATATTTAAAGTATACAGTTTAGGTTTGACATATACACCTATGGAACCATCACCACAATTAAGACAATGAAGAAAATTTTTTTAAAGTAGCATAAACATACTGCAAAAAGAGCACTTGTTTACAATATGAGAGCTGGAATAAGACAAGAGAGCAGATCTTTGTTGAACCTCAGCTGGGAATACATAGCACACAATTTTTTAAATCCTTTTGTGGTTGTTCCTTTTGTCTCTCTGGAATCTTTGTTATTAATCAGCTGGTTTCAATATAACTTGATCCAGTGTTCTGAACAGTGCTTTGCCTATAGAGGCTTAACAAAATAATATTAACTGGTGTATTGGATAGAAGTCTTCCAGATTTTCACCTAAGCCTACCTCCGAATTGGGCATTATCTTTATCCCAATAAAATATTGCAATATCTTATTTCTTTTCTTTTGTTAGCAAAATAACTTCTTGAAAGTAGAAACTTTGCCTCTTATAGTCACTAAATTTTATCCAGTTTTCAAGGAGGGTGAAGAAAAATTTACTAATAAAATAGATTTTTTTTTTGCTTATAGAAGGAAAACAGCAAGTTCCCTACTATATCTTCAAGGCTATATTCCTAGTGTTTTCCCTCTGCATGACATAAAGTCCACAGGTCCCTTGTTAACCTAAAATCACATATCCATAGACTCTTGAAACTAAAAGAGTCATAATTTGTCATCTGTTTCACAACCATCTTTATCCAGGTCATGAGGAAACAAAATCCCTGAGATGAGAGATTAATGCGCCATAGTCATATAGTTATAACCTGGCAGAGTTTGAGTTACAGAAAATTCCAGATTTCCCTGCTATCAGTCTTGTGTACTTTCTTCTGCCCCTAAAATCCTCATCTAGTTCCAAAACTTTGAGATGTCTGAAGGCAAAGTAGATATGTAAGCTTTGCATCAGGCACTATGAAGACAAAAAGGAAACAGAAGCGATAAAAAGGATCCCATAAGGTTCTTCTTGTCTAACTTCTCCCCACCTCTCCCAACTCATCCTGTACCTCTTTCTTCCCCACTTCCTGTATCCCAAGGTACAGGCCTGTTCCTGGTGCCTGCTTCTGCCTCAGGGCCTTCATTCCTGCACTCACCTCTTCTTTAACTCCTACTCTACTTCCCGCCTCAGTTTAAATGGCCTGCTCGTAGGTGAAATTCAGTCTCTTGTCAACTTCCAGTGCCTTTCCACAGACAGATACCAGCTCTGAATAGATGTTCACTGGCCCATTGTAAAGTGAACAAAAAAAGGGGGGGTGGACAATGTAGTCAAATCTTAACTCAATGAATTCAGTTTAAAGAGTTGTCTTTTGTTCTGAGATTATATCCATCTTATATTTGGAGAATTAAATATCCTATCATTTAGGAAATGAGCACAGATTTCTTTTAACTCCCTCACTTAAAATAAAAATTGAGCAACCTTGGTCAAATCCCCTAAATATTTTTTTTCTGAAATTTAAAAGTCAGAATTGCATATCCCTTACTCAGAATGACTGTGGAGGAGCAAAGGTGGGGAAGAGGGACAAAAAAACCCATAATAAATATGTAAGCAACTTGTTGTACACAACCTCCAGTCTTATTTCCTTTTTAAAACAACTCAGTGCTTTAAGAACACAGAAGTGTTTCACAGTACTATGAAACACAGGCGTTTCTAAGCTGATGCTGCTGACCGCTTTCACATTCCTTACATTTAAAAAAAAATTCCTTTGGGATGTTTTATGCACAATTCTGTGTCCTACTTTAAATCTAAGAACTTTTTGTACACAACAGAGAGGCTCCACAATGAAGCACCTGGTCAATAGCAGTTGTGAATCCTTAAGCTTTCCTTCCTTCTGTATTTTTACACTTTGGAAATCCATGCAACTGCTGTTAGGCAGAACATGGAATGGGGGACCTTGCATTAACTCAATAGTCCCAATTGTATGCCTATTTCGATACAGTCACACCACAGGGCCAATATGAAAAATAAGTTTAAAATGCAATAAAAATTTTAAGGAATTCCCTGGCGGTTCAGTGGTTAGGACACAGCGCTTTCACTGCCAGGGCCTGGGTTGGATCCCTGGTCGGGAACTAAGATCCTGCAAGCCGTGCGGTGTGGCGAAAAAAAATAAAATAAATACGATAAAAATTTTAAAGTTAACTTAAAAGGAAAATTCATGCTGAAATCAGTGGAATTAGCCATATATGGTATACCTAATATGTTTCAAGTTAATGTAAATTGATTTGAAAAGAGAAGAAAAAAACACAAACTAGCAATGCTTCATCCCATTCAACGAGTGTTTATTAACCACCTGCTGTGTGCCAGACACTATGGTAAGCAGTGGATCTATAGCTGTGAACTACACACAGTCCCAGCCTCCAAGCTGCTTACTCTCTAGAAGGAAAGGTAAAAAAGTAAAAGGAATATTTTCTGTTCAGTGTGATTTGTGTTCTGGGCACACAGGCAATAAATATAGAATTCTGGTGAAATGTATCAGGAAGGGGAAACGGATGCTGAACAATTTAAAGAGCAATTGAAGTCCGTTGATATTATGGGCTGAATTGTGTCTTCCCAAAATTCCTTTGTTTCCGTTCTAATCCCCAGTACCTCAGAATGTGATTGCATTTGAAGATAAGGTAATTAAGGTTAAGTGAAGTCACTAGGGCAAGCGCAATCCAATCTGATTGATGACCTCATAAGAAAAGGAGATTAGGACTCCAACACATACAGGAAAGACCATATGAAGATACAGTAGAGAAGACATCTACCAGCCAAGGAGAGAGGCCTCAGAAGAAATCAACCCTGCTGACTCCTTGATCTAGGACTTCTAGCCTTCAGAACTACAAGAAAATTAATTTCTGTGGCTTAAGCCCCCAGTCTTTGGTACTTTGTTATGGTAGCCCTAGCAAATTAATACAGTTGCTGAAATAAAGTACATACTATACAACAGAAGGAACAGGAGGAAGAGGCACCCTGTGACCTGAACAGGACTGAGAGAGTGGCAGCAAACGAGCCTAGCCTGGTGCACGGGGGTGTCACGGGGGGGGGGGGGGGTGGGAATCTCCGCCACCTCCACCACGGCCTGAGAAGCCTGGTCAAAGAGTTCAGGCTCCATCCTGAGGGTGACAGGACACCATCAGAGGCTTTTTACGTGAGATTAGCTATAAAAATCTTACATTTTATAAACTGTACTCCGCCTGCAGTGTTGATTATTGATTATCTGGAAGCAAGACTCTAGCAGCTGAGAGACCAATGTGAAATTTATTGCAGTAATCCAAATGAGAGATGATAGTGACCTAAAATACATTGAAATGGAGAAAAAAGTAATCTTGAGACATGAAAGAACACAGTGGAACAAAACAAACAAAAACAGCTATAGGACAAAAGATGAGGACAAAGGTGTTAGAACAATCTCTGAGCTCCTCCACAACTATCATATTTCCACCCCGGTGGTTAAGTCTTCTCAAAGTAGCCACATTTATACTGGCAGAGAAGGCAAATTCCATTTTTATGAGTTAATATATTTGGCAACATCTCCTAAGGCACCTGCCAACACCAGTGTATCTCAGGCTTGGACTCTTGAACTCTGAGATCTGAGAACACTAAATTCATTCACACTTTTAAAAAGAACATGGATTGAGGCATATTCTATAATACCTATATTTATAACACTGCCCAGAAGTGTTCTATTTTGTATGTGTGAATATTGTCAGCGGAATGCTCACGAACCCTCTTAATGTGTACCTCTAGCCTTGACATCCCTGAGGAAGAATAAACTACGTTCTAAATATAGTTAGCTAAGAGAAAGAAGTAGAGGGGAAGAGAGAAGAGGAAGGTGGGAAAATGGGGGAAAAGAGAGAGAGGTTTCTGGCTTGGGCTGTTTTTTTTGTTTTCCACTATTTGACTGCTTTGTCAAGCTCTCTCTAAACAGCCTACTTCTAGTGCAAAAGGATGTGGCTTATCTCTTGGATGAGGGTCCAGTCCCTGCGGAACCTAGATGAAATCGATGTTTCTGATTTTATTAGGAGCTTTGCACAAGGGTAAACAGGAGTTAGCAAGAAATAATGTAAAGTCAGGGAGTCTCAACACATGTGAAAACTTTATTTGCCATCTTTGCAATGTTCAAATATTAGAAGGATTTATTTTTATTATCCCTTTCTTCAAAGTACTCCATTTTAAATGTCAGTAAGCTTTTAAAAATAAGGACAGGTTTTAGCAAATTGCCAGTCAAGGCTTTTTCTTTTATTTCCTGGGTGTTTCTTAATAAGTGGGTTTATTGTAGCGCAGATGTCTGTCTGTCCAGCAGCCAACCTGAACCATCCTGGGTTCAGTGATCACATCCTCTCTCTTACCATATTTCCCAACTGCCCCTTAGTACTTTGTCTTCTCCTTCAACACTGTGTGACTTCCCAAACCAGAAGGTTTTCAAGGGAACATCACTTCATTGTGCTTCCTAAGGAGCCCAGACACAAAGAAATGATAAAGCTCTGGCCCCTGCTTTATTCATAAAACACTTTGCAAAGTCCATTTAGTAATTTGCCATTGTAACCACTGGCACCCAGAGCTTTCAGGGCCCGCTTCTGACACTGTATTTAGTTCATTCTTTGACTGTTCAGCTAAAACTTCCATTTGTATGCATTTATTCTGCTTCACACATTATGTTATCAGTCACTTTCAATATTTCAAAGTCACAGCAGGCTTTTTCTGACACACATTTGTCAGAATGAACTGCCTTGATTGCTATTATTATAGACTACAGTGCCTGAGTAAGGGGAAAAGCATATATAGTACCAGAATATTGAAACTGCCTGATAAAACAATAGGTACAAGGGAATAAAAATAGAATAAATGCATATAAATGGATGCTTTAAAAGGCCAGGAAAATGTAGGATTATAAAATAGGCATATAGAGTTTAAAACCCATGAAGAAAAATGTAACAAAATATTTTTTGAAGAAGATAAGGAGCCGATTGAAAGTTTCACTGTCCCAGAGTCGGCAAATTAAGTGGATATTACATACTTCTTTTCAGTAATCAGGGATTCAAATAGGCTCTATTTATGGATGCTGCTTTTGAATTTTAGCATGAAATCTACTACTGAATAACAATGAACATTAAAAAATACATGCTTCAACCAAAAATAAATTTAATGAAAGCTATAAGGAACTAACTACAACTCCAGACCCATTACTGCTTTACTGTTCTTGATAGACTACGAAGCATGTCACCCAGCAGAAGACCTGTGTCCTATTTGCCTACACTTTACTTCACTTTTTGTCTTTAACCAGACTTCAGAACTGCATATTAAAGAAGAACCATGGAAATCAATTTTAGAAGCACAGAACACCAGTATCTAGGGGTGGGCTTCCTTAGAAATCCTTAAATTTCAAGTCGCATAAAAAATGAAATAAAAAATAGGCCACAATAATTAGTATACCAAATATCTTTTCAAAAGTGAATTAATAGAATACAGAAATCTGAAGCGTTTTAACTAATGCCAAAGGTGAGAAAAACAGAAAAAGCTAAGTTATATTGCTCTTTTCTTTAGGACATTTATATAGCTTTATGAATTTACCTCAGCTCATATATTCCTCAACATATTTTTCTAAAGTAATATTCAAGAAATTATGGTAGATGTAGAAAACGTCCATCTAACAGACCCACAGTTTAGAAACCCAAAATTATAAGAAATTATAAACCACCCCCAAAAAATAGCCAAAAGATCTAGGTCATTATCTGTTTACTCTATTTCCAGAAATAAGCTCTAATTCCTTCTAAAGAAATTATGTTTAACCTGAATGTTATTTAAAGCCCTGAAATGAGGGATTGCTATTTTAATTCTGCTTGAATCCTAATAATTAAATGTCAAAATCACATTTAAAAAATTTCAGGCAGATTAAATTATTCTAATTCTCTCATCATCTCACCTATTCATTGTCATGAACTTTTTACAAATATTAATAGTTTTTGGTATTTATTGATTCTTCAGGGATCATCTGACTATTAGCATAACTCTAGATTTATATGCAGAAAAGATTACAGTGAAATACACACTGATAGAATTCAGAAATTTTTTTAACTTGAGAAATGTTTATTAGCATAATTTCAATATTCATAAACAAGTATTCTATCAAAAGAATACCCACAGATATAGAAAACAAACTTATGGTTACCAAAGGAGAAAAGTGGGGAGGGATAAATTGGAAGTTTGGGATTAACATATGCACACTACTGTATATAAAATAGATAACCAACAAGGACCTACTGTATAGCACAGGGAACTATACTCAATATTGTGTAATAACCCATAAGGGAAAAGAATCTGAAAAAAATAGATATGTATTATATATAATTGAAACACTTTGCTGTACACCTAAAACTAACACAACATTGTATATCAACTACACTTCAATTAAAAATAATAATAATAAAGCAAAAAAAATACCCTGTAGAATATTAAAATAAGTCTTGAGATTTTAAAATAAAATAGTCATGATGACTCAGAAAGTTTACATAATATATCATAAAAATATTTTAAATACATAGCTACATAGCTTCACTGTATCCAACAAGTTTAAAGCATTAACAATTTTGTTAAAATATCTATTTTATTTTATAATAATAAGGATAATTATTTTTATATGGCAATTATTTCTCTCTGAGGGGGGAAAAAAAGGTTTACTGCAGTCAGTAGTCATTTTAGTAAAGTGTTTCTCTTCCTAATTAATGTGTTCGGAGTGATAAATATATTCTGTTTATGTGCAAAAAATTTAAATTCATTTTCCATTGAAGAACTAAATATTTTCAATCTTAATTACATTCCACAATCTATGGAGATATTAAAAATAACAAGTGCCATAAAGTGTGAAGACTGGGGGACTTGAAAAACCCCTAAAATGTATTAAGTGATTTATTTGTATTAATTAACCCAGTTACTATTTTTGAAAAATCATTATGTCAGCTTAGAATGGCTACAGGTGATTGTCTGTTATAAATAAAATTAATTTAGTCTGTTCATCAACATGCACTACCTTTATCAAATAAAACAAAGTACATGCAGAGATTACACAGTGGAAATTTTAAGGTAAATCACCAATAAACAGAAAATTGAGATTTTTAGCAGATTTGCTCATTACAAAATTAAATGCCTCACCTGCATACACGTCACACTTTCCACCAACTCACACACCCTCCTTCACACACACACACACACACACACACACACACACACACACTGCTCAGTACATTCCACACTTCCATCCATGTCCCTCCCTATATTTGATTCATAATTACCAAACCAGAAAGGACAGCTCTGAAAAGGCGAGGCAACTAATTCTAGCTGTCATTTCAATAAAATATCCCGTATAATGTTCAATTTTTATTAGACCTTTTTACACTACCCACTGCTTCAGAAAAGTTCATATGATCAGTTCTTTGTTCAGGTAGTTTTGAAGGTGTGCTTTTTCCCATAGATGTGTTACTGCCCCAGGGGGGAGAAAGGTTTCAGTATATTGTCAGTTGGTGTGCTTTGGGCCTGTGGTATGTATAGAAGTCTGGCCTCTGAATACCTCTATCTAGGGGAATATACATTGAAAACGATAACACCTATTTAAAAATAAGAAAGTCTTCGTAACTAGCCCTATCTTCATGTGATATTTTATTCATATTCATATCCCCTTTCATATAGTAATATTTCTTTATAATTCTGTGCTTCTACTTCTTTCTTGTTTGTATCTTAGTAGAAACTCATTTGAACTTATCGTTATAGTAATTATAATAATACTTTAATGTGTTTAGAATATTGTAAATCATATATAATACTTAGGACATTGTATGTGTTTACAGACATTGAGTGAACACTGACATTAACTGTAGATCAACCAAATGACTTTGAACCCATTATGGATGAAGAGATCTCACCAAACCATAAAATTTTCCTGTACTATCAGTATTCCATCGTGGCAGTATTTGATTTGGTAGGACAGAAATGCCTTCTACCATAGTGTCTTTCCTGGATGAAAAAAATAAAGATGGCACACTCTTTAATTCAACCATATACTCAAAGGCTTAAGCACAGATTTAGGGGAAAATATCTGATCTCTCATTTCTAATCACCTCTGCCCCAACTTCAAAGAACTCATATCCAGAGCACTGGTTCTTATTTGTTTGTTTATTTACTGGGATAGAGTTCTTATTCAAAATGTTCTACTTAAGTCTCTCCTTGGGGGACTATCTGGAAACTACACTGAGGGCGGAAATCTATAGTTGGATTGCCTAAGGTACAAATTTCTTGTAGAACCTAAGCAGCTGCCAATTTACTTTTGAGGGCAATCAGGATGTTCATTAGTAACTGAGTTGAAGCAGAGAGGAACTTCATTTGTACCGAGTCAGTGACCTGGATCGTTTTCGGAATGAGTATTGAGCTGAAATGGACCATTCATTTCTACTTCCACTGGGATACTGTACCAAAAGGTTGTGGCTCTTACCTTCTTCTAACAGTAATAGGGATTTTCAGGAGCAGAAAACAAGTCTTTATGTTTTCCATTTGTATCTCAGGGTAATTTTTTATATGATTTTAAAAGAGCATGAGATAAACCCTGTATTTTAGGCTAACCTATGGGACGGATTCCAACTCCTTCATTTGGTAGGTAATTGAAATATGATGACAGTACACTGTGGTGAATCAAAGGTTTCAGAAGTGGAGAAGGAGATAAAAAAAATAAACAGACAGATCTGGAGCATGGTCAATAGAAGTTGGTATAAAGTTATAGGAACTTCAGTAGTTATTAAAGTGGTGTTACTATTGAGTGTTGAAATAATACCACTTTAATAATTTTAATAGCAAAGGCATACGATAGCCAGGCACAATTCAAAAAGCTTTATGTATGTTGTCATTTTTGTCCTCACAACTACCCTATTTCACAGATGAAAAAACTGGAGATTACAAAGAGGTTAAGTGACTTTCCCAAGATCATACAAGTAGCACGTGATGGAACTGGTATTTAAACCTTGACAAGTCTGGCGCCAGAGTCAGTGCTCTTAATCACTGTACTCTATCACTAGTCTGGAAAGCTGGTGAAATAGGCCACCAAGATTATACAGATGGTCCCCAACACGATGGTTCAACTTACCAATTTTTCAGCTTTACGGTGGTGCGAGCGGTATGCATTCAGTAGGAACCATACTTGGAATTTTGAATTTTGTGTCTTCCTGGGCTCTCAATACGCAGTGTGGTGCCCTCTCGTGATGCTGGGCAGCAACAGCAGACCACAGCTCCCAGCCAGCCATGCATTCATGAGGGTAAACAACCGATGCACTTCAAACCATTCTGTACCCATACAACCATTCCGTTTTTCACTTTCAGTACCGCATTCCATAAATTACATGGGATATTCAACACTTTGATATAAAATAGGCTTTGTGTTAGATGATTTTGCCCAACTGTAGGCTAATGTAAGTGTTCCGAGCATGTCTAAGATGGACTAGGCTAAGCTATGATGCTTAGTAGGTTAAGTGCATTAAATGAATTTTTTTCTTTAATTTTTATTTTATATTGGGGTACAGTTGACTTACGATGTTGTGTTAGTTTCAGATGTACAGCAAAGTGATTCAGTTATACATATACAGATATCCATTATTTTTCAGATTCTTTTCCCACATAAGTTATTACAGAATATTGAGTAGAGTTCCTTGTGCTATACAGTAGGTCCTTGTTGATTATCTATTTTATATATAGTAGTGTGTATATGTTAATCCCAAACTCCTAATTTATCACTCCTCCTGACCTTTCCCCTTTGGTAACTGTAAATTTGTTTTCGAAGTCTGTGAGTCTGTTTCTGCTTTGTAAATAAATTCATTTGTGCCATTTTTTTAGATTTCAGGTATAAGTGATATCATATGATATTTGTCTTTCTCTGTCTGACTTACTTCACTTAGTATGATAATCTCTAGGTCCATCCTTGTTGCTTCAAATGGCATTATTTTATTCTTTTTTATGGCTAATACTCCATTGGATACATGTATCACATCTTCTTTGTCCATTCTTCTGTCGATGGACATTTAGGTTGCTTCCATGTCTTGGCTATTGTAAATTGTGCTGCAATGAGCAATAGGGTGCATGTATCTTTTTGAATTATGGTTTTCTCCAGATATATGCCCAGGAGTAGGATTGCTGGATCATATCGTAGTTCTATTTTTAGTTTTTTAAGGAACCTCCATACTGTTCTCCATAGTGGCTGTACCAGTATTAAAAGCATTTTTGACTTACAATATTTTCAACTTAAGATGGGTTTACCAGGACATAGCTCCATTATAAGCTGAGGAAGATCTCTAGTACATTCAGTTTCTAAGTTGCTATTGTGATTTATAATGAGAAATATATATTTGGTCTTCGTCTGGCACAGAGCTCCTAGAACTCTTGAAATTTCCTAACTAATGAGAGCAAAAAAGGTATCTTTTATTCTGTGAATGAGGTGACTTTGGGACTGCACCTATGGATGGGAGGGTGGTTGCCAAGAAAACCATCTTTGTGTTTGGGGGTTTAGAACTTTCAGTCCCATCCCTCAGACATCTGTGGAGGGTAGAGAAGCTGGAGGTTGAATGAATCACCGATGGCCAATGATTTAATCAATCGTGCCTATGTAATGAAGCCTTCTTAAAAACCCAAAAGGACAGGGCTTCCAGGTTGGTGAACATGTGCAGATTTGGGGAGAGTGGTGCGCAAAGAACATGGAATCTCCATGCCCTTTCCCCATACCTTGCCCTGTGCACCTCTTCCATCTGGCTGTCCCTGAGTTACATCCTTTTATAATAAACTGGTGATCCAGTAAGTAAACCATTTCTATGAGTACTGTAAGCTACCCTAGCAAATTAATCAAACCCAAGGAGGGGTGTTATTGGAAACTCCAATCTATAGCCAGTCAATCAGGAGCACAGATGACAACCTGGACTTGCAGTTGGCATCTGAAGGGACACGGGGGCAGTCTTATAAACTGACCTTAACCTGAGGAATCTGATGCTATCTCCAGGTAGATAGTGTCAGAATTGAGTTGAATTATAGGATACCCAGCTGGTGTTTGAAAATTGCTTGCTGTTATGGGAAAAACCCACACACACATTCACATCAGAATTGGTGACCAGGATCATTCAGTTGCCTCCAGGGAAAGAATTACTAGTAAGGGATGTGGAGTTTCAGCCCAATAGCAACGCCCTCATTATCAGGAGCCAAGAACAATTTTAGTATTTCATCATACTCAGTCTCCACTGATTTTTTTCAAATAGGAAATATGAACCAAGAGACTAAAATAGCTATTTTTACCCAAAATTTGTGCAGGAATTTGAGAGCACATGTTAACAAATCTTTTCGACCAGTTAACAGAGAATGACACAATGGATAAGGTATTCTCCACACTTCTATGGAGACCCCAGGGCACTGGAGCATTCAGTGAAACAGGCACTAGCAGACATAAGTCAAAGCCCACCCAACAGCAGTAGCGACCCTCACAGCAGAGAGACAGTCTAGCACAGCAACCTAGACAGTAACCTGGCAGCAACTACTGGGTGGAGGAGGCACATTTATCAGACTTTTAGGTCTGAAGGCCTTAGGATCAGGCAAAAAAATGCAAGAATTGGAGAACTGGCTGCGAAAACTACAGGAGTCCATGGAAAACTTTCACAAGTTATTCCCAAAACGAATGGAAACTTAAAGATGCTGGAGGTCTCACACTTATGGGTGGGGATGAGCCAGATGACTACTCCTTGTATTCAAAAGTGTTATCACACCTTCCTCCCTCATGGGTATAGGCTGAAAAAAAAAAAAAACAAAAACAGATTACATATGCATCCACAAATCATTAATCATCTTTTCTGTATATTTTATGGATATGGTCATCATGTCATATTTAATTTAAAAAATGTTATACATACTAAAATTCTGTTTGTCAAAAAGAAAGATCTGAAATGAAAAGATAAAATGTTAATTTGATAGATGTCATGCCTTAAGAAGGGGTGATGGGTGGAGGGTTATATTCCATTTTTTAAGCTTTTTAGATTTTGCGTTTTGCCATAAATTTCTTCACACTAGATGATTGGCAGACTAGACTAAGACATCAGGAAGAGGAGAGGTAATGAAGATTCATAGGCAGAGTGCAGACCCAAACTTAGCTGAGTCATCAGTGGGAATTTCCATTCCTTTCCCAATCTCTTTTAAATTTTAAATTAGACTTCACTATTAAGAAGGCTCAGTACTGAGGACGTAGAAACTAGTTCTCAAATTGAAAATCTTATCAAGATAAGAGATTTGACCCTTTTGTACTATATGATTTTAAAGGCCTCTTTTCACAATAGAATCTCTGATTTACTAAAAAGTAGCTTTAATATATGACTCATTATTTTACATTTACAATACCAGCATTTTTATGATAATAGTGTCAAAAATAATATCATTGATTCTTCTTTTTATGATCCAGAGTTGGAGGCCTTTGTAAAAAAAAAAAAAAAGAAAAAAAAAAATGAGGACTCTGGAATAATTAGCGTTGAATTTTAGAACATTATCCATATGAATTATTTCAAACAAAGGGTATTCTCATGTGACAAGCAGGGGAATCTTGTATTTCTAGCTACAATTACTCAGTGTTTTAATGTCAGTTAGAATGCTCTCTCAGTCAAAATAGCTCCTGTATATGTAAAATTATGGTTATTTCCCAAATTATACTGTTTTTTCAACTGAAACAATGTTTAAATGCTGTTATTTTGACTTGCCAGGAGGCACAGGTAGTCACCTAAACAAGTTTCATATTGCAAGGCAGTGCTTACAGTCAGAAAAAAAAGAACATTTTCTATAATTTTGTAGTGAGAGAAAAAAGTAAGAAAGACACTGTTTAATTCAAATGGATATTTGTGCATTAGAAATTGCTGTGGACTAAATAACTTGTTATACACACTACTCTATATAAAATAGATAACTAATAAAGACCTACTGCATAGCATGGGGAACTCTACTCAATACTGTATAATGGCCTATATGGGAAAAGAATCTAAAAAAGAGTGGATATATGTATAAGTATAACTGATTCACTTTGCTATACAGCAGAAACTAACACAACATTGTCAGCTATACTCCAATAAAAAAATAAATAAATAAATAATTTATTATTTGACTTGAAACACCTATCAAGAAGTGGGAGAAATACTCTTTATTGAATGGGCCAGTAGACATGCACCTGCCCCTCAACTTGTAAACAAAAGTTTTTTTTCTTTTTTTCTTTTTTTGATTTTTGTTTTTTGTTTTTAAACACCTTTATTGGAGTATAATTGCTTTACAATGGTGTGTTAGTTTCTGCTTTACAACAATGTGAATCAACTATACATATACATATATCCCCATATCTCCTGCCTGGTGCATCTCCCTCCTACCCTCCCTATCCCACCCCTCTAGGTGGTCACAAAGCACAAAGCTGATCTCCCTGTGCTACGTGGCTGCTTCCTGCTAACTCTCTATTTTACATTTGGTAGTGTATATATGTCCATGCCACTCTCTCACTTCGTCCCAGCTTACCCTTCCCCCTCCCCATGTCCACAAGTCCATTCTCGATGTCTGCATCTTTATTACTGTCCTGCCCCTAGGTTCTTCAGAACCAATTTTTTTTTCTTAGATTCCATATATATGTGTTAGCATACGGTATTTGTTTTTCTCTTTCTGACTTACTTCACTCTGTATGACAGACTCTAGGTCCATACACCTCACTACAAATAACTCAATTTCATTTCTTTTTATGGCTGAGTAATATTCCAATGTATATATGTGCAACTTCTTCTTTATCCATTCATCTGTCGATGGACACTTAAGTTGCTTCCATGTCCTGGCTATTGTAAATAGAGCTGCAATGAACATTGTGGTACATGACTCTTTTTGAATTATGGTTTTCTCAGGGTGCATGCCCAGTAGTGGGATTGCTGGGTTGTATGGTAGTTCTATTTGTAGTTTTTTAAGGAACCTCCATACTGTTCTCCATAGTGGCTGTATCAATTTGCATTCCCACCAACAGTGCAAGAGGGTTCCCTTTTCTCCACACCCTCTCCAGCATTTATTGTTTGTAGATTTTTTGATGATGGCCATTCTGACTGGTGTGAGGTGTTACCACATTGTAGTTTTGATTTGCATTTCTCTAATGATTAATGATGTTGAGCATTCTTTCATGTGTTTGTTGGCAATCTGTATATCTTTGGAGAAATGTCCATTTAGGTCTTCTGCCCATTTTTGGATTCGATTGTTTGTTTTTTTGTTATTGAGCTGCATGAGCTGCTTGTAAATTTTCGAGATTAATCCTTTGTCAGTTGCTTCATTTGCAAACATTTTCTCCCATTCTGAGGGCTGTCTTTTCGTCTTGTTTATGGTTTCCTTTGCTGTGCAAAAGCTTTTAAGTTTTATTAGGTCCCATTTGTTTATTTTTGTTTTTATTTCCATTTCTCTAGGAGGTGGGTCAAAAAGGATCTTGCTGTGATTTATGCCATAGAGTGTTCTGCCTATGTTTTCCTCTAAGAGTTTTATGGTGTCTGGCCTTACATTTAGGTCTTTAATCCATTTTGAGTTTATTTTTGTGTATGGTGTTAGGGAATGTTCTAATTTCATTCTTTTACATGTAGCTGTCTAGTTTTCCCAGCACCACTTATTGAAGAGGCTGTCTTTTCTCCATTGTATATTCTTGCCTCCTTTATCAAAAATAAGGTGACCATGTCTGTGTGGGTTTATCTCTGGGCTTTCTATCCTGTTCCATTGATCTATATTTCTGTTTTTGTGCCAGTACCATACTGTCTTGATTATTGTAGCTTTGTATTATAGTCTGAAGTTAGGGAGCCTGATTCCTCCAACTCCGTTTTTGTTTCTCAAGATTGCTTTGGGTATTCGGGGTCTTTTGTGTTTCCATACAAATTGTGAAATTTTTTGTTCTAGTTCTGTGAAAAATGCCACTGGTAGTTTCACAGGGATTGCATTGAATCTGTACATTGCTTTGGCTAGTATGGTCATTTTCACATTGTTGATTCTTCCAATCCAAGAACATGGTATATCTCTCCATCTGTTTGTATCATCTTTAATTTCTTTCATCAGTGTCTTACAGTTTTCTGCATACAGGTCCTTTGTCTCCTTAGGTAGAGTTATTCCTAGGTATTTTATTCTTTTTGTTGCAGTGGTAAATGGGAGTGTTTCCTTAATCTCTCTTTCAGATTTTTCATCATTAGTGTTTAGGGATGCAAGAGATTTCTGTGCATTAATTTTGTATCCTGCTACTTTACCAAATTCATTGATTAGCTCTATTAGTTTTCTGTTGGCATCTTTAGCATTGTTTATGTATAGTATCATGTCATCTGCAAACAGTGACAGCTTTATTTCTTGTTTTCCAATTTGGATTCCTTTTATTTCTTTTTCTTCTCTGATTGCTGTGGGTAAAACTTCCAAAACTATGTTAAATAATAGTGGTGTGAGTGGGCAACCTTGTCTTGTTCCTGATCTTAGTGGAAATGCTTTCAGTTTTTCACCATTGAGGACAATGTTGGCTGTGGGTTTGTCATATATGGCCTTTATTATGTTGAGATAAGTTCCTTCTATGCCCACTTTCTGGAGGGTTTTTATCATAAATGGGTGTTGAAGTTTTTTGATAGCTTTTTCTGCATCTATTGAGATGATCATATGGTTTTTATCCTTCAATTTGTTAATATGGTGTATCACATTTATTAATTTGCATATACTGAAGAATGCTTGCATTCTTGGGATAAACCCCACTTGATCATGGTGTATGATCCTTTTAATATGCTGCAGGATTCTGTTTGCTAGTATCTTGTTGAGGATTTTTGCATCTGTGTTCATCAGCAATATTGGCCTGTAGTTTTCTCTGTTTGTGACATCTTTGTGTGGTTTTGGTATCAGGGTGATGGTGGCCTTGTAGAATGAGTTTGGGAGTATTCCTCCCTCGGCTATATTTTGGAAGAGTTTGAGAAGGATAGGTGTTAGCTTTTCTCTAAATGTTTGATAGAATTTGCCTGTGAAGCCATCTGGTCCTGGGCTTTTGTTTGTTGGAAGATTTTTAATCACACTTTCAATTTCGGTGCTTGTGATTGGTCTGTTTATGTTTTCTATTTTTTCCTGGTTCAGTCTCAGAAGGTTGTGCTTTTTTAAGAATTTGTCCATTTCTTCCAGGTTGTCCATTTTATTGGCATATAGTTGCTTGTAGTAATCTCTCATGATCCTTTGTATTTCTGCAGTGTCAGTTGTTACTCCTCCTTTTTCATTTCTAATTCTGTTGATTTGAGTTTTCTCCCTTTTTTTCTTGAGGAGTCTGGCTAATCGTTTATCAATTTTGTTTATCTTCTCAATGAACCAGCTTTTACTTTTATTGATATTTGCTATTGTTTCCTTCATTTCTTTTTCATTTATTTCTGATCTGATCTTTATGATTTCTTTCCTTCTGCTAACTTTGGGGTTTTTTTTGTTCTTCTTTCTCTAATTGCTTTAGGTGTAAGGTTAGGTTGTTTATTTGAGATTTTTCTTGTTTCTTGAGGTAGGATTGTATTGCTATAAACTTCCCTCTTAGAACTGCTTTTGCTGCATCCTATAGGTTTTGGGTCATGGTGTTTACATTATCATTTGTTTCTAGGTATTTTTTGATTTCCGTTTTGATTTCTTCAGTGATCTCTTGGTTATTTAGTAGTGTATTGTTTAGCCTCCATGTGTTTGTATTTTTTTAGTTTGTTTCCTGTAATTGATATCTAGTCTCATAGCTTTGTGGTCAGAAAAGATACTTGATATGATCTCAATTTTCTTAAATTTACCAAGGCTTGATTTGTGACCCAAGATATGATCTATCCTGGAGAATGTTCCATGAGTACTTGAGAAGAAGGTGTATTCTGTTGTTTTTGGATGGCATGTCCTATAAATGTCAATTACGTCCATCTTGTTTAATGTATCACTTAAAGCTTGTGTTTCCTTTTTTTATTTTCATTTTGGATGATCTGTCCATTGGTGAAAGTGGGGTGTTAAAGTCCCCGACTATGATTGTGTTACTGTCGATTTCCCCTTTTATGGCTGTTAGCATTTGCCTTATGTATTGAGGTGCTCCTATGTTGGGTGCATAAATATTTACAATTGTTATATCTTCTTCTTGGATTGATCCCTTGATCATTATGTAGTGTCCTTCTTTGTCTCTTGTAATAGTCTTTATTTTAAAGTCTATTTTGTCTGATATGAGAATTGCTACTCCAACTTTCTTTTGATTTCCATTTGCATGGAATATCTTTTTCCATCCCCTCACTTTCAGTCTGTTTGTGTCCCTAGGACTGAAGTGGGTCTCTGTAGACAACATATATATGGGTCTTGTTTTCAAGACCTTGGTCTTGTTCAGCCAGTCTGTGTCTTTTGGTTGGAGCATTTAAACCATTTACATTTTAGGTAATTATCGATACGTATGTTCCTATTACCATTTTCTTAATTGTTTTGGGTTTGTTTTTGTAGGTCTTTTCCTTCTCTTGTGTTTCTTGCCTAGAGAAGTTTCTTTAGCATTTGTTGTAATGCTGGTGTGGTGGTGTTGAATTCTCTTAACTTTTGCTTGTCTGTAAAGGTTTTAATTTCTCTGTCAAATCTGAATGAGATCCTTGCTGGGTAGAGTAATCTTGATTGTAGGATTTTCCCTTTCATCACTTTAAATATGTCTTGCCACTCCCTTCTGGCTTGCAGAGTTTCTGCTGAAAGATTACCTGTTAACCTTATGGGGATTTCCTTCTATGTTATTTGTTGTTTTTCCCTTGCCGCTTTTAATATTTTTTCTTTGTATTTATTTTTTGATTTTTTGACACAGGCCCAGCAGGATATTGCCCACACAGTGGGTTTAGGAATCTCCAGTCTTACACAGGGACAAACCTGCCCAAACTTTGCCAAAGAAGGAGACATTATATCTATTATTCAGTCAGAAAAGAAATCTGCCTCTATCTCCCAAGGCTGTTTGCTAGACAAATATCCATGAGAAGAGTCCAGAACAAAAGGTATCACAAGACATGTAAAAAACAAAATGGAAAATTGCCCCTCAACAAAATATTTTAATAGAACCTCATTATTCACAATTCGGTACTTGAGAATTCACTTACTGAAATTTATGTGTAATCCTAAAATCAATACTTGCGACACTTTCACATGCAGACCTGGGCAGAGTGGGAAAAAGTTGAGTTGCCTGACACTCAGGTTCCCAGTTAAGGCCAAACAAGGGGACTCACAGCCATTTTGTTTTAGTTCTTATACAGTATACAAATGTCTTTTCTGTAGTCTACTAAGTGTCATGTTCTTGGCATTTTTGTGCACATTTTTCAGTAATTTTGCTATTTAAAATGGCCTTGAAGAGTGCTGAAGTACTCTCTAGTATTCCTAAGTACAAGAAGGCTATGGTGTGTCTTATGGAGAAAATAAGTGTGTTAGATAAGCTTCATTCAGGCCTAAGTTATAGTGATGTTGGCAGTGAATTCGAAGTTAATGAATCGAAAGTATTAAATATGATGTCTTTAAACAGAAGCAGTCATAAAACAAGGTTGTGCATTGATCTGTTGATGGAAAGGCTGTGCCCAGAGGCTCACAACATTTTCACATACATTTTCAGGCTCACAATAATCCTGTATTTCCCCTAGGAGTAAGAGTTCAGGATCCACTAACTCAGTGTATGCTGCAACGTTATGGACAATCACTACTGTGAGTGATGAGAATCGGCTGGACGGTCACAAATGGCAGCAACCGTGCTTCCGCTCTTGCTCCCTTACAGCCTCTCCTCAACAAAACAGCAAGAGAGGGCTTCCCTGGTGGCGCAGTGGTTAAGAACCTGCCTGCCAATGCAGGGGACACGGGTTCGAGCCCTGGTCTGGGAAGATTCCACACGCCGCGGAGGAACTAGGCCCGTGAGCCACAACTACTGAGCCTGCGCGTCTGGAGCTTGTGCTCCGCAACAAGAGAGGCCGCGATAGTGAGAGGCCCGCGCACCGCAATGAAGAGTGGCCCCCGCTCGCCGCAACTAGAGAAAGCCCTCACACAGAAACAAAGACCCAACACAGCAAAATAATTAATTAATTAATTAATTAATTAATTAATGAAATAAATAATTTTTAAAAAAAAACAGCAAGAGAGATCTTGTAAAACTTAAGCAAAATCATAGCTTGACTCTGTTCAGATGTTCTCCACTGACTTTCCCCTCTCAGAATCAAAAGCAAACTTATCTCAGTGGTCCTACAGCATCTTCATTCCCCATCTTGCCTGTGTAGCCTCTGGCTTTAGCTTCTTCCACTCTCCCCCTTGCTCATTCTGCGTCAGCCACCCTGCCTTCCTTGCTGTTTATGGAACAGACAGTTTCCTGCTTCAAGACCTCTGCACTTACTTCTCCTCTGTCTAGAAAGCTCTTGTTCTTTTTCCAGATATCTAAATGACTTATTCCCTCATCTCTTTCAGGTCTTTGCTGAAATCTCACCTTTCCATTGAGGCCATCACTGACCAACCTACTTAAAATTGCAAGCCTGTCCCTGCCAACCCTGGTACTCCCCATACCCTATCTCTGCTTTATTGCTCTCCATGGCACTACCACCATCTGATATAGTATAAACTTACATGTGCATTTGTTTATCCGTATCCTTCCCAAAATATGCAGGGATTATTATTGTCAGTTTTATTCATGGCTGTATACCCAGAACCTAGAACAATGCCTGACTCACAAGAGATTTTTATTCAATAAGTATTTATTGAATAAATGAAATAAAAATCTCTTCGAGTTTTCAGTGACTTTCTTTTTTGCAATATGGTAAGCTTTACCTTAATCTGCTCCTAAAGAAAGCTCCTGAGAATATTTCTTCAAAACAGATAAATTAACAGTGAGAGAGGCAGAGCTCAGAAGTCTTGCTCAGGCTCAGCAAGGGGAGAAAGCTAACTGGGAAAAGGTAGCAGAGTATTTTCAAGCTGTCTTGAAAAGAGAGGAATGGCAAACCTCTTCATGTTTCACCTTGACAAAAATGTTTTTAGCAGCATGAGAGTTGATATTAGTTTTAAAAATAACAATTAAGAAAAAAAACCCTACTCAGAAAAGTGCTGTTGTCTGTCTAATTTCTTTGTGCAATAGTATCAAATCAAACGAATCCCTCATGAAGGAAGAAGAGAGTGCTTTTTCCTTAGAAAACAAAACAGAGTCTAGCTAAACTGCCCACAAAACATGAACTGTTTCATTTAACTAACTGAGAGCACAGCTTAATTCCTAAATAAGGAAGCAATCGCCGTTAATAAAAGGCAAGCCCCTCACAAGCATGTTTCTCTCTGCCCTAAACAGATATGGAGAGAACTCATGGTGCTTCAGCGTGTTGCAACAGACAGCCACAGATAAATGGCACAAATACCAGGCGAACTTTGAAACAGATGGTTTGGTTTGGTGTTAAGGCTAATCCTGAGTTTTACCATCAGGTGGTTTTCTCATGCTGTTGTAATCCAAATTTCTCCAGACCTCACCAACTGGGGAGTGTAAACAAGGCCACATCATCTGTAAGAACTTCAAATTCACTAACTCAATGTCCCACAGAACATAGGACCTCCGGCCTCCCTTCAATGTTTCATGCAATTATTATATGGTATTCCTTAGGTGGGTTATTTTGGGTGCTCATGAAGAGTCCTTTCAAGACGTTCCATCTGCTAGTGTCCCCCAAACCAACTGAGAGGAGCATTTTGGCTGCCCAAGCTCAATCATAAGAACACACATCAAGGGACTTCCCTGGCGGTCCAGTGGTTAAGACTTTGCCTTCCAATGCAGGGGGTGCAGGTTCGATCCCTGGTCAGGGAGCTAAGATCCCACATGACTTGGAGCCAAAAGGCCAAAAGATAAAATAGAAGCAATATTGTAACAAATTCAATAAAGACTTTAAAAAAAAATGGTCCACATCACAAAAAAAACCACATCGACACCAAGGGTATCAACCCTTGAGAGTCAAAGCAGAGCCAATTTTCCCACAGTCCTCACGACCCTGAGCCATGCTGCAGCGCAAGTAAGAATGCTGCTCTTCTGAGCTGGGTCACACTTGGATGTCATGAGAGCAGCACTTCTGTCTGCTTCCGCTGGCAACCTCTCTGTGTAAAGGACTCGAACAGGTATGCATTTTGGCAGACTCAGGAACATGCATACATACATATATACATACATCTGTACATGTATATACTATAATATGACCCTGAAGTAAGAGCTATAAGATATAGACAATGCACTACTGGAAGACAAAAGAGATAGAAGACTAGAGAAGGAAAGGCTTCATGATGGAAGGGGCATATATGTAGACCTCAGTCTATAGGTAGTCTACGTGTATCATTATTCTTATTTAATTCATGGCTAGAAAGTCTCTTTCCTCAGTTCCCCTGATCCCTGTATTTCAAGAAGGCAATCTGAAACTCTAATGTATTAGTGGACTCACTTGAAAAATTTCTCATATAAAAAACAGTTATGTTTGGTGTCTCACTGAGAAGATATGAAAGATTACTTTGGCCTATGCTATTTGGGATAACCTTTTTTCATATATCACCTGGTTTAAAAAATATTTCTGATCAAAAATACTCTGCTTTTATGGAAACTGCATTCTAGTGCTCTAAAGAACAATGATGAAGGGAAGGGGAAAAATGGTAGGGTGAGATGTGGGTCAGTGGTTAGTAATTTATATAGAGTGGTCAAAGGTAGACTTTAATTAAGTGACATGCAAACAGAATCCTGAAGATAGTGAAAGGAACAAGCCATGTAGATATCTAAGGAAGCGCATTCCAGACACAGGAGCTAGCAATGCAAAGGCCCTGACGTGGGCATAATTAGCGTGCTCAAGGAATAGAAAAGATACAGAGCATGGTGTGTAAGAGGTAAAGTGGTAGGAGTTGCAGTCAAAGAGGAAGCCCAGAGCCAGATCACATACAACTTTATAAGCCAATATCAGGACTTTGTTTTTTTTATAATCTTTTTTATTGAGATATAATTGACATATTAGTTTCATGTACACAGCATCATTCAATATTTGGATATATCACAAGATGATCACCACAATAAGTCTAGCTAACATGAATCACCACACATAGCTACAGTTTTTTTCCTTGGGATAAGAACTTTTAAGATCTGCTATCTTAGCAACTTTCAAATATACAAAACAGTATTTTTAACTATAGTCATGATGCTGTGCATTACACCTCCATGACTTTATTTTATAAGCAGAAGTTTGTACCTCTTGACCCCCTTTACCCATTTCACTCACTCCCACTCCCCACCTCTGGCAACAACCCATTTGATCTGTTCTCTGTATCTATGAGCTCAGTTTTTTTGTTTTGCTTTTTGTTTGTTTCCTTTTTTTTTTTACATTTTATATATAAGTGAGATCATATAGTATCTGTCTTTCTCTGTTTGACTTATTTCACATAGCATAATGCCCTCAAGATCCATCCATGTTATCATAAATGGCAAAATTTCATTCTTTTGTATGGCTGAATTATATATATATATAATTATATATATATATATGTGTGTGTATACATATACACAAATATATGTGTGTATGTGTGTATATCTATCTCACATTTTCTTTATCCATTCTTCCATTGATGGACACTTAGGTTGTTCCCATATCTTGGCTTTTGTAAATAATGCTGCAGTGAACATGGGGGTGCAGACATCTTTTCAAATAATTGTTTTTATTTTCTTCGGATAAATACCTAGAAGTGGAATTGCTGGATACTATGGACTTTGCATTTACTTTGAGAGAGATAGAAAGACATTAGAAAGTTTTGAGCAGAGAAATGGTGCTGTCTAAATCAAGGTTTAAAAAGATCACAGTGAATGCGTTGTTATGGCAAACTACAGTGGACAAAGTGGAAGCAGGGAGACTGGTTAAGAGGCTTGTGTAACATATGATAGTGACTTGGATCATAAGGGAAGGAGCGAAGGGTATATAAAGTGGTCTGATGCTGCATAGATAAGACAGAACTTGCTAACAGATTGGATGTGGGGTTTGAAAGAAAGAGAAGAGTCAAGTGTGACTCCAAGGCTGTTGGTCTGAACAACTAGGAGGGTAGAGTTGTCATTTAATGGGATGGGAAACCTACAGGAGGAACGTGCTGGGGCAGGTGAAGACATGAAAATAGAGAAATCAGTTCTGGAAAGTAGGACCTTTGAGGCTTTGGAGTTCACCTGATTTGGGTTAGATCAGCTCTTGCTCTGCAGTTCATTAGTTATACAACCTTCAGCATTAACTCAGCTCTTCTGAGGCTCAGTTTCCTCACCTGTATCATGAGGATAGTAGAACCCAAGGTGTAGGATAGTTGTTGTGAAGATTCAACAAAGAGCAGATATAAAGTACCTAAAACACAGATTTTAATAGACGCTAAAATACAACAAAACCAAGTGTGTGTGTGTGTGTGTGTGTGTGTGTGTGTGTGAGTGATTAATAAATGGGGTTTATCATAATCTTCGTGAAATTAGGTGTGAGGTTTCTTATGGCACTGTGAGAATTACTTGCAGAAAATTTTCTAAGATTGTGGTTTAATTAGATGAATTCTAAACACTGAAGAAAGGAGATCCTTATCCCATATCATTCAGTATTTATGTTTATCATAGCAATGTGTCCTTTACTTTTTAGCTCCTTTTTTGGCTTTACTATTCACAGTATGCTGTGCTCTTTCATAGATGTTTTAGTTTTTTTCTCATCTTGGCCAGAAAGCTAAAGCATCAATCAGTCTGGTAGACTTTTGTACAAACCAGTAAGTGCTCTCTTGGTTTTATTCTTTTGGAATTTATATAGTGCCTCAGATCACCAAGGCATCAAGATACTATTCTGATTTGTTTGTTTCCTGTTCTCCAAAATTATTAACTTATACCCTCCTTCCTAAACATCTTGTTTACTTTTAAATAGATTATTATTTTATGTTGGATAGTGTCTGGTAGAACTGTCCTGAATTAAAAACTGAGTAAATGTCTTTATTCTCAGAAGAAGAGACTGACCTGACATATTTCCCCGACAGGCGATAGGGTTTGTTGTGTTTTTTTTTTATATATATAATCTTTTATATTTATTATGTAGTTACTTTTATTTATTTATTTTAAATTTATTTATTATTTATGGCTGTGTTGGGTCTTCGTTTCTGTGCGAGGGCTTTCTCCAGTTGCGGCAAGCGGGGGCCACTCTTCATCGCGGTGCGTGGTCTTCTCACTATCGTGGCCTCTCTTGTTGCGGAGCACAGGCTCCAGACGCGCAGGCTCAGTAGTTGTGGCTCACGGGCCCAGTTGCTCCGTGGCATGTGGGATCTTCCCAGACCAGGGCTCGAACCCGTGTCCCCTGCATTGGCAGGCAGATTCTCAACCACTGCGCCACCAGGGAAGCCCGGCAATAGGGTTTTGATTCTG
This sequence comes from Balaenoptera ricei, assembly GCF_028023285.1. Taxonomy (NCBI): domain Eukaryota; kingdom Metazoa; phylum Chordata; class Mammalia; order Artiodactyla; family Balaenopteridae; genus Balaenoptera; species Balaenoptera ricei. The sequence continues at coordinate 13,967,750 of NC_082643.1, forward strand.
GCTCAGTCACTCCATCTCCAACATCAGGGCCTGTCAGCTGCCAGCATTTCCTAGATACGAGTTTCCTCAAACCACACTTCACTAGGCCCTTACCTCACTCATCCTGCCCACTCGCTGACAAGGTACCCTTCAGCTCCATTTGAGGTGGGGTTTTTATACACACCTGTCCTCCATTATTCTCACAACGCTAGGCCACGGACAGTGTAAGGACTGCTTCGCTTCCTGTGTGTTCCATCAACTCAAAATCAGTTATTTGTCTTTATGCTTGACACCTAAGTCAGGTGCCAGCGGCATACCCTTTAATGCTGGTTTTGATAATTCTAGGTGCTCTGAGGTTTACATTCATTAAGTTATTTGAACGAACCACATTTTTTGTATCTTCCTGAAGATTTCTCCCCTTAAATGTCCATCTTAATTTACTACCATGGCCATATCTGTTTTACTCTTGACCCCACTTTTGAGGTACTCCCTGAATTTACTTGTCACCATACTTTTTATTACTTCTACCTGAAATATCTCTATTCCTCACCCACATGAAGTTTCACTCAGTTTCCAAGACTCAGTTCTAATACTGCTTCTTCCTTAAAGTCGCTTCATTTTGCACTGACTCACCCCTACTGCACTTATCAGGGTAACTCCTGTAACAGAGTACTAGTGCGCATGTCCCCAGTTGACCATAAGCCCCCAAAGGGCAGGCACAATAACTGGCTTATGTTTTATCTTCCAAAAATTCCTTGAATGTCGTAGATGGTCAGTAAATGTGGGTTGACATAATATGCTTCTTTTTTTTTTTTTCTTTTTAATTTTTATTTATTTATTTATTTATTTATTTTTGGCTGTGTTGGGTCTTCGTTTCTGTGCGAGGGCTTTCTCTAGTTGCGGCAAGCGGGGGCCACTCTTCATCGCTATGCGCGGGCCTCTCACTATCGTGGCCTCTCTTGTTGCGGAGCACAGGCTCCAGACGCGCAGGCTCAGTAGTTGTGGCTCACGGGCCTAGTTGCTCCGCGGCATGTGGGATCCTCCCAGACCAGGGCTCGAACCCGTGTCCCCTGCATTGGCAGGCAGATTCTCAACCACTGCGCCACCAGGGAAGCCCCATAATATGCTTCTTTTCTTAATATGTCTTTATTTTTTATCCGCTTTGTCTTCGTCGTCAACATTGTTCTAGCATAACAATCCATGTCAGTTTTTTTGCTGCTAAAGACAGTTTCAGTAATTCAACAAGTGTGAGCATCTTCTACATGACTTTTAACGAATTTGGACTTAGGAATGCAGTGAATTAATGCATAATCCCTTCCTTAGAGATGCTTACAGTATGGAAGGAAAAACTGACAAGTAGATAATATATACTGTGACGGCAGTGACATTTTTCACAGTGGTATCTGAGCGGCTAAAGAGCTTCAGAGGGTCTCATTATGTGGGATTTGGGTGAACTGAAGAGTGTAATCAATATGTTAAGCACCTAGAACAGCCCTGCATATGGAAGGCACAGAATAAATGCTGTCTGTTGGATAAATTATATGGTGGCAGCTAAGAGGTAAGTTCAGAGAACAGTAACAGGGCATGGCTGCTGGTGAGGCCCTTTCAGTGCGCTGTGATGTTGATATCGCTTTCCTGCCTTACTGTAGACCTCAGCTTTCAGTCACGTACACCGTCAGTTGAGGACTCCCTGGGTCTCATCTAAAAAAAATGATGAAAAGAATAAAACTAAATCGTTTCCCAGATGACTAAGATAGCTCCCTTTTAGCAGTTTCCAGAATCTCCCTGCCAAAAACAGCTACCTTTAAAAATGGACCTACAGCATTAATATAAGAAAGAAGGAAAGAAACAAAATTATTATGAAATTATTTTTAAATATTAGAATACTTCCTCAAATGATTGTCAAAGTTTAGTTCGGTATCAGATGTTCTAATTTTATTTGTAATTATATAAACTTTTCATTCATCCATTAGTAATTTACTTATTAATTGAACAAACATCTGTTGAAAACCTATTATGTGATGATTTCTTTCCCAGGATCCAGAGATACAAAGACATATAAGATGACCCTTGCCTCCAATTAGCTTATCCCAATGGATTGAAAAGCAAAATAAATAAAACAATTCAGTATATCATTGTAAGAGTTAAGTCAGAGGTGTCCATGGGTTTTTAAATAGAAAAGAAGAGCGTCTAGATCAGGCTTGGAGGCAAAAGGAAAGGCTTTTTGAAAGAAATGATGTGCTTAAACTGATTGAAGGACAAAGACAGGCTAACGTGACATAACTACTAGACAGTAGAACCATTTGACCAAGTACATCCAGGTTCCATTATAACAGTTAGATTTTCTTCCTTTTTTAAAATCTGTGCTCTTCCTGGCCTTAAATGATAACCAGGAGGAAACACCTATGGAGAAGACTTCTCTCTACTGCCTTTGAAGAAGCATAATTCTAACATGAAGTACCTTTTATGGGCTTAAATGATCAAAAGAGAAGCCTGCTGAGATGGGTTTCATAGGAGCAGTGGCTTTAAGAGTTGAGAGTCCTAGGAAAAACCATGTGTCTGTCACCAGACAGGTGCTATGAAAATAAATCACTGTTACTTCTATTTCCTGAAAATGCACTCTTTTACCAGGTTTTATGTGAATGTACTGATTAGTATTTTAGCCATAAAACTTACAAGGTAACATTCTCATATGAATATCCTAATAGCTTTTATTCTATGACAAAGATGGGATTGAGGAACTGAATTTGAGTCACATAACCATTGTTTCTTTTGTTTAAATTCACCACGTGAAATAAGATTTAACATAATACCAGGTAAGACTAGCACAGTGCTTTGAGATGGACTCCAAATATTTCTCACTGAGTAATTTAAAACCAGCGGTATACTGTATGCCTATTTCTTTTTAAGATAATAAAATGTGACAATACCTTTCACCTTTATTATCTTTAAGACATTTCCTTAAACTTTAGATGCTTAAAAAATTAACATCTTTCTCTTTATTCTTATATAAACCAGAGACACCATGAATTGTTACGCATTAACTATGGCCAATAATAGCTTTGTAATATTTCAGTGTTCTGCCATCTTCTGGTAATTTTTATAATTCTTCATATACCTAAAGCTTTCCCCTCAAATTTTTTTTTTTAAATTTATTTATTTATTTTCGGCTGTGTTGGGTCTTCGTTGCTGTGCACAGGCTTTCTCTAGTTGCGGTGAGTGGGGGCTACTCTTTGTTGCAGTGCGCAGGCTTCTCATTGCGGTGGCTTCTCTTGTTGTGGAGCACAGGCTTTAGGCGCGCAGGCTTCAGTAGTTGTGGCACGTGGGCTCAGTGGTTGTGGCTCTCAGGCTACAGAGCTCAGGCTCAGTAGTTGTGGCACACGGGCTTAGTTGCTCTGTGGCATGTGGGAACTTCCCAGGCCAGGGCTTGAACCCGTGTCCCTTGCATTGGCAGGCAGATTCTTAACCACTGTGCCACCGGGGAAGCCCTCCCCTCAAATTTTATACACTTCCCTGTCTTTATAAAGAGAATATTTTAATCTGGGATGATCATTATGAAAATGTATTCTTTCACACTGCTTTAATACTATGATACCATTAGGATTACTGAGATGTACATAATTATTTTCTCCTACACTCAATGACCTTTGATTTCTTTTATCTGATTTTCATATTGTTGCTTTTTCTTTGCTATCAGACTGTTTGTCCTCACTTTTTATAGTTGGTATTTTCACCTCCCCTTTCAACGCTCCCTGTTATAATATGGTATTTCAAATGCAGTTTATTTCAGCAAATGTTAATTGAAGATATACTACGTATTAGTCACTGTATTAAGTGCTAGGTATTCAAAGATAAATAAAACATGGTCTCAGCCTTTAAAGAGCAAGAAAAAATAGAGATGTAAAAAGGTAATTACAATTCTGTCTGAGAATTGCGATGAATTGGATTTTATTCTATGGACAATGTGGTTTGTTTCTCCCAGGCCTTGCCAATGTGGGATGACCCAAGACAGAATGGAAGGGTTCAACATCAGTGGGCCAGGGAAGGACTCAAAGCAGAGTTGTTTGCAGTGCACCTCCTATAGATAAAGATACGTGCTATCAAAAAAATTAGGATAAACTTGTAAGAATTCTGTCAAAGATCAGAAGGAATTACTCTTAGTAAGATCAAGGACACTATTTTGGTTTATGAGCTTGGCATACTTACTTGTGACCTCTGCTTTGACCACTTGGGGTCTTATTTTGCTAACTTTCTGTTTCTACAACAGGTACAAAATAGTTTGGAATGCTCAATGAGTGAAATCCCAGTGAGTGAAATGTTAATGCATTTATTGTGAGGATTTGTTTTATATTATATTATACATATCACATTTTATTATAGCACATCATATTTTATTGTCCTGACCTATCACATATCACTGTCACATAGCATTTTCTAATGAGAAAAAAATTCAAAAATGTATGAGACATACAGATAGCCTCTGAGTTAATGTGGGGTCATGTTTCTAAATATGCTTTCTGTATGAAAAAATGTGTGTTTATGATAGAATCATATGCTTGAACCTTATAATAATGCATAGAAAATATGTCTCTCAGCATTAAATAGTCAACCTACCAAAAATTTCTGGTAGCAAACATATTCTTGTCTTTTCATATTTAAAATAGAATTCTTTGCATAATGTATCCTCTAATAAATATTGGCCAGTTTATTATCATTATCATTCAAAATAATATGCTACCAGAATCACTCTAGAACCCTCCTGAAATGCCTGTGTATTCTGAAAAAATTTTAGTCCTATGCATGAAATTAACTACACTATCATTAAAGCAAAAAATAATAATGAAACAGTAATATATTCAGTCTTTGAGCTGGCTGAATTTCAATTTAACCTCAAGGTTAGACCTTTGTCTACTTCACCCCATTCCCTTGCATAACAGTCACATAACACGCCTACAAGTTACATCTTTTATTTCACGTAATGATTTTCAAGAGGCTGGGTGGAAAATGTATACATCAGTTTCTCCAGGTAGTATGTATAGTTTGAAGTTATGACCTCTCAAAATTTTTGTATTTCCACTCCACATTTCTTTTACTGGGATCCCACCCTCCCTGCACCTCCTCCATTACATGTGCAGATAAGAAAATCACTACTGTAAAATTTGAAGATGATTTGGGGCTGGAAAATTTTCAAAGCACTAGTCACTAATTGGCTATTGTGACTGTTTTCAAATCCCAATGAAATCTAATTTCTAGCAGTATAACTTTTTGATGAACTCTCCAGGATACATTAGTGGCAAAATGTTACCTTAGTGATTAGAGTCATGTAGAGTTTTTGCATATAAACCAGTAAAGTTTGCCAAAAATAATGATTTTTTTACATTTACGGCAGTTACCATAAACCATTCTTCCCTTGGGCTTCTTGCAGTTCTGGAACAATTATTTATTGGCACCAGTGATGATATGGTTTTGTTCTTCTCAGCCTTAATATCTGATTATGGCAGGAGACTATTTCTATGAACCCCGAAACCCAAGGTGATACTAAGCTGAAATTAAGGAAACTGAGATCCTATAATGAAATCATGTCTCTTAGCATAATACTGTTTCCTGTCCAATAACAAAGACCCAAGAGGGAGCAGAAAAAGTTATATGGTTTCTAACACACTGATAAAGAGAATAGCAACTATCAGCAGTGGCCAGACCATCACCGCAGTCCACTTGCACCACATGAAAAATCCTGGCCCCGTAAGACCTAGCTTCATGATTTATCACAAACAAAACTTTGAATGTCCAGAAGCTGAATTACTTGCTTGTTTAATAAATGGGTTACACTGATACTTCCACATAATATTCAGAGTTCTAGGGTACTTCAGTGTCTGCTCCTAGAGGCAAGGAAAAGGCTGGTGTAGTAGTCAGGGTTCTCCAGAGAAACGGAATTAATTATATATTAGAGAGATTTTGAAGAATTGGCTCATGCAGTTGTGAAGGCTGAGAAGTCACAATATCTGCCATCTGCAAGCTGGAGACCTAGGAAAGCCAGTAGTGTAATTCAGTCCAAGTTCAAAGGCCTGAGAACCAGGGCATCCAATGGTGTAAGTCCCACTCCAGGAGCGGAAGAAGATGAGATGAGAAGTCCCAGCTCAAGCAATGAGGCAGGAACAAAGGCAAATTCTTCCTTCCTCTGCCTTTTTTGTTCTATTTAGACCTTCAGTGGACTGGATGATGCCCACCCACGTGGGGAGGGCAGTAACTTTACAGAACCCACTGATTCCAATGCTAATCTCACCCAGAAACACATTCACAGACACCCTGTGGCCAGTCAAGGTGACACATAAAAACTTAACCATCGCAGATGGCAAAAGTGAATTCTAGGCAATTCATCCACATGTTTCTACTAAAAACAAGTCTATTTTTATTTATTTTAGATAAACTCATTTTCCACATAGATATCATTTTTAGAAGAATTCACTGCTAATATCATTTGAAAGTCTCTCTGAGTCTATGCAATGGGACCACACCATTAGAACAAACAATATGAAAAACTTAGCAAGAATCAAAATCTTTCAGGCAGACCAGTCTTTGATGAAGGAAGCCCAGTGTACATTTGCTTTGTAATCAAACATTCTAAGAGAGTGTGTATGAATATATGAGTAATGAGACCTGAGAAGGAACAATAAGATAGGAATAGAAGGCAATTATTTTGGTTTTGGTTTTGGTTTTGCCATAGAAACTAGGGTAAAAAAATCAAAGTATGCAAGGCAAATGCCCCAAATTTGAAACTATACTTCTGAGTCTTTTCATAGGGAAGATGCTGAGACTTTGGCAAAAGGGTATAATAATACTGTGTTCAGATTGCCTCATCATGCTTTGCTGTTGCAGAAACTTGTAAGTAGAATGAAGTTCTAAAACCTTGTGTATTGAGGAGGAGGGTTTATATCCAAACTTCAGACGTAGACAATTTGTTGTGCATGGAAGGATTTTCCTTTAAGCGTGACAGCCTAAGGAAGTTAAATGTGTTATCCGAAAGGCTTTGCCCCGCAGTTTACGTATTCAGAAGTCTCAAGACATGAGCTCTACATTAACTGCATGGCATAGAGGCCTATTACAAACTCGGTCAGCCTCTGCCCAGGGCAGTACAATGGAAAGAGCCCTACACTAAGAATACCTGGGTGTGAGTTCTGCCACTGCACTTTACTAGTTGTGTGGCCTTGATATGTCATTTGACTTCTCTGAGACGCAGTTTCCCCCTCTGTAAAATTACGGTAATAATTCCTTTTACCTCACAGAGGTGTTTGTCAAAGTTCAATGGTATTGACATGTACACATTGCTATATTTAAAATGGATAACCAACAAGGTCCTACTGTATAGCACAGGGAACTCTGCTCAGTATTCTGTAACAGGCTAATTGGGAAAAGAATTTGAAAAAGAATAGATGCATGTATATGTATAACTGAATCACTTTGATGTACATCTGAAACTAACACAACATTGTTAATCAACTATATTCCAATATAAAATAAAAGTTAAAGAAAAATTCAATGAGATTAAGAACATGAAAGCTAAATGTAAACAGAAAAACAGTATATATTGATATATTAGCTCTTATTAAAAGGCATCAGAGCTCTGTTATCCTTAAACCCAAGCAAGAAAGACCCCTGCCCTGAGCCCTGCTCTTTCAAGTGCCCCTTCTGGCCTTCTTTTTGCCACTTTCCTTCCCACCAGTTGAGGAGTTTGCAGAGTCAAGGGGGCATGTCCACCAGAAGCCTATGCATTCCTTCTAGACCATATTCCAAGTATGCAGACCCTATAATTATTTATCCAAACTGTCCTGATCCCATTTTCTGCAGCCATAGACCACTTAACCCCAGTCCATTCCCTGAGGGGGAACCATACCACTGGTGCAACTCCCTAGGCCCAGGGGTGGCCAAGGGATGGCTGTCTGTGGGGTGTGGATAGAGGGTAGATGTGCACTTAGCAGGGCCACGTGCATACTGGTAACGACCTCACGGTGCAGGAAAGAGCTGGAAGTGGAAAGAGAAGGGGGTCATGAAGCTGCCATTGAAGAACATATTTTTAAATTCAATAGCTTGACATAACTTTAAATATTTAGAAATGCAGTATACCAGGCTCTGTTTCTACGTTTGCCTCAAGCTCCACAAATATTAACTGTTTCACAGTTGCCATCATAAGTCATTTCATGGATTTGCAAGTTATTCCCACACATACTTTTTTCTAATTTTAGGGCTAATTATTTGTTGTTAAATATTTTACCCTGGAGAAGAAAATATACTACTATGTACTGAAATATTTTTTGAGTTCTTTAGTCTGGGCAAAATCCCAACCATTTCTCCATTATTATGCCACCTGCTGGGCTCTTGCTTACACTGCAGCTGTCTAACCAATGTGTAGGTATGCTAAAGATTTCATACTGGGATGGTGTTGGCGGAAAGACACAATCCTTTTCTCACATCAGCTTGAAAAATAAAAAAATATAATCTCTTTTTCTTTGGTAGCCAAAGATAACCTTCTTTCTAAAAATGTTGAGTATAAAAGGATGATAAGGAGACTACATATTTAAAGCTTTATACCTAAATCGTCTCTATGTCGAATCTCTGTAATGATTTTGTGTCTTATCTGTAAATAGCATAGAATACTATTTTTCAGCAGAAGAACTAGTTTAAATTACTTTCAGTCTTGATGAGAAATGTGAAGAGACTGAAGTACACTACACATTGGCATTTGTACAATTGGCAGCTTGGCAAATAGCAGCAATATCCACCTTCCTATATTTATCATGTAGTTGACTAGCCCAAGATATTAAACAGAGCAAGTATGTCAGGTAATCAGCTTTTTTCATTAAACCTGATGCTATCATTTTTATTCTTCAGTGCTTCCCTGCATCAGGAAGTCCTGTGTATACTAGAAGCACCCAAAGAATGTAGAAAATCTACCACAAATATTTTGTTAGGCAGAAAATGATTTTAGTTGCCCCTATTTGACTTCAAAGATTATGTCAAAATGTTCAATACCTTTCCATCTCAATGCAAAAACATCACAATCATTGCCATGTCCTGCCTTTGTACAGAACCTTTTTGTTCCAAGATTGTACTTTCATATCTATTTTCTCATTTTTGCATCATGACAATCCTACATGTTAAGTAACACATAACACAAACATGTCACAGTCACCTTAATGTTTTCACTAACCATCTCCTATTTTCTCTTTATCCATCATTCCTTGGCAATTGAGCCATTCCAAATAATTCTAATGGATATAGACATCTTTTCTTGTCCAAGTCTTCGAGCTGTCTTTAAAACAAGACCAACTCATACATGAAACAAGCCACAGACATTTGATTAAAAACAGCCTTGGATATTCTAATCCTTTGTTAAGCGATGGTCCACAGGGGTCGCACACTCAAATGCTTCCAAGGAGCAGCAGTTAACAAAACTTACGCAGTGCACCACAAAATCCTAGGCTGTTTTTGTATGCTCAAACTCCTCATTTGTCTAGTTATTATATTGCTTTTCAAAATCTTTGGGTAGTACCACCTCTCAGAGCACCATCTAGTGAGCCCACCCCTTCTAGCTGTCCTTGCCCTCGCCTTTCCTTACATCTCCTTCTTCAACCCTGCATATTTTTCAAACTCATGGCTTTAGGCTTTATCTTCCATTCTGGACTCCAGAACTGTCCCTTGATTCATGCTATATTGGGTTTCTACAGTTTTGACACTTTGGCTTTTTCAGACAGAATTTGCAATACCCAATACCCTACGTTCCTACTTTTGCTGCTAGGTATTGTCCTCTGAAGTACAGAGCCAAAATTAATTATATCTATCTTAACTATAAGCATCTGGTGGGCCTGCTCTATAGTCTGACCCCCTGTCTACCACCCATGCTTGTGAGAGAAAGACTGGTCATCCCAACCCTTACTAAAATCTATCACTACTTTAAGTATTCAGGTTCATTTCCAGTTAATTATATTTAACTGCCAGGCCATGTTTGAATGATATACTTTAGCATATAGCACTCAGGTACAATGGCCTACAGTCTCCAGGATTAATCCTTTTTCTTTAAAAGAAAAAAAAATTAATAGGTACAAATTTTGCCCTGTTTCAGGTGTCAAACCCTTCTTCTGTAATCAATGATCAGTATGAATATATAAGAACTCATTAACATTTCATTCCCTGTTTTGATTTAAATTTAAACTTTCCCATCACAGGTTATCAACAGAACGTCTGATCACATTTGACCTTTCAGGGCATAAAACTTAATTTTTTTCAGATTCCTCTAAATATTATAAAGCATAATAGGTCATCTCACTGTTATCTTTTCTTATATAGGAAATTTAGTTCATTTAAAGAAAAATGTCCAAATGATATCTCAGTAATCTTTGAAGAAGTAAATGAATATATTTTCTTTATTGCCAGTGAGGATCCACAAAACAGGTTTGCAATTCTAAAAAATGGTTCACCTATATATTAACTGTATCTCCTATATAATTAGAGCTTTCTTATGCTCAAAATTTCTTGAGGAATGTGTTAGAGATAGATAGTTGGGTGGATGGATAGACTTATCTCAATTTATCAGTATGTTTATTTATCAGTATGTTTATTATATTACATGGGACTTTTCTATTACCCTATAATGACTGATAAAGAGGGGTCTTTTATGTGTAAGATATAATTAATGAAGTCAAAGTGGTTTTGGCTAATTTTTCAACTCTTTTAAACATCTCACAAGCAGCATAGACCTATCATATGGAGGGTGTGTGTGTGTGTGTGTGTGTGTGTGTGTGTGTTTCCCTCCTACATATCAAAAGTAGTAAATTGGTTACAGAAGGAAATAAGTCTGGAGTAACTTGGAAGAGACCTTGACTTAAATAACTGAAATTATATCACACTATATAATAGTCTATTAACAGATAGCCTGTCACCTGAAAGTCACTTAGTGCATAATAGTAATTTATGGATGGCAGTTATTAAGAGTAACTTATACCATAATGGTGCCTTTTCTGTAAGTATTTTAATAACAAAAGGTATCTGGCTCTTGTAGTTATACTGATAACTGAGATTTATTGAGCACTTACTATGTATTAAATTTAATTTTCATAGCCACCCTCTGAAATAAGTACTATTACTACCCTCTCATTTTGTGGGTAAGGATAGTAATAGTACTTATTTCAGAGGGTGGTTCAGTGGATTCAGAGCTCGTGTATATATTCACTCTACTCTGCTATTTTTCAAGAGTAGTGAAAGACTTAAAAGAGAAAGGGGATGGGGAGGGGGGAAATGGCCCATCTCTCGAACTTTGTTTTAAGCATTACTCACTTACTAAGCTTCTAAAGATTTTATACTTGTTCATAGATTATACATGTTATTTTTTCAAGGTTAAACTGCAAAATAAAAATGGTATTGTACAAGCAATAGTAATAGCTTATATTTTCCACCTAATCAGAGGTTGGAAGCATTTCCTAACCAGAGGTTGGAAGCACTTTTCACGCATCACTGAAAAACAGCTCCCTTCAACTGAATAATGCTAATATTTATTAGCAATTAATAGTCTCAGACAGGACAGTATTTTCAAATTCAAGAGCAATCTGAAGTAAGCAGAATGTGAATACACCACAGAAGAGTTGCCATATTTCAAAATAAAATGTTCAGCACCTTACACACCACAGTTCCTTAGTATTGATTGCTACTAATGCCAGAGCAGATAGACCAATGGGACTTTTATTTTTATGTGTGAAAATGGTTCTTGAGAACCTGTAACCTTGGACAAATCAATTAACCCTCTATGTTCATGATCCACTTAATGCCAAGAATGTGTTGAGTAAATTAGTGTTTGTAAAAGTATAAAATTCTTAAGCATGTGCTAAAATGGAAATGTAAAAAATTAACTTCAGGAACCAAATGGAACTCAAAATCAATTTTCAGTTTTCTCGAAATTCCTAAACCATCCTATATAACAAAAAGATAGAGTAAAATAACTTTGTTAAATTTTTTTGTATATAAAGAAGAAAGTTCTGTGACTTCATTGATGACACTGGAATTTGAGAAATACAAACTCAATGCAGACATGGCAGTCTGACTCTGCTGGTTTTTTATGGCTTCTGTTCACACACAAATGGTAGCCCCTGCCGCCCCCTTACTATGAACAGTACAAATTGTGGGAGCTTGTGACATGGTACAATGATAACCTAAATTTAATTTTTTTAAACTTTCAAAATAAAATCACTACTAACTGTTTCAGAAGAAAAAACTCTAGGTTAAAAACTTAAGAAAATATGATTCAACATATCTCTCCCATTAGTAAGAATATAAATTTCTAACACATTTAAGATAATAAATTTCTAATATTTTTAAGATGTTACCTTTAAAAAGCTCTCTAGTACTTGTTCTCATCAGCATAGCCTTTCCCCCGTCTCTTCTTTGACATTTGAATTGTCTACCATTCCCACACATGGGCCTACTCCTATCCTATGTTCTAACCCTGCTCTGCTCTCAAGTCATATCCCAGCAAGCATCTGCATTCTTGAAGAATAACTGATGTGTTTTCATGATATTTGAAGCTTTGTCTATTTCAATAAAACAAAGATGTGAGATTAAGAGGAAGTTTTACTCTTTGACTAGAAATCACCTTAAGATTTAAAAAAAAAGCAAGTTTTTAAATATGATCCTGTGGGACTAGAAAGATAAACTCAGCCAAAATATTTTTACACTATGCTTACTCTAATCACATAGATGCACATGATTCAATTCTTTCTGGGAATGCGATATTTTAAATTATTTTCCCATCAGTTTTGGTGTTTTGGTACTTGCTTAAGATATTCTGAATGGTAAAGCAAGGAGCTATTTTAGGAGAAAATCTTAATTTTGTTTAGCTAAACTACATACAACGTTACTGCCTTTTCTCCTAAACACTGAACTTTGACAACTGGCAACTCTAGTGTTTTTAACATTTATAAATAATAGTTTTGTTTCAGTTTCCTTTACTGAATATGCCAAAATATATGCTTTTGTACTTTTGAATTTCTATGATGGGAAAATCATTTATTTTATTTGAAAGAAGAATAAACTATCTGCAACTTCTCTGTGTTTCAGAAGATTATAGTACATAGGGTTATCCTACATTATTATAAAACTGACAAAATTGTGTTGTAGTAACATATTGAGAAACAGATTTCAAATCTATAGGAAATAACACAAAATAGGTGAGTAGAAGCAGGAAAGACTCTTTTTGAAGGGGTGAATAACCATTGCTGAGAATGGCAAATCTTGGGGCATTTCTTCCACATTTGTCCAGGCTATTTGCAAACAGAGTAATACTTTATGACTTAATAAACAGAAAATAGAGCTTCCCTGGTGGGGCAGTGGTTAAGAATCCGCCTGCCAGTGCAGGGGACAGAGGTTCGAGCCCCGGTCCGAGAAGATCCCACATGCCGCGGAGCAAATAAGCCCGTGCACCACAACTACTGAGCCCGCGTGGCACAACTACTGGAGCCTGCATACCTAGAGCCCATGCTTCGCAACAAGACCGCGCACCGCAACGAAGTGTAGCCTCCGCTCGCCACAACCAGAGAAAGCCGGTGCGCAGCAACGAAGACCAAAAACGCAGCCAAAAATAAATAAAAAATTTATTTTTTTAAAAGAAGATAAAAATAAATAAATAAACAGAAAAAAAAAAAAAGCAAAATGTCTCTCCAGGCATATGAATATAAGGACTCTGCCCAGGGAATGAATTCTCATTCATACCTTTTATTATGTAAAGAAGGAAACAAACCCTACAATGTCCGTGTGTGTGTCAGGCAGTGAGCAAATGCTTTGCGTCCCTTTTCTGACCACAACCTCAAACGCTTACACATTTTTACTCCAACTTTCACTAACCTGTTCTTTCATCTTAAGACTCTATTTTTATCAAAATTCATCAGCTTCCTCTGACCAGTCTCTTTCCTTCCAGTTCAGGTGTCACTCAGCAATCTTTTTGCTGATCTACAGAATTGGGTCAGGTTCTTCTAACATGTCTTCCCCCAACTCCTTGAATTTGCCCACCATAAACTTCATCACATGTTAGTATTACTACCCTAACAACAAGGGGTGAGAGGTCAGGCCCATCTTGTCCCCCATTGTAGCTCAGTATCTGAGCTGCAGTAAGGGCTCCAGAAATGTTACCAGCAGTTAGTAGTGAGGGTAGTAGTAGTGCAGCCTCTCCCTAGATAATCTCATCTTCTTTCATGGATTTACGTGATCACCTATAGAATGGGCACTCCCAACTCTGCTTATCAACCCGCTTTTCTCTGCAAAGTTTTAGACATTTATATCCAACTGTTAAGGTCACAGACTCCAGAGCCAGGCTGCCTGAGTTTATATTTTTTTACTTTGCCACTAACTAATTCCATCAATCATTACATTCAATATACGAATTCCATTCAATCAAGTCACTTCGAGCAAATTGTCCTTAATTTCTCTATGCTCTCAATTTCTTCATCTCTAAAAAGGAGGAGAAATTTAAAAGAGTTAATATATGTAAAGCACTTAAACAGGGCCTAACATATAGATAATGTTCAATAACTGTTAGCTGTTACATTATTACCCTCACCACTACTGCTGTTGCTGCAGTTATTATTCTGCTGGACATGTTTCCTCAGCCGTTCCGCCCTATGTCTAATACTAAGTACCTAAAACTGAGCTCTTCATCTCTCCATTGCCGAAACTTTCTCTGCTGCTTGTGTTCTCTTTTCTAATTCATCTAATTCATCATGCCACCATCCACCCAGTTAACTAAGCAGATGCTTGCAATTCATACTCACCTTCTCCCCCACCGCCTCAACTGCCACCCAATGCTATCTAATGAATCCTTAAACCCTTCTCTTGATGCCTTATGAACATCTCATACTTACCTCCTCCCTTCTATTCTCATTGCTTTTATCCAGGCCCCATCATTGCCAGGATAGCTTCCTAACCTGTCTGACTGCTTTCAGTCTCCTACTCTGCAGTACACTCAAGCTTTTACCAAATGTTTATTGGGCAACTACTATGTGCCAGGCACTGCTTTATAGTCTCTCTCTCTCTCTCTCTCTCTCTCTCTCTCTCTCTCTCTCTCTCTCTCTCTATATATATATATATATATATATATATATATATCAGTAAATAAACAAATAATTTTAAAATTCCCACCTTCCTAGGACTTATATTTCAGTAGGAAGAGACAGGAAATAAATTCCAAACACCACAAATAATTAAATTACATAAAACGTTAGAAGATAAAATGCTGTATTTTCAAAAGGTAAAAGGTAGGGAGTTATGGAGTGGGATGGGCAGTTTGCAATTTTAAAAAGGGTATTCAGGGAAGGTTTCCTGGATAAGATGGCATGTGAATGAAGTCTTGAAGGAAATGTGGAGGTGAACCTTGCAGACATCTGGCAGAAGAGTGTTCCAGACAGGGCTCACCTAGCGAGTTGGGAGTATATCTGGTGTGCTGAAGATAAAGCAAAGAGACTAGTGCAGCTGGAGTGGAGAGAGCAGGGAAGAAGAGAAGTAGAGGAAGAGATGTGAGGTAATCACAGGCCAGACAGTATGAGGCTGGACCCCTGTAAAAATATTGGCTTTTACTCTGAGTGAAATGGGGAACCACGGTGGGATTTTGAGCACAGAGGAGACATGATCTGGCTGCTGCATTGAAAAAAGGCTGAAAGTGGAAAGGATAGAAGCTGGGAAAACAGTTACGAGGCTATTGTGATAATCTGGATGAAAGATGATGTTATCTGGGACATGGATAGTACCAGTGGAGCTAGTGAGAAGTGCTCAGAGTCTGGATATATTTGAATGTTGATAGCTGATGGGTTGGATGTGGGGTCTGAGAGAGAGAAGTGTGTGATAAGAGAAAGGATGTCTCTCAAGTGTTGGTCTTCACACCTGGAAAATGGAGCGCTACCAGGAGGCATGGGGAAGACTGCAGAAAGACTGGCTTGTGGTGGGCTGAGGGAGAAAGATCAGGAGCTCAGTTTCAGACACACTAAGTTTGAAATGCCTATTAGAATCCCAATAAAGATGTCTTAGGCAGTTGATTAAATAAGTCTGGAGTTCTAGGGAGAGGTCCTAGCTGGAAATATAAATGTGGGAGTTATCAGCAAAAGAGAAGAGGGCCAAGGACTGAGCTCTGAGGCACTCCCACGTTAAGAGGTGAGATCAAAAGTCAGTACAAGGACACCAAGAAGGACAGCCAGGGAAACAGAAGAAAAACAAGGTGGTGTAGCATCCTAGAAGCTAGTAAAAAAAAAAAAAGGAAATTCAAAGAAGGATTGATTTAACGAGTAAGATTTAGAACCGACCACTGGATTGATAACGTGGAAGGGTCATTGTTGTCCTCAACCAGAGAAGTTTTGAAAGAATGGTGGGAATGAAGACCAAACTAGTCTGATTAAAATGAGTTTAAGAGAAAATTGAGATAATAAGTATAGACATATACATAGACAACTTTTTAAAGTATTTCTTTTACAAAAAGGAAGAAATAGGGCGGTAGCTAGAAGGGGAATTGGGATCAAGGATACTTTTTAAGATGAAAAATTGTTGATATGTATATATGCTAATGGAAATGATCTCATAGAGAGGGAAAGACTGATGATGTAGGAGAGAAAAATAATCAGGCAAGAAGAAAGATCCTTAAGAATAAGATGAGGAACTGGCCTTTGATGGAAAGAGTGACACTTCCATATTGTAAGAGAAGGGAAGAAGGGGCATTTATGCAAGTGTAAGTGATCTGGATGACAGAAAGATGAGGAGTCCATATCTGATCGTTTCTTTTTGTCAATGTAGTGTAAAGTGAGGTCAGCAGTTAAGAACGTGGCGATAAAAGGGGTCTCAAAGATTTGATTATAAAATTGCTATCTCAGAAAGTAGAAACAATCCTACTAAAAAAACGCAGTATGTTTTTTTCCCCTCTCTATAAAGCCACAGTGTAGATCCCTAAACTTGATGGAATAGTACTTCACCTTCTGGTAGAGTAGTAATAAGAGTTGTATTGAGTTTCCTTTGGCCAAAACATGTATTTCCAGCTTTATCTCTGCACTCCTAGTTCCAGCCAGGTTATTCTATTAGCCTGTCCCGTAAACACACCATGCTGCCTTTGGTGCCTCCTCATCTAGGCTCTCGTGCTGTCCCATCAGACTGGACTGTTCTCCCTCAACAATGCCTTGTCCATCTGGAAGTATTCTTCTACTTCTTCCTGTGTGTCCCCGCTGCTACTTGACACATACTTGCTAGAATTAATTGATAATCCTATATTCCTGGCACTACAGAGACATTTTATATATGTTATCTCATTGAATCTTGATAATAACCTTGAAAGGTAGATTATTTTATCCTAATTTTGCAGCACATCTCAGTACATTGTCTCAGTAATTCAACATCTTGACACCTTGTGGAAAAGAGGTGGAATGCTTTGTTCTACAATAGTGGGAGAGGTGATGTATTAGTTTGCTATGGCTGCCATACCAAATACTACAGACTGAGTGGCTTAAACAACAGAAGTTTATTTTCTTACAGTTCTGGAGGCTAAAAGTCCAAGATCAGGGTGTTGGCAGGGGTGGATTCTTCTGACGCTTCTCTTCTTGGCTTGTAGATGGTTATCTTCTCCCTGTGTCTTCACCTGGTTTTCCCTCTGCACATTCTGTATCCTAACTTAATCTTCTTACAAGGATATCAGCCATATTGGGTTAGGGCCCATCCTAATGACCACATTTTAACTTAATTACCTCTTTAAAAAATACTTCCTCCAAATACAGTCACGTTCTAAGGTACAGGGGGTTGTGACTTTAACATCTGAATTTGGGGGCCACAGTTCAGCCCATAAAGGTGGTAACAGCATGAAAAGTAGAATACCTAAGTATAGTATTGTTATGCTGTAAAATTAGTGTAACAAACTTAGTCATTTATTCTAGCTTGCTGCAAGACCATGAGTCTGTTATTTAGCCTCAGTTTTCTCATCTGTATGATGGATAGAATAATGTTATTGTAGTGGTTAAATATGATCTTTCCATTCTTTATTCTTTCATTCAACAAACGCTTATTGGGAGACTACTGTCTTCCAGACATAGCACTAGATATCCATGGATGCAAATATCTAATAACTGCCTTAAGGAGCCTCTGGGAAGGAATTCAGTTGTACCACAGTACCTGGCATATGATACGTACTTAATAAATCGTTTTTGGTAAATATATGATTAACAAATAAATTTGCATATCAAAGGTAGTTTTCCCATTGTTTCTTCTTCACACTCAACCCATTGCCCTTCCTCTCAGTGGAACTTTATTTCTGTGATACTGCTCTCCCATGCACTGCTATGCACTAACTCCCACTTAATCCTGCCCTATTCCCTGGCCACATACCCCCGCCAACTTCCTCATTTGTCTCTTCCCCAGAGCCCCCAGAACCTTCTACTTTATTATTATCAAGGTCCCATATATCTTTACTCTTTCACTTCAGTCAATCTTCCACCTCCTCATTCTGATTTAAAGCTTACTTCCTACATACGGCACCTCTTCCTTTGAAGCACTCAAGCACAGGCCTCTGGGTCTTTCAATCCAGACAGGAGTGCAGTTTCAATCCTTTACACATCTTCCATTGACTTATCTCCTTGGCTTTAACAATTTTTGAAGCCCATGAGCTTACAATACAAACATCTGGTCAGACTATTCCTTCCCAATCCTTGTCACCTTCCAGATGTTTCTCCATGTTCTAAAGTTAATGGTTGTATGATGAATTGAAATATTTCTTTCTCCTCTTCCATTTTCTTACATGACATTAATGTTGGTGACCCATTAAACTGTCCTCAGAGTAATGTCATCTCTTTATATCTGGTGACCTTCTTTTTTATTTCACCTCAAGTACTCACACATACATGATAGTATCGTGAATTCATAATTATCTGGAGATGCTCACCTCCCAGATCTCAAACTCCAAATATTTGTATCAAAGAAATGTCAAAAATGGTGACTGAGTGCTATGAAGGGGCATTGGAGGTTGGAAATACTTTGGCGCATTTTTCATAAGTGAGGCCCTTAGCCTCAACTTTGTACATTTTAAAAAATTCACCCAGAATTTACCTAACACTGTCTTCATGTGGGACTGGATTATATTGACATAACTCAAACAGAGTAAATCAAAATGCAGCAAGAGTAATTTATGTTGAGAAGTAAAGAACTAAGCCAGAGTGCTTATGCCCAGTCATCAATGCACATTTCTTCTGTACAAGTTAAAGAATTACTGCAAGTTTGCTTTTGTAAATACTAGAGGAACCGGAAGGAAATGAACAATAATGACCGCCATGCTGGAATTAAGTTAGCTTCATGTACCGTCTCGTGCCATGTTCTGTGTTAGATTGTGCTGAGAATCACTAATATGTTGTCATTCTTTGGCTCTATTTCTCTATCTATGTCAGTCCTTCCACAGACAGTTACTAGAGAAAGGATGAAGCCGGCTGATCAGGAGACAGCCGGAGAGCAGTGGAGGAGGAGAAGTGCTCTTTCTGCCGTTTCTCAGACTGTGTCCCTCAACAAGTCATTTAACCTCTCCAAGCCACTAACCTCCTCAACTGTAAGAAGGAGATAATGCCATCTTCCTCTTACTGGTTATGTGGCCATTTAATGAAATTATTTGGAAATGCGCTGTTATTTTCAGAGCTCAGAAAGGGAGCAAGGAGGTAATTTGGCTATTTCATAAAACTCCTGCAAGGGCTCTGAGCCTTCTTCCAAAAATTTTAGCTGTAAAATATCTTAGACAATACTGTGTGAGGAAATGCAAATACGTACTGTCTTTTTACTCTGCCAACTGTGAGGTAATAAAGCCAAATTATAATTAAATACCTTTATGTCTAACCAATTGTTCTTTGACCACTAGGATAGTTGTACTTCAGAAATAATGAATGAGTCGGGCAACATATTCCAGATTTTCCCCAAAATTATGGAGTATAACCTATTTGAGATTAGACGCTGACCACATCTTTCACTATTTTACAACATTCATTCTTTACCTCAGCTGACCCTGATATTTGCCCTCTTCCAACACTGCATCTCTTCATTTCTTTCCTTTACTTATCTTGGTATCTCTCTGAAACTACCTTTCCACTTCTGCATCAGCTGTCTCCATTTCCTCATTTCACATTCAGTTCCATCCACTCTCAATAATCAACTTCACCACTACTAACACTTCTAAAACTTCTCTCTGCAAAAACAGAAAGGACTTCCTAATTGTCTCACCCAATGCTGTCTTTGTAGTACTCATGCTGTTTGACATTGCTGCAGGATTTGTTACTTCTTGAAACTTTCTCCTTTCTTGGCATTTACAGCAATGAATAAAACTGAACTGACACTGACATAAAAGAATGAATAAGGCTAAAATCTTTGAGATTGTCTTAAAATGTTAGTGAAACCTTTCAAATAACTTCCAAATTCCACGTCCACTTTTCATATCAAATTTGAAAGTAAAAGTGCAGCTGTCCCCCATATCCCCTGTCAAAATGCCCTCAACATCTTCTGAGATCCTCTTCAAAATGTCAGTTTTAGCCACAAAGCTTTTTCTGTTCCCATTAATCACTCCCTCTTCTATAACCCCCAAATTTTACTTTTATTGCAAACATATATCATATACTAAATTATAGCATTTTAATTGTGTGTAAATATGACTTCACAGGCTTATACAAAGATCATGCAGACGCAATGCTCTCCACACTACAGTTATTATTCAAGAATGGACTTTTGAAGAAAGAACTCAGATTTCACTAACCCACTGTACCTTATTCTTTCTAAGCATTACATTATTCAAAAAACACTAACATTATTGTAAGGAAATGAAGATATGAATCTTAGGACTGTTCAATGGTTTTATAAATCATCAGCAGCTCCACTTTGGATATTTGAAGTACTCTGGGTTTACGGAATTTGGAGACAAAGATTTTAATGTGATCATTTTAATGAAAGTGAGTACAAGTACTTCTAACATTTTTAGGATTGCATGACTGAATTAGAGTAAACATTTGTTTCTATAAGTGGTGAGAAACAATTCTTTTCTGAAAAGTTGATTTGTTTGCTGGCTGTCAATCAAAATCCTTCATGCATTATGGTTGAAGAATGCAGATTGATAGGTTCATCATCCTGTTTCTTATGAACAAGAAACAGAGAGTTTGTAGGCTACATATCAAGTTTAAGAACTCAGTTGATAATCTAGTGTCAAAAGACAGACATGGCAAATGACTGTCACGTTCACTTGAGACTTCAGGGGTTTGCTCTATTGAGTTCATTTTGCACTTAAGTGCTTTCATTAGAAGTCAAGGTGGATTTCTTCCAGGCCAGAATTCAGTTACCATCCATATTTTAACT
This sequence comes from Balaenoptera ricei, assembly GCF_028023285.1. Taxonomy (NCBI): domain Eukaryota; kingdom Metazoa; phylum Chordata; class Mammalia; order Artiodactyla; family Balaenopteridae; genus Balaenoptera; species Balaenoptera ricei. The sequence goes on from NC_082643.1 coordinate 13,989,101, forward strand.
TACCATCAAGGGGAAGATATAGTGACAAATGCTATAGTATGTGACTCGATTACTTCAAAAAGAAACACCATTCTTTCTTTATTTTCTATCTAAAAATTTTCTGGGTTCTACTCATATTAGAACTATGCTTACTATAAAAGTTTACAAAGTATTTTTGGTCACTGTACTTTTAAAACTCTTAATTATGATTTTCCTGTATTGATACATATCCCAAGAAAAGCAATTAGTCAAATGTTTCATGTTCACTTTTCAATTTTTCGCCAGATGCCTTTATAAACTACTATATGGATCACTTCACCTCCTTCAAAATGATTATTGGAATCACTTTCATATGCATGTTTGTCTTATTCTGTTACATTTGATATTTATACTAATAACCCATCAATACAGTAAATTAGTACATGTAACTAACAAGCATGTACAAGATTAACTGACTTATAACAACATTTAACAGACCAATACAGCAGCTTGTCTCTGTGGGATTTAATAAACCACACTTATCCACAGTGTCTGAGAAAAACAGGAGAGACTCTCATATATATTTATTATTTATATAATAAGAATATGAAAATACATATGTGAAAGTCAATGTGGGTTCTGTTTCTATTCACAAGAGTGCAATGTGCTAACTGAAGTGATAACTTGAACAGAAGTTTCATTAAAGACAAAGGCACTTTGGTTTTTAGGTTCTGAAATAGGTCTATTAAAAAAGCAAAATTATGCTTAAAGACTAATTAATGATAAGCTAACATTATAAAATGTTGTAATGTTACATTGTAGTAAATTTCAACTTCATTAGGAATAACCTAAGTTTCAAAGGTTTTCATTTTAAGCTTTTTGTTTAAAGTTTAAAGAAGTCTGTGTTAGTCTGACTTCAAAACTATTCATCACCGGGTTATTTAAGGGTCACGTTTATAACTGTCCTCTAAGAGAATTCTGTTCAGCAGAAGTAAGATGATATGATTTGTTAAAAGCAAATACTTTAGTGGCAGGCAAACCTGGATTCAAGTCCTACTTCTACCACTTACTGTGTGACTTAAGGGAAGTTCCTAGGAACTTCCTAGGAAGTTCCCTCACTTGCAAACAAGTGACCATAACAACTCTTGCTTTTAGTGGTTGTTATGAAAATTATATGAGAAAGTGATAAGTAGAGTGACTCTCATGTAAGTATTAGCTTATCCATTTGTCAACACTTTACTATTATCATCTTGTCAATATCTGTTACTGTTTTATTGACATGTATTAATATTAATGCAGCACCAATGAAGAAATAGTCTATCCAAAGAAATACTGCAATAAACACTTGCAAGTATTGCAAGAAATTTAAAGAAATTCTCTTTAAGAAGAGAATTATCTTTTTAAAATATATATACAGAGAGAGAGGGGTGTCTAAGTCAAAGAAGGTGCAAGTAAAGCATTTGGAATGTGTTCAGTAGCTTTGGTGAAATAAAAACAATTCAACACCTAAGGCACAATTTGGACATGTCAAAACTGTTAACCTTAATGTAACCCTTTTTTAATGGGTTAATTAAGGTATTGCTACCTTTAAGGAGGGTGAAGTATATGTTCTCTTAAAGTTTCTTAAAGACTGAAATTGTGAGAAGGACACAGGTGCTGCATGTTTCTTATGCCAGAACTATGCTGGACATTGATTCATCAGGAGAGTCCCACAAGATATTACTTGTCTATATTTTGAAAATGAAAACCTGAAGTTCAAAATGGCCAAGTAGCTTGCCCAAATGTCACATAGCTGGTCAGTTGAAGAAGGGAAAATTAAAACCCAGATTTTTCTAAGCCCTTCATAGTGCTGTCTTTAGCTGTGTGGTGGTATGATTCTGAAGGTGAGAGAACCCTCATTTTGAGAAGTAGAGTCCTGGAATAGAAAAGCTAAAGAGCTAAAGAAGGCTCTTGTGTTTTATTCAAATAATTTTTTTCCATATTACTGGTCATAATTTACGATGTAAAGTTCAAGGCATTACATAACATTCAAATTTTCTCTCTTTTGATATGGTACAAAACCTCGTGAACCAGGACTCCAGTATTTCAATATCATCCAGACATGCATTCTGAAGTGTGATGCATGTATTCGGAACCTAGACTTCTAACTAACTCAGATTCAATGACTTTCTGGATATAAGTCCTTATTCAACTGGATTCAATGTGTCAGGCAGAAGTTTATAACACAGTGGAAGACAAGAGATTTTTCAGCAGCAAGACTCTAGAAAATCAGCAGGGTTAAGTATACTATTTCTTTTAAAAATTATTCAAAGGTAGTTTAAAGTCTGTGCTCTGATTATAATTCCCTAATGTCTCACTTTACATTTGGATAACTTTCAGTTCTCTAAGTGTATGACATTATGAATTACTCTAATATCTAGTGGGTTTTTCCTGGACTTTCCTAGACAGGAAAGTGGAGAAAAATCTACATATAAACCATAATATACATAGCTTCATTGACATATACAAATAAAACTCGTCCTAACGCTGAAAGGACTTTTCTGTAATTATTCATTAATAATCTCTTCAGCAATTTCAGTTTCACTATGAAGAATTCAGTCTTCAACATTTTAATTAACGCAATTGTCATTTAAAAAAATCACCTTAGAGAACTTCTGAATAAGAAAGATGGCTATTGTAATTTGTGAATGACACAGCTACAGTCACAAAGAGTAGCTCATTCCCTGCTTCGTCACTCATTCTCCAGGGTACATTAACGATGTCTTTTTAAGGGCTTGATTATAGTTTAAAAAGGAGGTAATTCTAGGAAGAAAATATTTTTGAAGCAATTCCTCTCTTCTTTTCCTCACCCCTGGGTCCGCGCCCCCAGGCAACTTTATCTAAGGGTTCGGCGCATGATCTAAGGATACGAAATAGTCTTGCTGCTTCAGCAAATGAGGCATTAAGGCTGTTTTGTATTCCTGTGGGTGATCAGTGTTTGTACTGACAGTGCAGCGGTGCCTGCTGCTTGAGATGAGGGTAGGAAGGGCGGTTTGGAAGGGGATTGTGGGGGTGCCCCATAATGAATCTGTTTCATCTTCGAGTGACTCCATTTGCTCTTGTGAAGCTACCAATTCTTTCTCTTGCTTTGTTTCCTTCTCCTTTGAATGCCAAGATGAATTGATCCTGGATTGCTGCTCCAAAAGGCAGACACCACTGAATATGAAGGTGTCACTGGAAAATGAACCATAGCAAATTCTTCATAAGCAAACTTCACAGAGAGTTATCGTTTTTGACATTTAGATATAGACTTATCCCCAGTGAAAGAAGCTTCTTCCTTCAGTCTATGCATGCTTAGAAGAATAAGGAGTAAAAAGTAATTTGATTGGTATCAAATATATTTTATTCCTTGCTATGTTGAGCAATCATATCACATTCCTTCTCTACTTCCATCTACTGGGAAACTTGGAAAAGGAATGATTTGAAATCAAGAACTTTATTTCTGAAAGAGTATGAATGGTCTTAGAGCTAAAGCTTACCGTGCTATCTGGAGGAGAGTTAAAACTGACTTCCATGAAAACTTCCTTGAAATTATTTGTGTCTGGGGAAAAAGAATTATAAACCCTGTAGAATGCATGCTAGAAAAACAATTGCTAAAAATGCACCAAAGGAGTCATTTCAGACTGATTCCTTTTATAAAAATCAGTATATCCCAGGAACTCACTTTCTATATTAGAGCAAGTAATGCTTAGAAAGCAATTTTATATTTTCTGACTTAGTTAAAGAATGTGGGAATTTGATCTATGATGATTATTACAATTTATGTTATTGTTAACACAGAAAAGATATGCCATTTTGTTAAGTTCAAGATTATTAACTTTTTTCTCTTTACAAGTCCTTAAGAAAAATTCCTCAATGGGTACTGTTTTAAAAATGTATAAGACTCTGCAAGTGTAAGACATTTTATTAATCTATATTTTACAAAGGAAACCTATATTTAGAAGTGCATTAAGCAGTCTGACATAAAATTTGGTCTTATAGTTCTAGCTGTAAGCAACTTCTATATGGCATTCATTAACTAACTTTATTAGAGTATTCCCAAAGAGCAGTCATTCCCTGCCACAATGATGCTATATTAGACATTTTATTATTAAATTGATTCTTATTTCTCCAAATGAATATCAATAATGTAAACATTTCAAAAGTTTTAACTCTAGGTGTATCCTACTCAACGTAATTGAACTGTTATAAATAAACTTCTTGTGAATAGATTCTATACACCAAAGATGCCTAGATTTGAAGGAATCCTGTATTCAGTTATTTGATAAAACATATAATTATTTTCCATAGTAATTATTAAATTGAATATTTATCTATTTAGTTTCCCTAAATTTGAATTAATTAGAATATTTAAATCTCATTCACCTACCCATCCATTGCCAAATCCTGTTGACGCTACCTCATATATATTTATCAGATCTATCCAAAAAGTGGAGAGCATCAAATAACAAAAGCCCATGTACTCAGCAGCCTGCTTAAGAAATCAAACATTGTAAATAAAAAGCCTTAACTGTAGTCCTACATGAATCCTATTCTCCTTTCTCTCCCTAGAGGTAACTTCTATGCTGAATTTGGTGCTTTTCATAGCCATGCGTATTTATAAACATGCACTATTTATTAATATATTCATAAACAATATATTGTGCCTTTGCAAATTGGTACCAAACTGTATACACAGTTGTGCAACTTGTAAATTACTCTCAACATGATGTTTTTGAAATATATCCATGTTGATATATAGGTAGATCTAGTCCATTTACGTTAACAGCTCTGTAGTATTCCAATATAGGAGTGCATAAAAATGTGCTTATTATTTTATTGATGGGCGCTTGTATTGCTTCCAACTTTTTGCTATTACCATAATGCTGAAATGAACATTATTGTACATATGTCCTTTGGCAAGAGTATAAGAGTTTATCTGAGAGAATATACTTGAATTGAAAAGTCTGAGTTCATGGCAGGCATATCTTCAACATTTTGGGCAAATAGCTTCCCAAAGCCTATCAAGAGATACTGCCCCAGTGGCTATGGAAGTAAATTGCTCTTTCATATTGTGCACCCAAGCAAGGATTCCAGACACTGAGCATATGGCAATAAACCGAATATATAAAACTTTCTGCTAAGGGGAGCTTGCATTCAAATATGAATATTAAAGAGTTTGGGACTGACATGTACACACTGCTGTATTTAAAATAGATAACCAACAAGGATCTACTGTAGAGCACAGGGAACTCTGCTCAATACTCTGTAATAACCTAAATGGGAAAAGAATTTGAAAAAGAATAGATACATGTATATGTATAACTGAATCACTTTGCTGTACACATGAAACTAACACAACATTGTTCATCAACTGTACTCTAATATAAAATAAAAATTTTAAAAAACAAATATGGGTATTAAAGAAATAAATAAAATACATAGTATGTCAAATGGGAGAAGTACTGTAGATAAAAATAAAGCAAGAAAGAAGGATAGAGACTGATAGAATGAGAGATGAATCTTTAAATAGATCAGAGAAAACTGTCCTGAGGAAGTGAAAAGAGAACTAAAGGGGGTAAAGAAAAAACCATAAATGCTCACTAACATCACTACTATCACACTTTTTAATTTGTGTTAAGTGAAATGGAAGTGAAAAGATTTCTCATTGTGATTTTTAGTTTGGTTTTTTCTTAGATGGAGCATATTTTCATATGTTAGTTTTCCATTTGGATTTTCTCTATCATTAATTGCTTGTTAATTTCCTTACCCAATTTCATACTGGATTACTTGCTTATTTCTTACTAAATAAGAGAATTCTTTTCATATTTTAGAGATACCATTCCTTTGTTGTTGTTGTTGTTGTATGTGTGTGTGTGTTGCAAATATCTTCCACCATTTTGTGGTTTAACTCTTCACTCTTTGAGATTATCTTTTCATGCACAGAAGTTCTAATTTTATTGTCATTTCTTTCATTGAATTTATCAATCTTTTCCTTTATGGTTTCTACTTGTGTCTGAAATCCTACCCTATCTTAAATATTTCTTCCAAATATTCTCATTTCTATTGATCTTTAATCTCTGTAGAATCTATTTTTAAGTATGGTGTGAGATAGTGATCCAATTTAAGTTTTTTTCCATGTGAATAACAAATTATCCTGTCATCATGGTTACTTTTTTAAAGTACGGATTGTATGTCCACTTAAATGTCATTCACAGAATTTCTTGACCATTCCTACTGAGTTATATCCCACTTTTATGTGCAATAACACCCTATAATTCTCCTTCTTAGAACTCAAAGTGATTTTAAATGATTGATTATTCATTTAATTATTTGTTTAATTTCTAGTTTCACCCTGTCCACTCTCCAAAACTATAAACTTCATGAAGATATAAACCATCTCTTACTTAAAACTATAACCTCAGTTCCAACATGGTACCTAGCTCAGAATAAGTGACTATAGGTGTGTTCAATGAACACATAAACAAATTTCATTTCAGTAATCTGTGAGATTAAAGTTGCATTGATTTCTGGCACCTCAAGTTTTTAATAAGACTGAAAATAACCATAAATTTTCCAATATTTATGTGATCCTGAATAAACTGTCTGCCACATGTGGCTAGTGGTGCCCCTATTAGCCAGTGTGGTTCTAGAATTACACTCAAAGTGTGGTCTTGACCAGCAAAACAGGCACCACCTGCGAGCTTGGTAGAGACACAGAATCTTGGACCTCACCGCAGACCTGCTGAGTTAGAATCTGCATTTTATCAAATCCCCAGGGCTGCATCCCCAGAACACACAATGAAGTTTGAGAAACACTGGTTTTGAAGACTTTCAGGTGGCCAAACCACAAGTCAGGACGGCGTGACTACACACCATCTATGTTTCTTTATGAAACATAAACAATTATCAATATGAACAATTTATTTTGGAGGGGGGCTCCCTCCTTTCTTATTCCATCCATTGGTCCTGTTCTCTTGCAAGTGGCATGGATGAGTGATGAGGTAATCCCTGGTTTGATCCTTAACTGGACCAATTGAGTTCTACCCCATTCAGAGCTTTGTAGTAGGTGCTACAGCGTGAGGGTGAGCACGTGTTCGTTGGCTGTGTGGACTTTGAGAGAGAGTACTATTTGGGTGTCTGTCATCGATTGGTTGTGTCTCCATGTTGGAGAACATGAACCCTCTGGGTATATTTCCCCATCTGCAAGTAGCACAGTGGTACTTGGGATTCCTAGCCAGCCTTGCGGTTTTCTCATGAAATGAGCCATATGTAATCAAATGAACCATATGTAATAGGATTTGCCCTTTCTTCACTTTCAATTAAAAAATTTTTTTTAATGTTGAATAGATAATACAGTCACATGTTGTGACACTCCGAAGATATGAAAGGATATATTGTATAGTGAGAAATAAGACCCAGTCTTCAAAGAGCCATCAATGGTACCAGTTTTCTGGGATTTTTCAAGAGGTAGTTTATGCACACACCAGGAATTGCGTCTGTATGACCTTCCCATCCTCTTTTTTTTATTATTTATTTATTTATTTATTTATTTATTTATTTATTTATTTATTTATTTATGGCTGTGTTGGGTCTTCGTTTCTGTGCGAGGGCTGTCTCTAGTTGTGGCCAGCGGGGGCCACTCTTCATCGCGGTGCGCGGGCCTCTCACTGTCGCGGCCTCTCTTGTTGCGGAGCACAGGCTCCAGACGCGCAGGCTCAGTAGTTGTGGCTCACGGGCCCAGTTGCTCCGCGGCATGTGGGATCTTCCCAGACCAGGGCTCGAACCCGTGTCCCCTGCATTGGCAGGCAGATTCTCAACCACTGCACCACCAGGGAAGCCCCCCCATCCTCTTTTTACTTAACAAAACCACCTTGCGTTTTGCCCTTTCAATTAAAAATGTGCCTCAGACATTGGCCATGTCAATATATAAAGAGTTTCCTCACTTTTTCACAATTACACAATATTCCATTGTATGAATGTACCACAACTTACTCAGCCAGGCTGCTCCCAATTTTTGTTTCTCATTTTTCCCATTTAACCAGTGATTCAGTGAGTATTTTACATGTGTATGAGGATATCTCATATGTAACTTGTTAATTTAAAGGATTTTATTATAAATACTTGACATTATTTAAAAAAAAAGCCCTCAGTATAAATATTTGACTTTTTCTTAAAGGCTGCCATTCATATATAACTAGCCCTTTCACCCCAACTTGAAAAGAGATGAGAAATACCATAGGTATGCAAGTCAGTAAGGTATGTAAACGCTGTGACCTGAGCAGCGTGTCCCCTGCCTCCCACCTAACCAATGTATCTACATTTACATAACTGTAAATGCACCTCTTTCATTAATTCAAGAGTTTTTTTGACCCCTTGGTTTCTAGAAATCAGTAGTCAGCCTTCTAATAGAATCAAATGAGTCAAACTTAGGGAAAATTGGGAAAGTTTTTCCAGCTAGATAAGGATTCTCTCATGATTCTGGGGGTATTATTTCTTTAGAGTTGGAATAGAGTATGCATTAATCTTTCCTTTTCAATAAAGAATATAAGTTCATCTCCGAACCGGTTGCTCACCATTCTAGCCTAGAGTACATTAAGGTTTCTGGAATTCTGAGCTGTCAATTTTGGACGTTTTTAATCTTCTCCTAGAGAGTGCTGCTTCTTTTTCATTTCCTGCCTTTTTAAAAATAACTGGTGAGTTGAGGTGGCCTTTGTAACCTTACCAAACTTTAAAATAAAATAAAACCAAACTTTCAGATGTGGAATGTATTTATTTATTCATTCAGTCAGTCAACAAATAGTGAATGAGTGCCTGCTATTTCCCAGTCATTGTTCTAAGCGGTGTGGACAAAATGGTGAAAAAAAGGCGTGCAAAAATCCCTGCATTGATGAGGCTTATATTGTCCCAGAGAGGTACATTATAAAAGAAATAAAATGGCCATGTTTTATAGTGTTAGCTAGTAATAAAAATAAGCAGGGTAATGGGATAGTGACAAGAAGGGTGCTATTTTAGATAGAGCCCCCCATTAGAAAAAGGCATACCTTAGACGAGAGATTCACTCCGTTTTACTATACAAAGCTCAAGAGGAAATCTGGTGAACAGTCCCAATTCACTCAGATCAAAGCTTCCCATTTAAAGCTCTCATTTAACTCACTCCTGTTCTTTCTCTACATTTTTCACACAATTCCATTTTCTCCATGTATCTATTTTAATACTGAATCCTCAATCTATATTGGTATCCATGTACTTTGCCATCTTTTCAACCTTCTTACTTCTTAAATATGTGCTCATTTGCATACAGTACATAATTCTGTATACCTGGAGTTATTTACGTGTGCATATACAAGAGTACAGGAGTAAGTATGTGTACATAAACATGTAGGCAAGAGAAAAAGAACTTTGTGGACACACACACATGCATTCGGGAGAAGCAATAAGGAAATGATGGGGAAAAGAGCTATGCTGAGCTTTGTGGGATATTTCTAAAATAATTATTTAGTAAAATTGAATTATCGGGCTTCCCTGGTGGCGCAGGGGTTGAGAATCTGCCTGCTAATGCAGGGGACACGGGTTCGAGCCCTGGTCTGGGAAGATCCCACATGCCGCGGAGCAACTAAGCCCGTGAGCCACAACTACTGAGCCTGCGCGTCTGGAGCCTGTGCCCCGCAGCAAGAGAGGCCGCGATAGTGAGAGGCCCGCGCACCGCGATGAAGAGTGGCCCCCGCTTGCCACAACTAGAGAAAGCCCTCGCACAGAAACGAAGACCAAACACAGCCATAAATAAACAAATAAATAAATAAATAAATAAAATTTAAAAAAAAATTGAATTATCATTGCAGAGCCAAAACACAATTGAAGCCAGAAGTCAGAAATGTTCCTGTGGGTCAGCTGTGGCTATGCTGTAATCTCTGAAAAAAATCACTCCACATATTCCAGACACATAATTAAATATTTCAGCACCACTGTCAACTGAATGTATTACGCACTTAAACAACACTGGGTTAAAAAAAACAATAATTATAATAGTATCAGTTTTATGCTGGTCATACTCAATGCAGCTTTTAAATGTTATCTCCTTAAAATAGACAGACACTACTTAAAACATGTATGAATACTTTCACCTTTTAAAACCAAGTACATACTTAAATATTAGTATAGCTTTCCCTCTTTCTCTAATCCTAGACTTTCTACCTTGCCTTATATCTACTGAATTTCTCTTCAATTTCAATATGAATTTAAAATCTGTTATTCAAAAGGAATTTACATATACACAATGGAACTTTATAAATGTATTCAACAAAAAGATTGCAGGATCAATGTAATTTTTTTCCTTTAGATTATGACTAATAAAACCTGGTTCGGGTCAAAATAAAACTGAAGTTCTTTTTATCGATACTTAAGAAGTATGCAGTGAAAATTATTCAGTCTCAACTAGATAAAGGATCCTTTACAAAGTGCTTTATCAACTTCAATAATTAAAAGATTTCCTGCTAACTATTCAGTGAGTCTTCTTTGTAAGCTCTGCTTTGCAGAGTCAGTTCTTCCTACCTCTTCCTTTGAAAAGTCTAATTAAATTGGGAAGCTTTTTTTTCTATTCATTCTGTTTTTGCCATATTGGATACAGATACAAAAATAACTAATTAAATTACAATACTGGTTCTTTTTTCATTCTTATCCTGTTGGGACTTTATGGGAAGGTAAGAGGAGGTATATTTTCCCAGTTTGAGTTTTTTAAGTTGGTCTCTTATTGTCACTTTCAGTGGTAAATATCTTTGGGGTTAATGATGTAATAGGAATGACTTCTTCCCTGATGCCTGTATTGACGCTGTAATAGGTTTTTTAGAATAATTGACTAGTGAAGAATTGAAACTGAATATTCAGAGCCCTTACATTCCCCTTGTGAGCGTTGTTTAAGCACAGTTACACTGTCTTTTTAAAAAATGTATTTGCTGTAGTGTTAAAAGAAATTTGAATGATAAAAAGTCTACCATTTTCCTACCTTCCTGACACATTTCTTTATTTTTATGTGTCTATTTCTATTTATATTCACAAATATATATACTTAAGAGCATCATAATTATATACTTTATCGGTGTTTTGTCTCCTTATTCCAATTATAAATTTTGGCCAGTAACTATCTCTGAAAAGGTGACTTATGTCTTTTATAGAATCAAGTTCTGGGATAAAGAGTCCCAGTTATTTTGATTGTTAGAATGGAGGTCAGTTTAAGGGTTAAAGCAATTCAATCATAATTCAATGAGAACATTCTGGGCATTGCTACTTGCTATTTTGAGGGAGTTATAATTATGGAGTAAGAGACAGATATATATGCAAGGGACTCTTCAATATAAGAAAGAATATGACGGTTGTTAAAACAGAATACAAAGTATTTCAGAAGCATAGTACTTTGTAGTTGACCCATGTAAAACTTCTGGAAGATTTCAAAATAAAGTACATATAGATGCATGCTTGTATGTGTGCATCTGTATGTATTTCCAGGGGGAAACCTTCATGAATAAAGTTATGGAGACAAAAATGACATTTTCAGTCATGTTTGGATGTGGAGAAGGAAGAGAGACATTCTAGCAGTCTACCAATGGTTCTCTATCAGTTAAAAAACTACTCAAACAGACCTCTGAGAATAGCCATTCTGAATAAAAAGCAATGAAGCAATACTCCATGCTCAAGCAAAGTTCCGGTAATTTAATGGTCAAAAATCTTAAGTTGATGCATTTTAAGGAAAGCCCAGGATATCTCCCTGGATGGTATAGTTTGCTTTAATTTTATTCTGAGTTTCATGAGGGCAGAGACTTTTTCTCTTTTGTTTGTTTATTCTTTCAAAGCACTTAGAACAGTACCTGGTACAGAGTAGGTACTCAATAAATATTGATTAGACATATTTTGAAATTCCACACAGAAATCTTAGTTTCAATCCATGCCTCATAGTCAACCAAGAAAAACTAAGACAACTGGTAAGAGTCATGGACTGAATTTTTAAAAATAGATTTATAGGAGTCAGTGCAGTACAGAGGATAAAACACAAAACTGGAAGTCAGGACACAGGTTCTACCTTTAATAACCAGCTGTAAAACAGTGGTCAAGTCACTTAATCTCTCTAATATCTCCATCTGACTGACATCCTTTCTGGTTCTCAAATTCTATGAATCTATTCTCAGCCCCATGCATAACTCTTAATTAAAAATTCATACACGATTACCCAAGCTTTTCGTGCATCAAATTGACCTTGTGCTAAGGATAAATCATTGCTGATCACGGAAGCTTAAATGAGGAAATATAAAAATTCTTTGAAAGCCTTTGGATGATAATATTTATATAAGGTTGAAGAAAATGTGACAATTCCATTCAGTTATGTAATATTTTTCTTTCCCAGAAGTTTAACCTTGATAATACATTGCAAATATTTTAGATTAACATAAGCATCTAAAAGAGACAAGAATGTTTACGGTTTATTTTCCTCCCTATAGATCTAGCTAAATTCTATTGACATTGGGTTGAACCTACTTAACTCAATCTTCTAAATTTGAATAGAGGAACAGAAGAATTGATGCAAATGTATATGGATTAAGCAAATGCAAGGTTATTTTTCCTAGTCTTGGGTTAGAATAAAACCAAAAGACAATGGTAGAATTTATTTTAATCCAAGGGATTTGTTTCCTTAAATGTGAAAGACTGCTGAATTCTCTAAAGCCTAGTCTTTCTATAAATAAAACAAATATTTTTTCCTTGACCATATCAGATCTATTATGGTATTTTGGATTTTCATTCTCCATTCACAGCAGTAGGGCAATTTTCACTCACAAGGCAGTGTTATTATATATCTTCAGACAGTGAAAAATTATGAAGTATCAGTCAGATGCATAGGTAAATCCATGGTAAATCAGTCTTAAGATTTACCATGAAACTTATAGTTTCACCCCACATTTAACAACACAAGTAATAATAATGATGATGTCATATCCATGCATCACTAGACCTACAAACCAATATTAGCTGGGCCACCCTCCACCTGGCTCTAATAATCTGGATAAGATGCACAGAAGCCGGGTTACTAACCCAGATACATCGTTCAGTATGCCATGGGCAGTTAGGTCCAGCAGGCAGAAAAATTCATCTATTCCTGAGCATTCCTGCCTAGACTGATTGGCTCCCTGATGTTTGCCATTCACTCTCAGCTGCTCTTTCTCTGCTTCATTCGAAACTGTAGATTTCTCTCCCTGGTCTCAGCTGCTGTCTCTATTCGCCAAACTACATGTTTGACTTCCTACTACCACACGTTATTCTTTGGTGAAGTCTGTTTTACCATGGGATCATTAAAGACCAAATTTCTTAGAAGGAGGTCTACCCTGCTTCTGAGTATAGCATTTGATTTTAAGGATACAAAGGAACAAAGTCCAGTAGTTGGTTTGGAGAGTTAGAACCCAGCAAAAATAACTGCAAGAAGAAGACAAAAGAACACATGAAAGAATTTTCCATTGCAGGCAGTTCATTCCCTAGTAGTAGATCTCTATCTTATCCTAAATAATAGGCAGACTCAGTCAACTTTTGGTGCAGTACTAATGAGGATAGGGAACAATGATTTGTATCAGTCAAGTCTTTACATGGTCCAAAAACCTTATCTTAATCTCATCCCCTGCCAAAATTTTAGACCAAACTTGCTAAAGGACTGTATAATTTGCTCATTTCATTTTACCTCCTTTTATTTCCTCTGCTCATCCTCTGAATAGAATAATAATTAGTGAAATTGCCAGGAAGTAAATACAGAACAAGAGAGGGAAATGGCCACAGACAGTTGCTGGACACTTTCTGTGCATCAGGCGCTGTGCTGAGGACTTAGGGTACGTTGGCATTAGGCATCTGGACTCTTCACAGACTGACCTCATTAAACGGACTGTGCCTGCAGGAGACAAACTGCAAACCCTCTCATGCTTAGTCACCTAAGAATCATCCAAACCTGACCATTCTTTGTTGCTCAAAGTCAAAAGGGCAAAAAAGAGAAAAGTTTAACCACTTCATAATAATCTCTTAAGACACAGAGTTTCGCTTAAACGTAAGTTACCTCAAACATCTCTACAGCTGCCGAGATAAATGATACCTTTGATGGGTTTATAGGCCTCCTCGAGTGCTTTGTGTTTACAGACCATAGCAAGAGCAAAGTCATCGTGTCTTTCCTCCCAGTGAACTGTCTGTGGGATTTACAGGGTGAACACAAGACGTAATGTTTGCATCCTGAGATTTGCCAGTAAAGCAGACTTCAGATCCTTTATTATTCTCCATTTTTAAAAAATTCAGATCATTGCTATTACACTCCATTATTCAATGGAGTCTTACAAGAAACCAAAGACTATGTTTTCAGTGATTGATGACAGTTAAACTTTGTGGAGTCTTAAACTGTATAGTGTATATTTTAGAAGTCTTTCTCAATATGTTTTACAAGTTGTGGTGGTATTTCTGAACCTAACAAAAATGATTCATGTAGCTCTTAAACTTAGCACAGTTAAAGGGACAGATTGTACCAAAAAAATTTATAAGTTAGGTAATGTATGGATTGAAGTATCAATAAAAATTGAAGACATTTTTCATAAACTTAAATTCTCTGCATTGGATGGTTGGAACTTGGTTACTGGGCTATCTGGCAGTAATCACTATGCACTAAAAATTTTTATATTTCAGGAAAGTCTAGGTTAACAATTGCCAAATATTCAGGTATAATAAAGGAGATAGTTTTAGTCCCCAGTTCTGAAGTCAGGATGCATAGTTTCAAATTCCAACTCCACTGCTGGTGAGCTGTTGATCTTACCAAGTCTTTGATGCTTCAATTCCTTCCTCTGTAAAATGGGGTAATAGTGGTATCTACTCTGCATGGTTGCTCTGAGTAAATTCAGTAGTTTGGCTAGTCAATCAATGTAACAACAGCAAATGTTTAATACCTGCCTTCTATGTGTCAAGCACTCTCTGAAATACCAAGGATTCCTAGTTGAACAAGACACAAAACTTGTCTCTAGCAATCATAGACTATAGAATCTTCTCAACTTTTTAAATAAATTTATTTATTTATTTGTTTTTATTTTTGGCTGTGTTGGGTCTTCATTGCTGTATGCAGGCTTTCTCTAGCTGCAGAGAGCGGGGGCTACTCTTCATTGTGGTGCACGGGCTTCTCATTGTCGTGGCTTCTCTTGTTGCAGAGCTTGGGCTCTAGGCATGCGGGCTTCAATAGTTGTGGCACGCAGGCTCAGTAGTTGTGGCTCGCGGGCTCTAGAGCTCAGGCTCAGTAGTTGTGGCACATGGAATTAGTTGTTCCGCGGCATGTGGGATCTTCCCGGGCCAGGGATTGAACCCGTGTCCCCTGCAATGGCAGCCGGATTCTTAACCACTGCGCCACCAGGGAAGCCCTCAATTTTTATTATACCAACTAAAATAAAAGACTGGCAACCAATTAAAGGCAGATCACCCTCTTCACAATGTCTGTGATTTGATTTATGTCTTTGAAGGGAGAATCCATTTTAAAGAACTTAGTACCACCACTTCCAAGACTCTCTGTCAACAGATAAACCATCCCTCCACTAGAATTAGTCTCCTTGCTAATGGCAGTTTCAAGCAGTAAAAAAAAAAAAAAAAGAAAGAAAATTACTGTTGAAATGTGAATAATGAAGACATGGTATATATTTAAAAGAACCAAAATGGGTCCCACAGAAGTTTGGCTATCATCCAAACTCACTTTGTTTTCAAACTTCTGTAATATTCATAAAGGAGAGATATCCCTGGCTTTAACACACCCCCCATGCTATTTGCAAGAAGCCATGTTCGCCGGGTAAAATGTTCAAGCAGATGCTGGACAGCAGTCTTCCGGAGGCAAAGTAAAGACCATCTCTGCCATGGGAAGGAATGCTAGACGGGGTAGCCAACCTCCCTTACAGAACTAAGATCATGATTTGATGGCCTATAATTTTCATATTGGGTGGTAGGTTTATAGGTGGCTACACATTATGCTTTTTAACTTAAATATATGTAACACATATTCTTTTGTAGGTATCAGATGTTTTATAATAAAAAATTATTTTTTGAAAAGATTTATATACCTAACTCATGGAATATATATTAGGAAGCCATCAAAATAACCCAAAGTTGTCTGTCATTTCTCTGTTCTACAGCCCATACTGGGTTGTCTCTTGATCCTTTAATCAAAGCCTTGTAATTACCAGGAAAGAGACTGTGTGGATAAAGGAAAGAAAAAGCTGAGAGAGGAGCCAGTGTGGAGATAAGAGGGATGAGAGCTGTTGTTGGTCTAGTTCTCCAGTGGGGGAGGAAGAAGTCATCACTGCAGATGTTCTAGGGTCCCCATAAGAATGTCTGAGAGCTAAAGCAGAGGGCATTTAGGCAGCAACAGGTTTAAAGATCCACTGAATGAAATATCAGAATCTGTTGGTAGATTTTAATCTATGGGCTAGAGATCCAGGATGGGACAAGACTGAAAACCTATAGGTTCAGAAATGCAGAAGACCTCTGGATTCCCAGGTATTGCCGGAATCACACCATCTTTGTTTTCCAACCATGTTATCTTTCCTTTTCTATACCATTTCTGCTGCCTGGGACACTCTTTCCTCCTCCCCTGCCCTTTCTTGTTAACACTTACTAATATCATTTCCTAATACATTTCCTCAGAGAAGCATTTTCCAAGGCACCAAGCCGAGCTAGGGGTTTCTTTTGAATGTGCTCTATAGCACTCTGCACTTTGATTCCTGGTACTCAACCCACGTATAAGCAAATGTTCATGTTTAACATCTGTCTCTAAAAATTGTGTGTGTGCAAGTGACAGGACAGCAGAGACTGTACTTTCCTATTCACCCCTTGGACCTCTAAGGCCTAATACAGAGCCTGGCAGATAAGAAGTACTCAAGAAATGTGTATTAAATTTATGAATGATGAATGAGTGACTGAATGAATAGATGAATGAGTTATCTCTGGGACACCCAAGCAGATATATCTCAGAAAGGGTCAGAATTATCATTTTGAGCTCATAAGAGAGATTAGAGCTGGCAATAAAGATTGAAGAGTCACCAGCTTCGAAGAGGTGATGAAATTCATAGGGGAGAATAAATATAAATCTCCTAGGAAGAGTGAAAGTGCACAAGACTGAAGACAGACAAGGAATGTGGACCCCTTGAAAGTAATTCAGAAACTTGCTCAGAAAGTCTGGTGCAGTCTGGAGAGTGGTTAAGAGCTCAGATTGCTTTACTCAAACAGACTGACTTTTAATCCTAGCTCCAATCCTTACTTTGTGAACCAAGTAAGTGTCAGGAGCTCAGTGTCAAAATAGCTGGTTGAAGCAACAAGCCAAAAATGAGAGTAACAAGTAGCCAAGCCTTTAACATCACTTACTGCAGTAGTATAAGCAAGAGGCCAAACGGAAGAAAGTATGGTCCTTCCTCCCCTCCCCGCCCCTCTCCCAGTGCCCCCTTCCATTTTCCGACAGGGAAGGGTTCCCTAGTCACGGATCGGATAGATCAGCACAGATGTTGGGTCATTTTACTGCTGAAGCGTCCCCAAATAAAAGGCTTCCACAGTTTTATGGACCTGAGGGCTGGGGAGAGGGCGAGGGGAAAGGGCGAGGAGTGGAAAAGCACTGAGTAGTGAGTCAGAGTGGGGGACAGTGTCTTCAGGGCGCCCCCTCCTTCCCCCAAAAGGAGGTTTCAGCAGAGAAGCTGGAGGGAGGTCTCCACTGAAGGCCAGAATAAGGGTACTGGGCTACGACGGCAGAGATGCAGAAGAGCATGGCCGGCCAGAAAGGCCTCAGCCCTTGACTGCACGCCTCTCAGAGGCTGCAGTATATTGGCTGTGTACCAGGTCTGGTGTAGAGAGGGCGGCTTTCCTCTGTGAAGCCTGCGAGGTGAAGCCTTCGTAACTGCCTACGGTTGGTCCCAAAAAATGACTCATTGGTGTGTGGCCAGGAGCGAAACTCCTCAGTAAGTTTCTTGAGCTCTACGTCTCAGTTTCCTGACCTACACCCGCCTCGTGGATTGTTGCAAAAACTTAGCTGTATGCCTGACCTCTATGCGGCGCTCCATAGATGAGAACAACCCAGGAGCAAGTTAGATGAGAGGGACTTCAGTGGGGCTAAGAGAGAAGCGGCCAGGAAGGTCACGGCTGAAAATTATCTGCTCAGTCATCAACAGGGTCATTAGTGCCCTCAGCAGAGTAATTTCCATGCAGTAAAGATGATGAATGTCAGAGTGCCAAAAGTGATCTGCAAATAGGAGGGAAGGGAGAAGAGATAGCAAGGACCACTCACAGACTCAGAGAATGAACGTATGGCTACTGGGGGGAAGGGTGGAGGGAAGGGATAGTTAGGGAGTGTGGGATTGACATGTACACACTGCTATATTTAAAATGGATAACCAACAAGGACCTACTGTAGAGCACAGGGAACTCTGCTCAATACCCTGTAGCAACCTAAATGGGAAAAGAATTTGCAAAAGAATAGATACATGTATACGTATAACTGAATCACTTTGCTGTACACCTGAAACTAACACAACATTGTAAATCAGCTATAAGACAATATAAAATAAAAAGTTTAAAAAGAGAGAGAGGGCTTCCCTGGTGGCGCAGTGGTTGAGAGTCCGTCTGCCAATGCAGGGGACACGGGTTCGAGCCCTGGTCTGGGAGGATCCCACATGCCGCGGAGCAACTGGGCCCGTGAGCCACAACTACTGAGCCTGCGCGTCTGGAGCCTGTGCTCCGCAACAAGAGAGGCCGCGGTGGTGAGAGGCCCGCGCACCGCGATGAAGAGTGGCCCCCGCTTGCCACAGCTGGAGAAGGCCCTCGCACAGAAACGAGGACCCAACACAGCCAGGAAAAAATTAAATAAATAAATAAAATTTAAAAAAAAAAAAAAAAAAAAAAAAAAAAGAGAGAGAGAGAGAGATGGCAAGTATCAACTAGTCTGAGGAGATATTGGTAACAGTGAGTGCCTGTTTGCAGCTGATGAAGATATACAAGGCAGGGCAGGGCAGAGAAGACGCCCCAGGACTGCGCATGAGGCCCTCTGAGGGGAGCCCTGGGCGATGGCAGCTTCTAGTCGTGCAGGGACACAGCATGGACTTAAGCGCTGAGCCCGCGGTTCGCAGCCTCCTTCCCGATGTTCAGGCTTCCTCTCAGGATCCCCCCACTGATCCCTTATTCCACCGAAATAACCGTACACTTTCCACCGCTGCCAGCCCTCTTTCTATGCATCTGCCAACTTTTATCCCCCAAAGCCTGAGCGGTGAGAGTCCTTATTCCCATTGGCTCACTGACTCTACAACAAGCCTCGCCTCTGCTCAGCAGACGGAGAAACGTCGCAGGTTCATGTTCACGTCAGAATCCATCAGGGCATGATCTCTTCTCTCCTCCCGCCCTAACGGCAAATAAATGCTACGTAATTTATTACATATTTGTACTTTTTTGAGACTAGAGGCAAACCGTGGTTCATCTCTAAACACTGACCCATCAAGAGAAATCAGCTATTATTCTAAAGAGGCAAAAAAACATCCAATTCCTACTTTGGTACTAAGGCTAAAGAAGAATGCTAACATGCATATTGCAGACTTTCCATGGAGGATGTGAATCTATAGCCTAGTGAGGCCCAGGTAATGGGAGTTACTGTACTTTTTATGTGAGAATAATATTTCCAGGGCTTTCAGGTACGTTTAGTACAAAGGCTTTTCCTTATACTAAAATACGGAGAGACACATGAAGTTCAGTAACTCTTAAAGTTGTGGCTTCAATCATCCAGATTTTTGCATGAGAGAGGATGCAGAAGAAAGCAGCAGAACTGCTGTAAACTATTATGTGAAATAATTTAATCACATTCAACTCAGTAGGTTTACGCCTGCTGCCATTCCTTTGCTGATCCTTAAGTAGACTATCATTTTCTGCCTCTGCTGTTTACAGGAATACATTTTATTTCAAAAGCAAGATTTTTCTTGGCACTCAACTCACCCATGACTTTATCGTTGAATATTTTTTAATGTTATAACTCAACTCTTTGTGTGGCTAAAATGGCCAAGCCTCTTTTATGTTGTTGTTCTTATTTTTCCCCCGTCAAGCATTCTGACTGCTGCTGTCAAAATCTCATAATAAATGAAGATTTCTCCCACCGTGGACCTCTTATAACCATGGCAACTCCATCAGCAGCTAACGGCCACGTTGCAAAAATGCTTTTGAAAAGGACAGCTTCTCACACTGCTGTAGTACAAATGTCCTTTTCTTACCTTTTCTCCATAAGGATGCTAAGAAAACACATCCCAAGTAAACATTTGCTTTCTCATGCACATGTGGGGCTACTTTTAAAAAAAAATCAAGAAAGTAGAAGGAGAACTACAAATAAAAGAGGAAGATGTCTTGGAAAGTATAGCACTAAAGGGGGGAAAGATGCTGATGGCTTGGCAGCATTAACAACATATTTTTACTATTTTTACAGCTGAAATCAATGTGGTTATTCCTAAGAATTTGAGAATCTTTATTGCTGTTATTCCACTGCACCATCAACCAGGGAGGATTTCTAGAATGCTTGTTTTAGATTTCATTTGTCTCTCTGAACAATTGGTCACTTTTAGGTAATGCAACCATGTGCATCTATGTACAGATACTGCTATATCTTGTTTCCATAAGATGGACACTTTTAGGCTCTTCTTTATGCCCTGAAAGGACCCCAGAGCAGAATCCGCATGTGGGTCCTTCAGTTTGCCTTGCAAGTGTTCCCATCGTGCCCAAACAACAGGAATCCCTGCCCAAGCCCCGCTCTCAGACACTCCAAGATGCTCTGGCTTTCTTGTTTATAAGGTAGTCCCAAAACAGTCTATTAGAGAAATTTTCCCTAGATACCTGCTTCTGAAGCAGCCTGCTTATAAAATAAAGGAGGATATTTTCCACTTTAATTTCCCATTATGGAAATATAGACATTTAAATAGATCTCTCTATCTCTACCTACCTACCAACCTACCTATCTATCTACCTACTTAATGTATATCCATGGAAAGGGACTTCCCCAAATCTCAAAGAATTCAGAGATTGAGGTTGTTTTTCTTTTCAATTTTCCTTCAACTATCAATAATGATCAATGAATATCCACAGATTAGAACTCAGCATCAGGTTACCAAATATGGCAGGATTTGTCAGTGCCATCTACATGGATATCTGGTACCTTTCATCACTGTAAATAATCATCTCCCTCTGAGGTTTTCAGAATTAAATGGTCTCTGTAGGGCTGACATAGGAACAAGGATGTCCCAGGCCACAGAGCAAGCAGCAAAGCTAATTTTCATTAACCATTACTACCATTTGAATTTTACTTTACCCAAAACAATTTCTTAACTCTTCCGAAAGATTTTCTCTCTATGTAAAAGTCTTTTAATCATGTGAATAGGCTTAAGAGTTAAGACCTCCTTAGATTTGCGTCAGAGCTCTGATTCTTTCTGCTGGGAAACTGTGGGCAAGTTATTCAAGCTAGCTTAATCTCAAGGCATTAATTTGTAAAAACCAGACTGATAATAGTTCTCCCTCAGAGGATAGCTGGGAAGAATAATTGACTTAACACATATGAGAGCACCCAGCTTTGTAACTGAAAGAAACTAAATTCTTCATGAATCATTTTTCCCCTTTCTTTTCCATCATTCCTGACTCTCACTCTCTCCTGTTTCTTAGAAGAACTAGTTATAAGACTAGGCTCATATTCCTGATTTGCTCATCTGTTTTATAAGCCACTTTCATAAGTATGTAAAATGATTTGCTTTCTGCTAAGGTAAGACACGTTGAACTGTAGACAGTGCAAGATTGTCAGTGGTGAGTTTTTGGTTTTCCTTAATCAAACAAAACGCTATAAAATTTGATAATATACATAAGATCACTACCATAAAAATCTCACAGCCTTTCTCAAATAAAATTAAATTTGAAGTCACAAAACATCGTTTCCTTTTTGAACTGGTTCACCAAGTTTCCATAATGGAATGAACTTGGAGAATCCCATCAGTGACAGCCCAGACAACAATCTGTGGTCTGATCTTATTTACCTTGGTGGTGGGAGTATATCAGGCTAGTAAGAAAACAAATTGTAACAAATAAAGATGTCAGGATGCTCTATAGGAGAAGTTTCTTTTACATCTTTTTTAAAGGCAGACTTCGGAGAAAGTTCAACAGAAAACATTGCAAACCATTAATTTTTGCCCTGACAAAGAAACTTTCGTCCTTTGGAAGGTAGCAGAATAAATGTGAAGGTTTTAATAAAATATTTTATGTGGCTACAAAAGCAACACTAAACATAAATAAATAAGTCTTTGCCACCAACTCATTTTAAAGCGTTGTCATCCAAGTACAATGATGCTGCAGTATGCAGGTATGTGTATAACTTTCGGAAATACCAGTAAAGTCTGAGTTCATGAAATACTCCTGCCCGTCATCCTGAGACTAAGATGCATTATCAAATTGCAAGCAGGTGTTGTCAAATCAGAATCCAGGGCTGCTGGCTCAGTGAGAGGCAAAGCCTGAATAGGACTAGATAGAAAACCTAATATTGCTTCTGTGGGAAATGTACTTTTTCCTGCATTAATCAATGTAACCCGGGTTTTGTATAAAAACAATGAAAATATTCCCATCTCAGATTATGATTTAAAATATAAAAGGCATAAATGATAAGTTCTCTTAGAGAACATAAGCACATTTTCTTCAGAGCAATGTTGACACTGCCTGATCAATAGAATAATGTTTTCTTCTATATTACAGTAATTCATTTGGTAAAAACAAGGTCAGGATGGGCCAACCCACTTGACGACTATAGTGAAAACCTAAAATTTGTTACTGTGTTCGCAGCTAAGTATTGAGGAACAGTAAATGTTTCCTTTTCTGTCTTTTTTGTTGTTGTTCATGATGACATCCACTGACATATCCCTCACATTCTGTGCACTATGCTTGGAGAGTACCAACTCCACAGAGAATGGGAAAAAGAAAGAGTAGAAAAATCATCCTGCAATTTAGAATAATCTGAGAGCTGAGATCATATTTCTGTTTTAAAAAAAAAAAAGATGAAAGGCATTGGTTGTCCAAGGAAAAATTCTACGTTTGTTAAACACAATTAGGGAGTACTTCCAAAAATTACCTTTCTAAGAGACTCCTGAGCGTTCCTGTTTTGGCCAACGTTACACATGACAATGATTAGCTCACAGTAGATACTCGATAAATAATGCATGAGTCAGTGAGCATTACCTAATAGAATGTAGTTCATTCTTCAAGACCTAATACAGCACTTACCTTGATGATAGGCACTGCCCTAAGCACCCTATAAATGTCATAAATGTTAACTCATATACTCCTTGTAACAATCCCAGGGGATGTGTTCTATCATTGTCTTCATCTTACAAGTGAGGAAAACAGAGCAAAGAGAAGCTGTTTGTCCAAAGCCACACAGCTGATGATAGCAGATGATACTCCAAAGCCAGACTTTTGAATTCTGGTTCCTGAGTCAGTGCCTTAATCCTCATTTACCATGCGGCCTCCATGTGATGTTTTGCAGGAGTTAGCCCCGCTCAAACTGCAGTTTGATTCACCTGTATTAGGCGCCTGAAAGTTATCTTGGTAGTCATTCAGAATTTGAGGTAGTCTAATGGGGCTTCTAAAATAACCATGGATTTCTATCTTCCCTTTCATGGGATCCTCTCTGCCAGTGGAAAGGATATTGGATTTTTTTTAGTAGTTTAGGATACTTATATTAAGTCTAAGAGAAATAAGAGCCTGAAGGGAATAGCCCTAATTTTTAGATTGTGTTTATGGTAAACCTATAGGCTGGGTCCTTATTATTGCCCAGATTTGCTCAAAAATAAAAAAAAATATATATATATATATTTTTTAAATATATATGTGTGTGTGTATATATATATATATATATATATATATATATATATAAGCCCAAAAACTGAGACTGTGGATGAACTTTGATTTCAGGAACTTAGAAGGGCCGCCAGATCATCATTGAGGTAATAGATTGAGCTTTGGAGTCAGACAAATTTGGGGTTGTATCCCTGCCCTGCCATTTACCATCTTGTGTGGCTTTAGGCACGTTCTTAATTTCTCAGCACCTAATGATCCTTAGCTGTAAAATGGAGATGATAGTGTAATTTCTTAGGGTTATTTGAAGAATTTTATACATGGGTTCATAGTAAAAGCTCAAAAAATGTTATTTCCTTTCCCTTTATAGTGATGCTCTTATGACTATAATTATCTTTCCAAGTAAAATAAGGGCTTCATGACAAGTTATCTCTGTCTGCAAATTTCCGCAAAGAATTTTTTTAAGATACCAAAGATTTTGCAAGAAGTGACTTTCAATAACCTTCGATATATATGCTCTCTCTGTAAGTATAGATCTGTATACAGATATAAAGGACGGAATGGATTGCCATGATTCTACCTTCTACATCTTAAATCTCCACCACTAGATTTGAATCAAACAAAAATACAAATGGTATTATCACCAGAAAGTCACATTTAGAATGTTTGAATTTCCATTAGCATGTTGAACATTAGTAAAGCATTCAGGTTATTTAGTTTAGGTAATAGTAAATTTCACCCTGCAAAGGCACTTTTATTAGTGTTTCCCCCCAATGGCCATTGTTTTGAAAGATTTTTCTCTCTCTAGAAAACTGAATTTTTCAGTAATAGTTTAGTTTTCATTTTTATTCATTGAAATCATATATGCCTATATAGTCAGGTTTCTTCTCAGCATAAAACCATAATGTTCCCACACTAAGTTGATATAACTCCAACAAGAAGCAAAGAAACTTGATGTATTTGTTCTTCTTTATAGTTTTCTTGAAGGTTAATTGTTGTACACTCTATTAATTTTTATCAATATTCAGTTTATATCCCTGATGAAAGATTATGTGTCCCAGTCCTGTTAAACTCGAGTGTGGCCATATGACTTGCTTTGGCCAAAAACATGAACAATTCCAGGTGTAAGGTTTAAGAGAAGAGCCTTGAGCTGAAACCTGAATAGTTAATAGATATTAGCCAAGCAAAGAGTGAAGAGAACTTATTCTAAACCGATGAAACACCATGTGATGAGCCTTTGGAAAGAGACTGTAAAATTCAAACCTTTATACCAGTGTAATTAGAGAGTTAGAAAGACAGTTGGAGAGTGAGATGGATAAGGCTACAGAGGTAGGAAGGGAGTCAGATCTCCCAAGCTGGTTGGTCATATCAATGATTTTATATTTTATACCAAGTGCCAGTGTGAAGCTATATAAGGGTTATAAGCCTGGAAATAACATATGACTTAGATTTGTAAAGAGCTCTCAGGATTTTGTGCGCAGAGCAAATTGAGAGGGAGATAATGGAAACTTTTAAACTAGATGAAAAGCTAATGTGATAATCCAGGCTGGAATTGATAGTGGCTTGACCCAGAGCAGTAGCTGTGGAAATGCAAGAAGTGGATGTATTTTAAATATATATAAAAGGGCAGATTTAAAAGATGCTGAGTAGATGTATGCATAATAGACTGATGATAGACTGTACAGATGGAAGAAGAAGGGGTGAAGGATGACTTTGGGGTTCCAGGTTAAGTGACTGGGTGGAAGAGACTCCACATATGGCAAAGGGGATGACTTGCAGATGTGCCCAGCTGGAGAAGAAAGGCAAATATATTCAGACTGAGGACGTAATGTGGAGAACCCACTGGGCAGTTGGTGCTTAGAGAAGCCATCTGGACAGGGGACAACAAATTTGGATTTATAGCATGTAGATGGGACTTAACGCTGTGAGAATGAATGAGGTGATTTAAAAAGAAAGGATAGGGCTTCCCTGGTGGCGCAGTGGTTGGGAATCTGCCTGCCAATGCAGGGGACACGGGTTCGAGCCCTGGTCTGGGAAGATCCCACATGCCGCGGAGCAACAGGGCCCGTGAGCCACAACTACTGAGCCTGCACGACTGGAGCCTGTGCTCCGCAACAAGAGAGGCCGTGACAGTGAGAGGCCCGCGCACCGTGATGAAGAGTGGCCCCCGCTCGCCGCAACTAGAGAAAGCCCTCGCACAGAAACGAAGACCCAGCACAGCCAAAAATAAATAAATAAATAAATAAAATTAAAAAAAAAAAAAAGGATAGAAGAAGAGAACAGAAAGGCACCTGGGACACAGGTCTGAGTAACTCTAATATTTGGTCAGAGAGAGAAGGAGAAACGTGACAGGAAGACTGAAAACGACAGAAAGTTTTAATAAAGATGGAGTAATTGCTTCCCACTGGAAAGCACTTAACGTCTTTCGCTCTGAGGCTTTATGATGGGTTTCTTTTCCTAAAGGAGAACAGCCTGGTTCTGAGCCAGTCAGTCAAGGAGCTGGAGACTGGCCTCAGGGGATGGTGGAGGGGGGGATGGTCACAGCGTTCTCAGTGGGGCTTGGAGAAACTTCAGCTACTTCACAGCTCTTATTTAAGACTAAGACATTTCTTTATTGCCCATGAAGCTTCCTCTATAGAAAAGACATTAACTGTCATTCTGTATGTTTCATTTAACACACTAGCATGCCTAGACTCGGTTTATCCCTTTCTAGGTGCTACACCAGCAATTTGGGTCACTTCCACACAGTAGGTACAGTTTCTTTAACTATAGCCTTGTGCTTCATAAAGCGACCTCGGTATAGAAATCACCTTGGCTTTTTTCCCCTCACATAGAGTAGATAGTTTCACCTTCCTCAGACTGTGGTTTCCACTCTTCTTATAGTTGCAGATTGCCCTTCTCAACAGGCTTGTAAGAATTCCTAAAGGGGGAAAAAAGTGGAGATTATTCCATCTTTAAGGGGTAACAAATTAGACATGTTGTTTCCAGTCTGGTCACTTAACTCTCCTTGACTTGATATAAAGCACATACTTTGAAGGACTCCTAATTTGGAGGAAAAGTAGTCACTCTTCCCTAAAATGACGCTACTTCTCCCATCCTACCCAGCTAAGGGGACTGCACCTACTCACAAACTTATTTCAGGAAATTCAACCCCTAGGAAACATGTTGGTGATCGCCTCCAGCCCTGGCCTAGTTGACTCAGCATGAACACCTCTGATTTTCCCTCGGCTATAATGACTCATTCTCTGCCATAGTCTGCCCCGGCCTCCTTCCCCTAGCCAGGACCCTCAGAGAGTGGAACTCATAATGCCTAATAAATACCAGGAGCTTAACAAATATTAGTTCCCTCCTCTTCTGCCTAGCTGCAAGCCTGGATCTCAACTTCTGCTTGACCTGATTACTGTCCTAATTCTGAACTGTTATAAATGCTGGTAATAAGGGCCATTCTCAAATTCACTATTGTATTTCATACTCATAATAACTCTATAAAATTCACCTTCATGAAAATGTCATCCTACCTTCTGTTTAGGCAGCAACTTTCTTGAAAGGTAAGTTTTAAGTTACTCTTGATTGAAGCTTTATTGATTGAAATACTTCAGAGCTCAGGCAGCAACCCCACTTCCCAATAAGCCAGGCAAAACCCTGGGGAGCCGTTGGGAACTGGCCTCTCCACCGTCCACGTTCTGGTTAGACTTAGTTCTCTGATCCAAGTAGAACAGCTGTCTCCTTTGGCCACTTCTATTGTCCCAATCACTTTTCTTTCAGAAAAAGACTTTTAGAGATGTTATTCAGGGCCAATCTGACTATAGTCCTAGCCTCAGATCTTTTGAGACAAAGTATATAGATATAAATGTTTATTATTTACGTTACTATGAGACAACTGGTTATCTCATTGGCTACAGACTTAACCCCAAATGATGCCTGAATTTTCTTCTTAAAATCAGAAATCACATTTCCCACAGAGTTAGTATACATATATTTCTAATAGGATAGAACAATACAGTCATAATCTACTTTGCTATGTAGTATAATGGGAGGGAGCAGGGGAAGAAGTTTCGATGCTAAGGACCTGAATTTCAGTCTTGGTTCCATCATATCTTTGTTTGAGTGAGCTTAAGTTTTCAGAGCTTCAGTTCATTTTTCTCTCTCTTCTACTTACCTGAAAGGACTGGTTATAAAGCTGAATTAATATATTTGAAAGCAATTAAAATATAAATCACTGATAATTTAGTGATTGTATAATTTCAACCAACTACTTCTATATGTTAAGGCTTATTTCAGTTCCTGTTTCAACCACACTTTGCCCAAAAGGAAGAGAATGATCTAGATCAGTGATTCTCACACCTGACTGATTTCATCTGCAAAACTTTAAAATATATAAAGATTCTCAGGCTCTACTTACCAAGGTTTTGATTCGGTGGACATGGATATAGGCCCAGGAGACTATATTTTTTTTAAAGTTTCTCAAGTAAAATGCTGCAGCTTTTTTGGAAGAAGTTAGCAATGGGTGTTAACATTTTACCCTGAGACCTGGTAATTTTACTTCTAGAAATTTATCCTAGCAATATACTTGAACACGTGTAGAAGGATAAACATACAAGGATTTTTACTGCAGCTTTGTTTATACTTTAAAAAACCATTGGATGTCCTTCAATAGGAGACTGTTTAAATAAACCATGGCATGTCCGTACAGCTGAATGAAATGCTGACATTGACAGATGTGCAAGGCTACATTATTCTTAAATTTTAAAAAGCAAATCATACAACAGCTTTATAATACAGTCTCCTTAGTGAAATATAAAAAGTGCTTGTAGTGTGTACATATTCATGGATGGGTTTATAAGAGACACACATTGAACTGTTAATAGAGGTCAAAACTGAGAAATTGGTTTGTGAAAGAAAGCAAAGGAAATGTAGGACTTTTACTTTTTAATGTTTACATTTCCTTTTATAGTTTTTTCCTTACAGCATAAAAGTATTCCATTAAAAAAAAAAAATCCCAGGTGACTCTGGTGAGCATCCAAAAAACTACTGATTAAGAAGCATGTTAATCTCCTCTATCTGCCCTCCTTTATTACTACTCTTATAATTTTTAAGCTATATTATTCATGATGTTCTACATTTTATCATTGTCAGTTTCATCACTCAGCCCTTCCTGAATCTCCCTTATATCCCAAGTACGAATTTGTTCATTCATCCAGTTTATGAATATATACCCAGTGCTTATGCCCAGGAAGTGCCAAGTGCTGTTCAAGGCACTAGCAACAAACAAGACCACAAGTCCTGCCCTCATGAACTGAGAATCCCAACTTCTCTGAGCCTCAGCCCCTTCACCTGTAAAATGGACATATCGTTTCAAACATAGTATATTTTCTCATAGGGTTTTCTGGGGATGAAAGTAAATAATGTGTGTAAAGCAGCATAAAGTCTCACATCGTAGAAGTGCTGAGTAATTCTAAGCTGTAGTAATTTTCATTGTTGTCATCATCATTAATTTTTTATGGCCAACTGTTTGATCCAGTGTAAATTTTCTGGGGGGAAAAAAACCTACAAACGCTAAATTTCATATTAAGAATGTTATTGTTGGTGTAGTAAACAATTTGCAGTACATCTGCCCCAGTAAATCACAGCAGATTTTAGAAGTCAATTCAATAAGAGGGAAAATGTTGCCTCTTAGTTATTTAACCCATTCCTCAGCCACAGAACTCTAATTTCCTTGTTTTAACTAAGTAGATTACACAGCAGAGCCCAATGTGCGTTTATAACAATATGTGACATTTTATTCATGTCAGTGAGGATGAGAATCTCTTTTGGGGGGAAGATTACCAAAGAGCAGTGAGTGACCCCTTAATCCTAATAGCAGATACTCCTATGAGTAGAAACCGCAGTTTGTGAAGCCTGGGAAATGAACTTCTCTTTACATTTGCACTTGATCTTAAAAAGTACAAAACAGGGGCTAAGCCGGTTTAAGCTTCTCTTTTTTGCACTAACTCGGGAGCTAAATATGGAGCCAGTTTCAACGATCCAATTAAATGTATTGTTTAAAAACGAAAACAATTATAGTGAAACTGAAAATTGCAATTGCTTTAGCTATATATGTTTGATTTTCTTTTTTCCTTTTTCGTTTTCATTGTTGTTGACAGAGCTAACTCTTCTTTCAGCAAAGCAAGAAAAAAAAAAAGCATTAAACAATGATTATTAGTGGACTCTCTGGCACAGCCCCCAGTTAGGTTAGCTGACCCCTGCGCTTACTGCAGGACCTCGATTGATTCTGTCCCCTCTGAAAGGAAACTGCGAGAATGTAACAGAGAGCAGCAGGGGATTTTGTGCCAAAGCACCAGAAAATTCTCCGTGTAAAACATATAGGTCTTTGGTATATTCTAAAAGCTAATATTTAAATTGAGAAAGAATAAAGGATAAGCAATATCCTCAAGTGCATAGGTCATAAAAATTATTTGGTGGTGGAAAAGGGGAGTTACTAAGTATTCACTTAACAAATATGTATTGCGTAACAAAATGCCTAGTGCTTGCACTAGGAAATAGCTACACAAGTGAATACAATGCAATGGCTGCTCTTAAAGAACAATGCTGTCGCAGTCACATTCACATAAAGCTGCAGGGTAAGAATGCTTTATTCCGTGCCTTATGTATGGTACCCCAGCTGGGTTACTCTGGTGACTTGGTTGAATAGTAGCCACAAGGCAGGATAGTCAACTGCAACACGTACGGACCAATATACATTTTATTTTCTACAGATTCTTGAACTTCAGGTTTTACATTTGGGTTGCAATCTTCTCGGGAACAGTTGTTTCAAGGCATGTTTTCACTGCTGGATTTAGTCTCAGCAGGACTACCAAGATGTAAAGAAATATAAAAAATTGAATGAAAACGACTCAAAGCATTTTGGTAGTGTCAGGGAGAAAGACATTTTCCTCATCCCTTCTAGGTTCTTCTGGCTGGTCTAAGAGTTAAATTGACACGAGTCAGATTAACAGAAGAAAATCACACAAAAGCCTAATAACATGTATGTATGGGAGAAGCCCAGGAAAACTGAGTAAATAACCAAAATGGCTGAAACCTTCGCCTTTAATACCAAAAGAGGATTTTAGGATAGTGGTTTGGGACCTCAAAGGGGAGGCAGGCAATTCATATGAAAACGGAAAAGCAAATGTTTGGCAAACAAGTGTTTGCTGAACCTTGCAGACACAATGAGATGCAGAGCAGACTGATCTCGAAGCCCAGCCAGCCCATATTCTTTGCAGATGTCTCTGGTAATAGGTATATCCCAGGAACGGGCCCTCGATCTAAATTTTTTTAGGCAGTTAGAGGAAAGGTCAAAGTTTCTTTCTGAGTCTTTTGGTCCTTGATTGTTTTCAGCTTGAAATAATCTGCACACTAAAGAGACATTTTGAAGTAGCAACGTTTGCTCCTGCAGTAGTCATGACAATTGTGTTTTATGTTTGGTGTGAATGTTATTTAAACCAATCAATGCAGTATATTGCTAGAGATCATTTTCAACTAAGATATTCTTTTCAGACCTTTTCTGATACACAGTGAGGCTATTTCATTTGCTTAGTCTAGTGATTAAAATGGACTTTTGGTCTACTGGTTATATCCATTGTTATTATTCTATTTGGTCAACTCTGTTTCTCACTTGAAAATGCCCTAAGAAAGTAATGCTCTTTGATAGATGCAAGTGTTAGCAAACAGTCCCAGTTTTTTTACAAGGGGATGGAAGAGAATATTTTTTTTACTCTTACCTTGCTTGTATGTGTGTGTTGTTACGTAAGACAAGAGTCTATCCTTCTCGGGCTTCCCTGATGGCGCAGTGGTTGAGAATCTGCCTGCCAATGCAGGGGACACGGGTTCGAGCCCTGGTCCAGGAAGATCCCACATGCCGCGGAGCAACTGGGCCCGTGAGCCACAATTACTGAGCCTGCGCGTCTGGAGCCTGTGCTCCGCAACAAGAGAGGCCGCGATAGTGAGAGGCCCGCGCACCGTGATGAAGAGTGGCCCCTGCTTGCCGCAACTAGAGAAAGCCCTCGCACAGAAACGAAGACCCAACACAGCCATAAATAAATAAATAAATAAATTTAAATAAATAAATAAATAAATATTTAAAAAAAAAAAAAAGAGTCTATCCTTCTCAAGCTACATCGAGCAAAAGGTACATAATCCTTAAAAAAAACAAAAGCAACTGTGACATGACATCCATTAGATCTGATCATAACACTTCTTGAAAGATTTATCCAATGTCCTCTTATTCCACTGAAGTAAAGTTGGAAGCAATTGTTTAAAAGCATATGTAATTTAATAAGAGGTCAAAACAATGCCTGTCTATAAATAATTTTCTTCCTCCATTCTGCTCAGTTTAGTTTAACTGTGAAAGCAATTAATTTTTTTAAAGAGTTGGAAGACTGTTCTAAAATATATATCTCCTTCTGACCCCTGGAATTTTCTGAGCAAGTTATTATAGACTCCACAAATGACTCCCATGTGTAGCTCTTCTCTCAGCTGTAATATTACATTGGTGTGATTTTTTGATTAATGCCAATTCCCGCCCCTCTCCACCAGGGCTGTGTGCTTGGTGAGAGCAGGGGCCATGTCTTATTGCCTGTCATTGTTCCCAGCACCAGCTTAATGTCTAGCATGTAGTAGCTGCTCAGTGATTACTTGTTAAGTTAACTTTATGCCATATTAGGCACTTTGGAAAAAGTGGATAATCACCCTTTGACTTAGTTTTACTCTTTTTATAAATCTAATCACCTTATATACACAAAACTGCTGTACATATCTGTTTTTCAAGTAGAGTGTTATATGTAAAATGTCTTAAGTCATTCAGAGAAATCACATACTGAAAACCAAAGTTAATTTCTTATATTATCAAGTGTAAAATTTATTAAAGACTATCTGATATTTAAAATCATTTATTCTAAAGACATTCAAAAAAATTAAGAATGTCTTTATTAATTTTCACTTTATTAATTTTCACAGTGTCACCATGAGGAAGGTACTGTCTTTTGAGTTGCATAGGAAATGTTTTCTACTGTAAAGAAAAGACTATTTGGTTATTTTGGGTGTTGGATTAGCAGGTTTTCTTGGGTATATGATGTCTAACAACTTAAAAACTGTTTCATAAATGTTTAGAAAAATTTAGAAGTACAAAAAGTATTATAACCAAAAACATTTATTTGCCATCAAGAAAAGATGATCTGTAAAGTTAATCACAATTTCACTAAAAAAGTGATTGAGTTTATTCTGAAGTCTGAGTTGAGACATTGTATAGAGATGCTGTGAGGGTCTGTATCTATTGTCACCTAAGAACTTGGTAACTGATGTACATATAGAGTATCATGGGCATCAATCCTGAAAACTCCAGAAATTATAAGTGTGGTCAACAGTTAATTTGTTTGTGGGATTTTTTTAGGTGTAAATTACTCCTGTGAAAAGCAACATCAATAGAATGTTTTTTTACCCAGAAGTAGTCCATAAGACTCCACAAACTGAAAGGCAGAATAGAATTTTGGAACAAGAATTTCTCTGCATCCTTCAGATGACTCCTTGGGGAGTATTGAGGAGGCTAGTTGTAATTAGTTGGAACTTGTCTCTGAACAGGATCCCAGAGCCACTTCTGCCAGGGAGAAAAATGCCCAAAGGCATTAAATGATTATAAGAATCTAAACCAAGATTTTGTTTAAAGGCATGTACATAAGCTAGCAAGCATACTTCCCTCAAAATGCCCTATGGTTTTTTCATTTCTATTATTCTTAACCCCCCAGAGTAACTTCAACGTATGCCAAATGACCCATTCTACTTCTTGCAAGGTCTGACATGACGTGGAACCTGCCAGAAATGAGGGCATAAGGCAAGGAGGAGCCCTGAATTACTTTTTTTGGTTTTTTGTTATTTTGTTTTGTTTTCTGTCATGTTAAAGAAAAGGCACAAAGGAAATCATAAATCATTGTGATAAATGCATTGTATCTTCATAGTTCATTGTAGTTGTCAAGAATTCTTGCCAAGTAATAAATGTTAAGTAAACGAGAGCAACCATTGGATAGGTACAGGTATACTTCAGCTCCAGTCACATTTGGCCCCGACTCAAAGTACTACCTTTGTCCTGGTGGTTTTCTTCACTCTATTAGGTGGGTTAGATAAAGTGGATGGGGGCAGGGATGCCAACCTTTTATTTTTCCTTAATTGTATGTGTGTGTGTGTGTGTGTGTGTGTGTGTGCGTGTGTTTGTATCAGAGACAGAGACAAAGAGATGGGTGAGGTTTTTAAAGCCATTTCAGCTTCATTTTGATAGTTTCAAATTTGCTCTTTGGTGTCATTCAAAATGTACTAGTCTCCTCTGTGATGCACAGCTTTTAGGTGTTTGACTGAATTAGAAGGCAGCTCATCAAAGCTGCGAGACATAAAGGAAAAAATCATTTACAAAATAAGATATGGATTAGGAAGGAGGGAGAGGTGTGGTTGGGATGATTTTCAAGGGGGAAGATGAAAGTTCAGTGACTGATGGGAAAATAATCACAGTTAGTTCCCAGGCTTCATGGAGCTGAAGCTACTGTCCTAACACCGCCACGCTTCCTGGGTGCCTCTCCTTCTCCTGAAATGTTGTGCGCCCTTTCTCTGTGTCTCAAACTTGTAGCCTCAGTTCAAATAGCCACCTCCTTTATAACACTCTCTTTGATCACTTTTGCCAAAGTGACCACACCTCCTTCTACAGAACTAAATCATGGTTTGCTTTTGTTGTTGTTTTAGGCTGCACCGTGCGGCTTGCCGTGTCTCGGTTCCCCGACCAGGGATTGAACCTGGGCCATGGCAGTGAAAGCACCGAGTCCTAACCACTGGACCGCCAGGGAACTCCCTTGGTTCTTTAATGAACCTCTACAAGGCTCTCTTTGTGTAGGCTTTATGTTCTCCTTCCCCTGCCAAAAATAAAACAAACCCCAAAACAACAGTCTTTAAGCTGTATAACCTTACACAAACTACTCCACTTCCCTGTTCCTAGGTTTCTAAATATACAAAATGTATAAAATCAGTGACAACCTCAGAGGATGGTTTTGAGACTTACATAAGTGAATCACTGTAAAGTGAACAATGCAAGTGAAGAAATAGGAGCTCAATAAATGTGAGAAACTATTAGTTATTATTACTGCCTACAGCCAGCTGGTGAGCACATATTCTGTAGTTTCCCTTCCTAAATTTTACCTTTCCTTCGGCATATGGATGGATGCATCCTATGTGCAAACTACTGTGATAAGTACTGCCGAGTACATAAAGATCCCTAACACACCGCCACCTGACCTGAGGACCTTGCAATCCTTTGGAAGAAGTAAAACAAGTCACTTTAATGAAAGTCATCAGAAAATTGTAAGCAAACTTCTAGAGAGAGTTCAGGCGATAGATAATTCAGTGATTTCCCCAAACCAGCGTAATTATCAGAATCTCCTGGGGAAAGTGCTGTTTAAAAACATAGATTCCCAGATCCCAACCCGGAACGAGTAAGTCAGAATCTCTGGTTTGTAGCCAAGGAAATGCAAGTGATTTTGATGATCATCCAAGTGGGGAATCCCTAGAATAGTCACATATATTAATAGCCGGAGATAAAGCCTTTTGGTTAAAAGTAACCTTGACCAAGAGTAAGGACACTTTTTCTAAGAGTCAAGATGAAGGAGGAGTGATGTCATTTAAAAGACATAAGGGCGTTTCTACCCAGTGGCTTAATCTTCCCGATAAAGTAGGAAATAAGGTCCTCTGCTGGGAATGAGACAGGTATAAGTGCGGTTCAGGGTTTGGGAATTGTGGAGAAGGTTGGAAGAGTTACCACAGGGGTGTGTTACAGGGATAACTAGAGGTGAATAAACTGAGGGTCCATTATGCTGCAATATTTCTTACTGAATTCCCAAGTCCAGTTTATACCTGGGCTAAGGTCACTCTTCTCAAGTCCCCAAAAGTTTATATAAATGAAAATGCACTGGTATTGTCAATAAAGGTACATCTTTAATATTACAACAAGATTCAAGTATTGTGAATTCTGAGTATCAATTGACAACCTTGTTTCTTCTGGCCAGCATAAAATTTAAAAATTGATCTCATGAAATATCTAGGAATCAGATTCTCACAAATAACAACAAATCTACCCATTGTGCTCTCTGTTGCTCTGTGGCTGGCATCTGAATATATGAACTCCCCAAGGGTGAGAATAAGACATCATAATTAAACTTATGTTAGTGTCGCTTTTCATGTATTTTCCTTTTTCGTGAGTGAACTGTTTTACTCCTCTCATCTTTCCGCATCAGATTCTCAGTGCTGTAATGGGTCTCCCACAGTTCCAGGCAGTTACTGGTTCTCGGGGAAAGTGCTCCCGTGGTATTATTGATGGCAGCCTTCACGGGAAGGGCGGTGATTTACTCCGTGGCTCCCTGTGCCGCTGTGAATTTGCTGTACGGTGACGGCCTTCGGTGGCCCCCTTGGTCTCAGCTTGACAAGAGACCTAGAGAGTGAGCTGGTTCTATTGAAATGAAAGTGTCCTCACCCCAAATCGTGTTCTGTCCCTCAAACTAAACCCAGGTTGGCAAGAGGTTGGTGGAAACGTGGTTCAGAACAAAGTGAATGATGACGCTGAAATTGAGGCTGTCCCTGCTGTCTCCACAAGGCCCCTGACCCCGGGCTTGGCCTCCTAAAAGCTTCACGCGGTCACCCTCACTACCTCCCTATCTGCCTAGGCTTTTCACAGCTGCCTGCTTCCTCACCCACAGTCTCAATACTTCACACTCTAACATTCCATGTATTTTCTTGGCTAAACTATCAGAATGAACATTGGACTCTGGGCAGCACTATGGGTTTGGACTTAGCCCTCATCTATGTCAGTGCTCAGTTCTGAAAAAAGAAGGTGGAAACCTAGAACACGTGGGCTCTACAGCGTCATCATGGATGCGCCACATGAGTCTTTATAATAATTACGATGATAGCTACCTGGTATCGAGAACTTAATACATGTCAGATATCACGCTGAGTATTTTGCATAGACGATACAATTTAAGATTGGAATTATTTCATTAGAAAAACTGAAGCTCAGAGAGGTCACATCACTTTGCCGGTACCTACACAGGAGGTAATTAACGAGGATTCCACCCAAGTTTGTCTAACTCTAATACTCGTACTCTCAACTACTACACTCTCCCCTTGCAGAAAATCTCAGTCCTTGAATTGTTTTCCTTCCTTCATATTTCCTAAACCCTTATCTGTACCTCACTGTCATTCTTTAACTTCTCTTTGATCACCAACCATTTATTACGTCTATGACTTTCACCCACCCGTATTTGCAAATGGTTTTGTAGGTAGAATTCATATCATCCACTTATTTTGTACCCACTAAAACACCTGGTGTATTGGTATCCTCAGTTTTTTTATATAGATCACATCCTTAAATGAAAGTAATAAGACTGGCATGGGGTAGGAGCAGATGATGGGAGAGACTGAATAGTTACCATTGATCTCAGAGGGATGCTGGAACTCTGTCGCCCCTGCCATCAATTATTAGATATGATCTCCTTGGACATTTTTTGCTCCACTTCCCATCTGCATGTTTATAGGCAGCCTTTTCCCAGAGCTGAAAGAAAATGGAATCCAAATGTTAAAAAGAAAATTCAGAAACCTAGGAACTCTGCCCAGTGGTCTCAGGTAATGATCAGTGACATTAAGTGGTAACTTCCTCGCTCGTCTCTCTAACATACTCTACCTGTGTTGGCCCCAATACCAGCTTATCTTGTTCATGCATCTTAGACAAATTCTTATATGTGAAAGATCCTGGAGGATCTCTAGAGCTCTGTGAACCATCATTGGGACTCACTGAGAGGTAACTTGGCGTCTAATGTAACAAGGACTCCTTGTAATGTAACAAGGATTGTAAAAGAAGCAATCCTTATGTTTTAATTTCCTCTGATTTGTGTTGCAGGTCATGCTCACTGTGAGAACTGGTTACGTGCACAAATGCTCTGTTTCTATTACAACTCCAGAAAAATCACTTCAAAGCACGTTTAATATAGTCTCATACAGTGTAGCCTCTCCTAGAAAGTAAGCCAACAAGGGTATCAATAGCTACAGAGTAGATCTGTTCCTCACATTACCCTTGTTGCTATGGTAGTGTGCCCATTTAGTGTGTGTGGAATGCCATTACTTGCAGTGATCTGTATAGCTTGAGTTTTACCTCAGTGATCCCTCTATCAGAGGGTTTTATCCTTTTTACTCAGCTAGAAACAGATAGACACAGCATAGCGTCTTGTATTGGTAAAGATTCTTCACAATTTGCCAACATTCTGATGAATTTAGTTGCTGAAAAATATAACTGGCTATCCAAAAATGGGTAAATTGCAGTCCACAATCATTCATCAAGGATCTTAGAAATATTTCAGATCCCCACTTAGCTAGGTTGTTTCCTTTCTAATTGGATTTGGAACAGATATGAAAGGTGGGTTATGTCAGGTTTGGGGTAAAGTAAAGAAATAGCAGGCTTTGCAAATGCCTCCATTTCATCCACACACACACATGGTATTACAAAACCTGTTTCTGCCTGAAGAGGCAACCACACAATCCCTCTGACAATTGTTATCGAGACTGAATGACACTCACTTTTTATCAAGCCTCTTCCCTGAGTTAGTGAAGCCTCCCATAATATCATTAAGTAAGTAAACATTGCCGCACATAAAGCTCTTGCTATTATCGTGGAAAATAACAAGCTGCTCTCATGAGCTTGCACAGAAACTGTGGGTGTCAACATCCCTTTCACAACAGCAGCATATCCACGCCATTTCATTTTATCTCGACACCTACACTCATGGAAAGATAGACTATTTCCTTTACATCTATCGGCAAATTTTCTTTCTAATAACTGCTGAAAACTTCACTCCAGTAAGCACTTAGTCCTGCTGGTTGAAGAAAATAGATACATTATCTGAGGTAATAGATAAGTCTCATTAAGAAGATGGAATAGACTAATTCCCAGCATATCTCCCAGGCGTGGGAAAGCTAAATTGTGAAATAGAGCAATAAAACATCAATTATCCTTTCTGCACGGAATTACACGAGTCTCACTGCTACAGAGCATATTATGTAATTTTTTATAAATAACCATTTATATCCGAGTGTCTCTGTTTGCTGCCTCATAAAAAAAGACAGTTGTCCTTCTATTCAAATAAGACTACTTAAGGAATCCAAGTGTTCTATTTAAAATGTATGTTCCTACTTATTAACATATGCCCAAAGAGTGAGTATTTAGTATTAGCCTAAAAACAAATGCTACACATCTGATGATATTACACTTTGAAAGAAAATTGGCTCCTACCAACTAAAGTAAAGCTAGCTATTGGCATTCAAAATAAAGGTTTTAGAGATCTTGTGTTGAATAATGATTTGTAATCAGTTTCGGTAGTTTCTCAGTTTTGTCATATCAGATTATCATATGTGAATTACTTGAAAACAGTTTCATTTCTTGAGCAATTTAAATATCACCCTCACACTTGTTTACACAATTAATTTTTATTTGCAAAGGTTTTTTTTAATATGGCTATAACATCCCCAATACAGAAATTTCACATCACAGGAGTTAATGGAAGTTTATAAATGAAAACTTTGTTTAATAAAGTAAATGATAAAGTAGAGAGGGCTTACTTGTTTTCATTTGTGGACTATGTAATAAAAACAAGATAATGACAAAAGAAATGCTTTGCAAATTATAAAGTGATATTTTAAAGAAGAAAGATATTTGTTATGTATCCAAGTTTTTAAAAACACCTTAAATATTGATAGGGAGAAGAAGAAGCATAAATTCTGCAGGTTCTGAGTCTGAGACCAGTTCTATCCCAAGCATCATTCAGAGGGAAAAAGGAGAGAAATTCCAGAATTGGGAAGGCAACTGAATAGGAAAGTTGTTCCTAAGTGACAGCCATACTCTGAAATCATGACACTTGCTACTGTGCTTTGTTTCACAATCCATGCGTATTAGTCTGCCGGGGCTGCTATAACAAAATACCACAGACTGGATTGCTTAATCAACAGAAGCTTATTTCTCATGGTTCTGAAAGCTGGAAGTCCCAGATCAAGGTGCCTACAAGGCAGGTTTCATTATGAGGCCT
The DNA here is from genome assembly GCF_028023285.1 of Balaenoptera ricei. Taxonomy (NCBI): domain Eukaryota; kingdom Metazoa; phylum Chordata; class Mammalia; order Artiodactyla; family Balaenopteridae; genus Balaenoptera; species Balaenoptera ricei. The sequence continues at coordinate 14,029,090 of NC_082643.1, forward strand.
CCTAGACAACACTTACTCCAAAGGTTGTCGCTATACTGCCCTTCGTTCCAAAACCAAAGTCTGGTGACCGTTTTTCACGGTGCCTTTCACCACGCTGCCCTTTGGGAATACATAATCACACAGCGGTGGAATCACACGGTAGTGTCATTGCAGATAATCATCCAGGAAAAGGTTCAGGGTTTTTTTCCCGTGTATAGAAATACAGCATATTCAGGTTCATGATGGAAAGAAGTTAGAAAGTAGAACTCACTTTCTAAAATGTCTTAAATGATGAGCCTCATTGTTTTTCTGTGGTTCTAGTCACTTTGAGAAAACTTTACGTTACATGACTATCTTAATGCTCTCTACTAAAAAAAATTAAAACACTTTTTAACTCCTTTTTTTTTGTTTGTTTTGTTTTGTTTTGTTTTGTTTTTTTAGTTCCCTGACCAGGGATCGAACCCATGCCCCCTGCAGTGGAAGCACAGAGTCTTAACCACTGGACCGCCAAGGAAGTCCCCTAAAACACTTTTTCAGCAGAGCTGGAATAATGCTAAATATAACAAAATACACCTAAAAAGTCTGAATATTTTTTAATCCTTTAGTCTTTCCATCTAAATATGGGTAAAACATAGTAAAATTATTTTTCTAAGTTGTTTCCATCTAAATATGGGTAAAACATAGTAAAATTATTTTTTTAAGTTGTACTATTATCAATGACCTAACTCATGGCTGAGAATTTTAATTAACTACACTGAATTTATCCACCAACTTTAACACAAACATACCTTGAGGTTTCTTTAAGTATATATCAGTGTACAGCCTCTAAGTTAGAAGATGTTATTTGCATCATAAAAGAATTCACCAGTTATTAAAGTACCTACTACTAAAACAGGTCTTAGAATAATGAATTCCTTTCATATATTTCAGTTGTTATTCAAATGATCAAAAGTTCAGTGTTTATGAACGTATTCATGAGAATGTTTGTTCATTCAAAAGTTTTCTTTTCCAAAATCTTCTCTCTGCTAGGCTGTACCAATCACAATCCTTACCCACTTACACACAGCGCACACATCAAGACCCCACTTATTTTAAGGTTTAGTTGTCAGGCTCAAAGATATGAAAATATTCATAAAAAGTGTACAATACACTAAGCAAAATAAGTTTGACTTTATGACCCTTTTTCATAAACAGGCATTTGAAAGGTCTGCATAAGAAGATTTTTTATTGCCTGAAGAATGATTGTAAGCAGAGATGATCACTGCCAGTTTCTCACTGCAGAATGAAAGAATTTTTCCCCTTTACTCTATAACCTAAATATCACACTGAGCTTAAGGATGATGCTGACATTTTCAAAGATCACCGAATGTGTTCTCTTTCCAGTTGCAATTATGCCCTCTATCTCAGTGGGAGCCATTGTCGGGTCTTTTCAGCTCTCTAGCATCTTTCTGGCTTGCTTTCATTATCCTGATTATCTATTCATTTGCTGCCCCAGCACTCATTTTATGAAAGATCATGTCTGCCATTTCTATAATGAGTGCTTGACTTTTACTGCCAGCATAAACACATAAAATATACAATAATTAAAGTTTACTAGTCACCAAAGTCTTGAGATCCGTCATGTTGCTAATTTGATTTTTCAAGCAATTGCTTCTCTGTGAACAAGGCTGATTTTGCCCCCTTCGGCAGTGCGAGACTTGGGGTGGGAGGAGATGACTGTAACCTAGAGAGAGCAATTTGAATGGGCACCGTACATGTCAACTTTAAGGTTCGTCTTCAACCAAGTAACTTATCTCTAAAGTATGATGACTCTTAGCACCAACAAAAATCTCATCAATATTTGAACGTAAAACTTATTTTGTGTTAAAGTTTAAATAATGCACAGTTTTCAAAATAGTTACATGTTATTCAATAAGTATCATACCCTTTACGGGCTATTGTTTAAGGAAAATTTTCATCGGGCTAATAACTATGGAAGTCTGCATAACATAAATTGAAACTTCACAACATGTTGACTTACATTGAGTAAGGACTTACTTATTTTGAACACACTGCCTCGTTCTGATAACATTGGCAAAGTCCCCAAAGTGCCTCATGATAATGAATTCATCTGACGTTTACTGTAATCGCAGACAGATTAATGAGCTCATGTGATATTCATGTGGCTCTCTAGGGACATCAGGATGTGTTACATAAGTGTAATGTTTGTAAATGGATACAATGGAATACATGTTATCCAAGGAACTTGAGTAGTCAATTCCTCAGCTAATAAAGTACCAGGAAATAAAGAGGCAGCTTCCAATTATACTGGTTTTCTTTAGGGATGCCAGACATCTTGACGGCATATTCAAAAAAAGTACAGGAGCCAGAAGACCTGGGTTTGAGAGCTGGCTGGATCTCTTACCAGCCTTGCGACCTTGGGAAATTTTCTTCATCTCTTAGGTTCAATCTCCTCAGTTTTAAAATGAGAACTTAATAACATCAGCCTTCTTAAAGTCTTAGACAAGCATAAGGAGTAGGGCGGGGGGGGGGGGGGGGGAGTGATCAATCAATCATCCAATCAATCACTATAATTCCTTCCTCACAAGGTTATTTTAAGAAGTAAATCAAATGATATGCAATGTTTTTGATAAATGCTTTATAAACTTTGCAACATTATGCATGCATTTATTATTGTTATTCCTTTGGAAAATAGGTCTTCTGGATAAAGTTTACACTTTATTTCCCATACACAGAAAAATGAATGCCTTAGTTACTGCATAAGGACATGGAACACTGTTTTCTTAAGAAGAAAACCAGATCTGACCAATTGAAGATTTTATCAAATTATATTCTTCAAATTAGAGAGTGAGATATCAGGCTTGAAGCAAGACATGAAGCTTCTTTTTTATGCAAGTCCCTGTATGTGGCAGTCTTCAACAGTAACTGAGCTTGTAATTAAATCAAGCCCTGTTGATTCGGCCCTGTAGTGGGGAGGTGGGCAGGTCATTTCACCTCACCAGGCAGGAGTTAAATATGAACTCACCGCCCAGGTCCCTTCCACTCATGCTGTCATTCTCATTAATCATCTATAGTAACTCTTTACCAACCCTGAAAAACTTCTAATTAGTTTACAGTACTTCTAGACATACATAATGAAAAACCATTTTTGTATCTTTTGACTAAAAGAGACAACACCTTTCCTGCCTCATTCAATTGTCTTACCCATTCTTAGTAAATCATAGTCACTTCCCTGGTATTTCTTTTAGTGGCAAAGTATCTGTTCGTATCCCTTGGATTTCAAAATAAAGCTTCCATTGCCTGGAAAGTGACCCAGCAAATACAGACCTCAGACAACAAATACTACCTGATCTTGAATAATTAAGGCAGTCACTCTTGGAACATGGGTGGTCCCAATTTCAGGATAAATGTTCAGATGCGTGTTTTAGGATAATCAGAAAACCAAGGATATCCAAAATTCACTTGACTTATTATACTCTCATTGTTGATATACAGTGTGTACGTCCAATTCTTCCTCAAAATGGTCGAATACAAAATCAACATGATAACTCTGTACTCATTTAAAGGCACACACATATTAATAGCAGGCATTACTGCATATTATTATATGTGAATACATAGCCAAAAGAACTGGAATAAGGTCAAAATCTCTGGTTTCAAAACAGACTCTGATGCCTTTTAATGATGTGACTTTGGCCAAGCCACTTAAGCCCTCTGAATGTCAACATCATCAGTGAAGTGGAAGCTTGTCGACCTCATGGAGTTATTTGCTGTGGGATTTCTAATGTAGTCAGCAACTAGAGCCATCAGACCAAACTTGGCTTGGGCCTGTTTCTGTAACTACAAAGGCAGGGTTGAGTAACTGCAACGGAGACCATGTGGCCCTCAAAGTCTAAAGCATTGACTGTCTGGCCCCTAACAGAAGAGGTTTTCTGACCCCTGCTCTAAAAGGGGATACTTGTGAACTTATTTGAAATGCCATATTCACCTGTATGATTTTTTTTCGCCTATATGATTTTAAGCAATCTCAGTGGATTGGATTTAAGTAAATGGCATTTGGCTCAAGTAACTGGAAGAACCAGTTAAAAGTTCAAACTAAACAAAAGAAATAGCTTCTAATAGCCTCCTTTGGGCTATTTGGTATTACCGAGGTATTAGATGTTATCAATGAACATTTGTTGTGTCTAATACTCCTAACTGATCATTTAGAGATTTTACTCAAGGAAGAAAAAAACAACTAATGCCTGGTTCACAAGAAGTTGATAGAATTTGTTTTTACAACTCTGATGTTGAAGTAGTGGTAACAGGCATGCCAATCAGAGGGTCACCACTTAATCAAATGCTAAATCTGAATCTTTGAGAAATGTTTTTGCTTCAGTCTTAAGTTTACCTAAATTTTCCAAGACCAAAATGAAAGAAGTGATGAATGAATGAAAAACCTTTTGAGCCGACATTTTTCTGAAAATCCTGTGCGTGCTATTATTAATTCTTCCTCAGTTACCATGGAGAGGAAAATCTTGTGAGCACCCAGCAAATGAATTTAATAATGTGGGTATTCCAGGTCAAAATAGATCCACTTGCTGTGTCAAAAAATCCTTTTTTTTTCAGTTATTCCCAAATTTCTTTCTCGGTGACAAGTATCATTAACATTATTAAGTAAAGAGACTCCTAAATATCTTTTTAATTTGGTTACATAAAACTCCTAAGTATGTAGCACATAAATGTTTTTGAGGTGTTAAAATAATGTATTTTCATCCTCACCAATCCCTACCTCTGAGTTGCCTCAGTACTTCCAAACTGAAGAAATGCCTGGAGGTCTCAGATTATAGAGTTTTTATCATTATGTAGCTAAAATTCCCTTTTACTATGACAGGCCAAGAAGTTTGAAGACCTGGGGTGTAAGAAGGATATCCAGGAAAGAAAAGGAAAGCTACCCCTCTTCTGGCCAGAGGTTTCCAGTGGAGGGCAAGGGATGGGACATGGGCAAGAGAAGAGACAGACGTTAGGGAGATTAAAAGCCACAAGGGTAGAAGGCGTGATGCTTCCCTTCCCATTAGAGTTTCTGAAGGGAGCTCCCTGGGCCCACCAGCATTTGCACCAACAGAGAAGACCTCAGATAGTTGAGAAGCTAGGGCCGCACATCAGGAAAAAGCAAAGAAAGGTTCAATCTTCATTCCCAGGCCTCCCTTCCTCCCAAGTGGTAGGAATCCTGAGGTAGAGCACATGGACCACACTTGGGACCCTCAGTGAGTGACAAGGTGACACTATAGTAGTGTCTAAAGGGCTACAGAATAGTCAGGGGCTGGATGAAGAAAATGGTAGAAGCTGAGAAAGGTGTACAACACCTCAGAGGTCAGGTCAGCCGGGAGGAGGCCACAAGCCCTATAGAAGCTGAGAAAGACATTAGCCAAGTTTAGCAGACTTAATGCCTCTGCCGACTTTAGTAGCAGTTAGTGTCTAAGGGCTGGGCCCAGGCCCAAGCAACCTCAAAGGAGACCTGCCAGAGCAGATCCAAGGACCAGCAAGAGGCCAGAGCTCCCCGCACCAAACACCCACGTAGGAGACATAATGTCGTCCTCCGTAAATCCTGACGCCATCACGGAAAAGAGCAAGGGAAACAGGGAGGAATCCAAAAAGTGGAGTAATTGGTTCAAGTAAATTGAGCTAAAGCTAGAGACATGTTAAATTATTAGAGCAGATTAAATTTTAAATCGTAGAGCTAATTTTAGTTTGGTCCCCACTGCTCAGCAGGCCCATTCCTCCTGAGGAAAATCAGTTACATTCTAGAGAAGAGCTACATTTTCTTTGTACACCCAAACTGTAGTATGAATAAATTGGCAATCACACTACAATTATATCATGTGGTTGGGGGAAACATACTGATGACAATTTTACTCAGAGTCTAACAAATCTCTGAAACGAAAAGAGATAGGTCTTCTCCAAAGAGTTACATATTAGAGGCTGTGTAGAGTAACAGAGGGAAAAGTATCGGGGGACAGACCTGAGTTCCAGCCCCAACTCAGCTATTTACTCTGTATCAGTCACTAAGAGAGTCATTTAATCTCTACAGCAGTGCTTCCCAGCAGTTGTGTCTTAGATGATGTACTAGAATATTGCTAAAATATTGATCCCTTCAGCCCTCAGAACAGCCAAGGCAGGGCCCGCAGTGGCTGGGGCCCTGGCATTTCACCTCTGGCTGCAGAGAGCCTCTGATCACCCTAGCGTGATACGTAAATTATTTTTTGTGTCGAATGTGATGATTTGGGGGAATTATTGTTCTCTCTGATTCAGTTTCCTCATCCATAGATTGAGTGGAGGGAAGTAGAGAGAATAAATGATGTCTTCAGTCTTTTTATTCTAGTAGTTTGTGCTTCTGTGAACATGAGGGGGAATTCCAATTGCAAAAGAATAACAGGAATCCCCACATACATGGCCTAAAATAAGGAATCCCTGCCCTTATTTTTTTTTTAATTTCTGATTACCCCTAAATTCTTTCCCAGCAGAAGCAACTAAAAAGTCAGCTGGCCTCTAACCAGTATCTTTTTTTAAAGCTCAGCAGGAATTTAAGTGTAAGAAAATTAACAAAATTTAAAAAGACCCTATAGACTGCTAATTCAAAGGCAAAATCAACGTTACCTATGTGGGATTAGAAATTTGCATCCATCTTTCAGCAACCTGTTTTTTCATAAATAAATTAATTTGAAAATCAGATTCTAGAGTAGTGTTTAAGGATGGTAAGTGATCAATAATTAATGTAATTCTAACACATAAATGAGGCTTTATCTTCAAAGTAAGTAAAAAGCTTTTCAAGATAAACCCCTCAAACCTGTTGAATATTTTTATTTGAATATGAAGGAAGGATCCTTTGCCTCCATGCTCCTTTCCCCTGAAATTTCCTCATTTCTATCAATAAAGAATTTAATGCAGGCAGGATTGATCTATTAGCCATTTTCAAATTGAAGCTAGGTTTTTATGGACTTCTAGATTTTGCTGTTCAATGCGATTACAAATGTTTTAAAACTTCTGGACAAAAGAAGGAAATGCAGTGTTTTGTCAGTGAATCGTGAATCATTCCCTGACTCATCTGGGAATAGAATTCTCCATTAAGAAGTATGTACCAGAACAGGTCCAGAGACAGAATGGTTGTCACACATGCTGACAACAATAATTCTAGCTTTTGAGTTTTGGTAGCCTACTAAGTGCCAAGCAATGAAAAAGATGCTTTTGTTTATGGCCTCATTAATTCTCGCCGCAATAACTCTCCACCGTAAGCGTATAATCACTCTGGGGTAAAATGATAGGAATTTTTCTGACTACACTCCAAAAAGAGGTTTTACACTTCCAGTTGTTCATCACAGTCTAATATCCAACTTTGTTTCTAATAGTTAAAGTGTTTACAGCACCAAGAAGGGTATACGTTCACGTTTCAAACCCACAGGTTAACCGTTAACACTTTGCTCTCTATGAGCAAAGACTGCCATCTTGTGGAAATTTCACATATAACAAAAACAATCATTCCATGGGACTAAAATTTTTCTTTGTACACATGCTTTTTGCATTGTTACACACACACACATACACACACACCAGTGTTGCTTATAATTAAAAGGCAAATCTTTAAGTACAATTAAGTCTCTTTTAAACATGCCAGGGCTTTTGAACCTTTGAAAAAAGAATCTCATTAATTATAAGGACTCATCCCATTATTCTTTAAGGCAGTGAATTAGATTTTGCTAAACTTTCTTTACCTAAACCTTAAATAGCTTTTTTATATAATAAAAAGGAGGGTGTAGTAAGACCTTTCTGATGGAATTTCCAGGGAGCATTAGCTTGTGTGACGAAAGTTTATAACAGAACTCTGGGCTTAGAGAACACTTTCATTTCCTTCCAACCCTGGTATTCCATGCCAGCCTGTGTTCCCGGAATTTGTTGTGGGCCAGTCAGAACTTGACTGAGGAATCCTATGGCCCAATTTCTTTGTATTGATATATCCCCAAAGATGAGGTCAATCACCCGTGCTTCATGAGATCGACCATATAAAGACATCTTTGTGACGTGATGACACTTGAAAGCACATAGAGAAATCTCTTTTATTTTTCCCCTCAAAAACTCCTACCACCAGCTTGCTGAACCTAAAAATTTACAGTTAAACACATTCTTTGGCCCTTTACCATTTAAGGCCTTTGGCCATTTAAGGCACTTTACTCCTATGAGAATCAAAATGGGTGACACAGAGTATGTGTACTTCAATGATTATTTTTAAAACCAAATTATTTTCCAGGTGTAGAAATAATAAGGACACATCGTAAGTGGTACCAGATACGACTGAGAAGACAGAGTAAGCAATAATCGTTTCCTGAATGAATATGTGAACTAACGAAAGAATAAATTAGCGTGAATTGAGGATATTGAAATGATTTCAGTGTTGCCCAGGCCATTCTGGCTGAATGTACAGTTGTGGTTTAACATAAATTTTGTACCCAAGGAAATGCCTTACATGAAATCACTCTTTAGATGTTTATTGAATGAACAGATGAATAGGAGGGAATGCAATAAATAAGAAAATAGCATAATGATAAGAAAAAAGTAGAATCTGAGGGTAGAGTTCATTTACCAAAAATTGTATTGAGCATATTCAATCAATAAAAATGTGGCTCCTCTGTGTTAGGAAACATGGAAGATAATGAGTACATATTCTAGAAAGGGAAACAGACATTAATCAAGTAGCCACAGATAGTAATAAATGATGAGTGCAATGAAGAAAAACTCTTCCACTTCCACAGACAGTGACCAATATAGTGTGGCAGGAATAGGAGGACAGGGAAATTTGGGAGCTCATTTTGTGCCCAGATATATTCTCATTTAGAAGATGCTGCTATAGTCTCCTTTTATTTTTACATGTACCTATAAATTCAAATTTAAGAATTCTGTCTTTTAGGGATGACTATATTTTTTCTTTCAAGATATTCAGTGGTGCCCTGACTAGCTAGACCTTTAGGTAGGCAATTACCTACAGGGTTGGTTTCCTAATGTTATCTGAATGGTATTCATGGATAAGCCAAGCAAGCGACTTTGATGCTCTGATTACGTATGTGTGTGATGGTGCCACACTTGCCCACAAGGAGTTGCTCCTTTTGGCTCAAGGCACTATTTCTCAAGTGTATTCCTCAAAATTTTAGCTCCACGGGTTATTAACATATATTATTTGGGGAGGAAAACAAGGAAAGGGGAATGAAAGACTAATTTGGGAAATGCTGAATCAATCATACAAATTTTCTTTTCCACAGGTCTTCTCAAAGCCTTTAATAGGCTGCCTTTTTTTGGTAAATTTCCAAGAGGGTGTTTCTCAAAGTTGATGACCACAGGAGCCTTTTTTTGCAGAAGCCCTCTGTACTAGTGTCCCTTGGAACACACTTCTGGAAATGCAAATGACTTTATCTGGATAGGGCTGGAATAAGGGTGAAATGTAATCTGTTAATATTCATAATCATTTTAGTAAAGTCCGTTAATCAAATTTACTGCCCTTTTTGAACAACACACTGAAGCAACAGAACTTTAGACCAATCAGTTTCATGAGAAAGACGTCCAAGCTGTGATGGAGGCTCCAGTGCACTGTTGGTCCTGGAATGCCAGCAGGGGGCGCTAGGGGTGAGGCTGCGGGAATACCCAAAGGTAGATGACAGGGACGTGTCAGAAAGAGAAAGACAAATATCATGATCTCTCTCATATGCGGAATCTAAAAAAAAAAAAAAATGATACGAAGGAACTTCTTATTTACAAAACAGAAACAACTCACAGACTTAGAGGACGAACTTATGGTTACCGGGGGAAAGGGGTGGGGGGATAGATTGGGAGTTTGGGGTTCACCTGTACACACTGCTATATTTAAAACAGTTAACGAACAAGGACCTACTGTATAGCACAGGGAACTCTGCTCAGTACTCTGTAATAACCAAAATAGGAAAAAAATTTGAAAAAGAATAGATCCATGCATATGTATAACTGAATCACTTTGCTGTGCACCTGAAACTAACACAACATTGTAAATGAACTATGCTCCAATATCAAATAAAAGTTAAAAATAAAGACTAACTCCCCATCACAGCCCTTAGGGCTAGTATTACTCTTGTTTAACTGTGGTTGAATGTTGATTATCATTGAACTCATAGACACGTGGATGACATGAAACAGGTAAAAAAGGTAAATACATCACTGAAAGTGAGTTATTTACTCCTTCCAGATAGGCTTAGTTCTCCTCTGTAAAGTTTTAAGCAGTCTCTCCCTAAATAATCCAAGAGCCGGGGCAAAAGTGCAAATATGGGTCCACATATCACAAGTGTAACTGTGTAAAACTTATATATCAAGCTAAACATAGTTAGGTAAAATATGTTCTATCCTCTTATCTTGACAAGTATACCTTCATGACCCCGAGGGAGCCAGGGCTGAGTCTCTAACTGGTGACCAGCTAGGAGTTCTGCGCCGACCCGGTGGCACTGGGCGTCAGCCTTCCACCTCCGGCTCTGTCCACACAGTGAGGGTCTCGCACACAGAGGTGTGTGCACCTGAGCTTGCATGTCAAGTTGTCCACACCCCCCAAACCCCACCCTGGAGACCTGTGTGCGCCCACGGCTGTGAGACCTGCTCTCAGGAATCACACACAGGAATAGGCTTTTATGAGTCCTGGATGGGCAGGCACTCTGAGCTGTCTGGGCAGGAAATCCTAGGGAACCGTGGGGGTGGTGCACACTCTGGACAGGCTCATGACCTTGGCCCTGACCATTCTCGCTCTGTGAGAAGGGGCTCGGCTGGAGGAGGGCCAGAGGCAGGTCTTAGGTAGAGCCCAAAGAGTGCTTGTTTGGAATTGAGAATAAAACCTCTATGAAAATCATACGTTTTAAAAGCTGCAGTCTTTGCAGTTACCCCCAGACTCTGGGAGTGAATAAAAGAAGTGTATTTCTTATTTGAATGTGACCGCTTCTGAAAGCCTCTGGTCAACTTTTCTTCTTGTTCTCCAAGGTAAGATTATTTCCCCTTTGGCATTAAAAGGAAACTAGATCAGTTGCGTGCAAAACCCAAAATGATGTATTTTATCAACTTCAAACTTGTCCCAAGGCTTTCTTCCACACTGTGTTAAATAATAGAAGTCTTTTTAATTGAATGTCTTTGTGGGTAGCATATGCTGGGCGACATTATGTCAGCATCTCGCTCTAAGCAGCAAAACGTTCTCCATAAAAGCATTAAGATCCAGAGCGTCGTTCTGCATGTAGGGAAGGAACACAGAACTGCAGCAGCTTGAAACCACATAAAAACAGCGCCTCTGAAATGTAATTGTAAAGACACATTGCAAGAAACCGGGGTTGAGGGTGATATTTAGGATTATAGAATGAAACAAACAAAAAAAAAATAGAAGAGGTGGGGGAAGAAAAAAGGGAAGCAGGGAGGGAGGGATGTAAGAAAGGAGGGAGGACGGCATCGTGGCACAAGTCCGTCTAAAGAATCACTGCAGTAATGTTTTGTGTGTCCTCTCATTCCACCCGCAGGCTAATCTATATATTCATTTCCCCTTGACACCCAGCATCCTTTAGAGACAGGGTTATTAATGGATATGTTGTGGACTGAGGCAATAAGTATGTCTGTAATAACACATGATTGTGTGCTTTACCCCAAGGATCCTGGAGCTTCAGCAGAATGGCGACATGGACATCCTGAAGCACAAATGGTGGCCCAAGAATGGCCAGTGTGACCTGTACTCCTCAGTGGACACAAAGCAGAAAGGAGGTGCCCTGGACATAAAGAGCTTTGCAGGGGTTTTTTGTATCCTGGCTGCGGGGATCGTCCTCTCCTGCTTTATAGCCATGCTGGAGACGTGGTGGAACAAGAAGAAAGGCTCCAGGGTCCCATCAAAAGAGGTACTTGACTGAAAGCTTCAGCGCCATGTTGAGCCCACACGTAGGCTGTGCTTGCAGGAAGGATAATCACGGGGAAGGGGATAATGGGTCGGGGGTGGTCTTTGTTTCCTCTTTCCATGAAGAGTGAAAACAAATTTGTGAAATGTAAAAATTGGTAAGACCGATACCAATTTTCATTTTAAGACATCCCAGATCCGTGAAGAGGAGACAATCGAGTTTGAAAGACTAACAATTTCATGAGCCGTAATGGGCCTTGAAATTCTCCCAAATCTCAGGATAGACCTTAAGTCCATGATTTTTTTAAGGGCTGTGATTCCCTTGACCAGTTCACAAAGATGCTTATCATGTTAGTTCAAATAGTTGTTTACCTTGTAGGTAAATTACTTGTGTCTCTGAGATTCGGCCTAAGAAGTGCAGTGTTACAGTAAAATAATCAGAGTTTTCTCTTCACCCCCAGGGACTGCTTCCCTCTGTCTGTATGTAGACCTATAGAAGTGATCATAGGTTTCTATAGCTCTCTAATGGCTCTAGGCTTAACAGATCCACACAGTGGAATCATCTAGAATTCCATAGTCCTCCTTTTCTCATGAGTCAGCTTAACTCCAGGGCCATATTAAAATTTTTTCCAGGGCTTTGAAAGAATAATTTCAGAGTTACATATATCTTTTAAAGTGCCCTGTGCCTTATTTTCATCCAGAAAAAAAATGCGTGCTTATCAGAGACTATCTGAAGTTAAAAATAAACTACTTGATTTATTTATCTTATTTCCATTGGACCAAAAAGGTGAAAAATTTTTTATATAATGAAATGAGATTCACTAAAGCTTCACAGATTGAAACGAAAACAACCTGAATTTGCTGAATGATTTGACTTTCTAGATAGTTTCAAAGAACAGTTTTAAACTTTCTGTAACTAGACCTTGGCTAACTGATGCCTAAGCAAATCCTGAGAGGATCTGCTTTACAGCACAAATAAAAATGACTTCTCATTTGCATATGAATTATTGCATGCTAATGTATTCTTTCAAACAGATTGTTTTCTAAAGTTGTCTGAGGATTCTTTCCTACCACCTTATATGCAAAATTGATCAGCACCATTTATAAGGAAAAGCTTGACTTAGCGAAGATAAATCTTAGCTTCCTACCTCTGAGTGATCATACAGTCTAAATTAGTGGAGTATAAACTAAAAATTAATCAGGTTTTATTGTAGTGGGTTTTTTTACGGAATAAACTTCTGGTATCTCTACTGACATCGATTCAATGCAAAAGACCACATTAATGCAACATTATAGCCGAGGCTTCATATTCTCAAAAATCTGGAAATTAAGGACTCCCCAAGCTCCTTACATTTTGAATTACTATATATGATATTAAATTTTTGCATTATTATATCTGTTGATGGATGACTATATTATAGTTGCTGTGGGAACCATAAAGTTTTATCTTTCAACCCTCTAACGTCTCAGTGATAATATTGCATTAATGGATATTTTTATTGGATTTTGAAATGAGAAAGGAGAAGGAAAAAAAGTGACGCACATCAAAATATTTTTCACTGAGGAGCACTATAATTGCACAATGAAAAAAATACATCCTCCATTCTAATTCATAGCAGCTAATCCAGATCGTATGAACAAATATTTTCTCCTCTTATGATTAATAGATATTTTTAAATCCTCATAAATTTAATTTATTGAACTTGGTGATAAATAAGACTGATGAAAAGGACAATTTTCTTTCCTGCCACTTTTATTTTTCAAATATTGGGCTTTAATGCTCACTTCTAGTGAAAATCCTAAGGGATTTACGAATTAGTTTCAACTCCGGAAATCTAAGGTTTTACACTCTTTTTCTTCATTAAGCACCTTCTTACTAAGACTCTATTAGTGCAGCTCAAAGCGTCTTTGATTTAGAGGCCATTTAGCATTAACGTGGCCCTAAACTGAAGCTGTCACTCACACGTCATGGCTTGAAGGGGTCTCTAAAGGTTTCCGTGCTGACCTCACAATATTGCCTCATTCAGGTACTAGATAGCTTGAGTGTATGAAGTCCCTCAATCAGAAACTGATTCTCTTGTGTTGAATGTTGCTGTCTGTAAACAATCTCACATATTTCTGGCCTAAAGAGAAATAACACTTTAACAGTCACTAACACTTTAGTGTGAACTAGCATATCAACATATTGTATCACTTAATCTCCAAGAATGGAAAGTTAAGGTTAGGAGCAAGTAGTGAAAGGAACAAAAACACAGCTTGGAATGAGACACCCTGAAAAAGGAGGAAGCATGCATAAAGAAGAGGTGGGGAGGGGATGCGTGGCCAAAACCACACTTACTATGTGTATAATTTTGCCTGGGTCTGTCTCTGCTCTTGTAGAAGGCAATCACCCATCTACTGCTCCCATATTTTGTAGTTGCATGTGGCATATGCTCCTTTTAGAACTTTTATTGCAAGAGAAGTATAGATAACCTTATCTCAGAATCCCATCGGTACCCCCAGAACCTAGCACAGTGCCTGGCTCATATTAGGTGCTCAATAAATATTTGTTAAATGAATAAACCCCAAAGTTCAGTTCATTACCTATCATCATGTTTGCTGAACTACTTTTTTTTTTTTTTTTAACCATGAAGCTAGTACTGATGAGAACCTTATCTTCTTTTTCTTCATCTCCAGGATGACAAGGAAATTGACCTGGAGCACCTCCATAGACGTGTAAATAGCTTGTGCACAGATGACGACAGCCCCCATAAACAGTTTTCCACCTCGTCAATTGACTTGACCCCTCTGGACATTGACACTTTGCCAACACGACAAGCACTGGAGCAAATCAGTGATTTCAGGAACACTCATATTACCACAACAACCTTTATCCCAGAGCAGATCCAGACTCTTAGCCGTACACTGTCAGCTAAAGCTGCCTCTGGTTTCGCTTTTGGCAACGTGCCTGAGCACCGAACTGGCCCTTTTAGGCACAGGGCACCTAATGGGGGCTTTTTCAGGAGTCCTATAAAAACAATGTCATCTATTCCTTATCAACCAACTCCTACCCTGGGGCTCAATCTGGGTAATGATCCAGACCGAGGCACCTCCATATGAGCATCCAACAAAATCTCTTCACTGTTTCTTTCGTAGGACTCCCTTTGCAAGGAGCGACTGTAATATTGTGGGACTAACATGGATGTAACATTTTTTTTTTTAATCAGGATTATTAGTAACAACTCTAGTTCTTTCTCTCTACCTTCTCCCTCCTCTCTCTCTCCTCTGTTTCTTTCTCTCTTTTCTTCCCTCTCTTCCTGGACATTTCTCTCCACTTTTTTTCATTACTCAATTTATTCCCCCAGAAGGTAGTATACTAGGATCCTATTAGCCCGCTTTTCATATACTGTACTTCAAGTATAGGAAACGTGCACTGAGTATACTAACAGTATATGCAGGATTAATTTTACATAAAGGCCTCTTCTGTCACATTTCTCTATTTTGAAAAATATAATTGCAATAACTTCAGTCTTTTTACATTCTTCTGCTGCAACCACACAATGCTCCACTGCTGTTGAGTGTCCTTTAACTGTGGGCCAAAGGCAACCCCTGCAGTGTTTATAGAATAATGTAAAGACCATTCAGGCCACACAATATGAGAATGCAATTTTGTAGGATTACAAAAAAAGCCATGAACATGCCGGTCAAGACTACAGTTAAAACTATTCTTGCACTGCAACAGTGCATATGACCTTTATGTGATTGTACAGTATGAAAAGTTTTTTCTTATGTACAGTAAACTTTATCATATGGCAGCAGCCTCTATTGTGTTAAATAAATTAGTATCTCATATATACATATATATGCACCTATATAATGTGTATATATATTCAAAGGAGGCCATTGCTATTGCAATTCATTTAATAGAGCTTTAGTTTAAAACAAAAGTGTTGTATACAGGAACTATGTATAGCGCAGGGGGTCTTTTCAGTTAGAAAAGGCAGGTTGCTTTAATGTTATTCTGACTCGCATTGTTTGCCAACAGAGAATATTTTATACTTTTGTTATTAAAACATCCAGGGCGATTTAATATTTGTTCCTAGATGTAACTCATTTGAATAGATTTTTGCATTTGTTATTCAGCAGTGTATAAAGCTAACCTTGATAATTTTACTTTTAATTAATTATCTAAATGGAAAATGCTATTAGCTCAACCACGTTCACCACAGCACGGGGAGCTCTATACGAGTTTAAACGTAGATCATTGAAGGTTAATAAATTCTCTTCCAAAGCAGTAAGCCAATCAATACAGCTGTAGTTGGGGAGAGATGGGAGCCCTTAAGAAATATTGATGTGGCCTTAATTACTGTCATACATCATCCTAAAGAAGAAAATACAGCAAGCATACTGGGCTCTCAACTTCAGCCCCTTTTTTTATTCAGTTCTACTTGGAGGAGTTATGTATTTTTTACATTAGTACCAAGTGTATAGAAGGATAACAACAAAAACAGTGCCTCTTTGTGCACAACCCTTTTTAAGGTAGCCTTCTCACCTGTTGGAAATGTAGAATGAACTTTGTTTGTAATCCTTAAATTAAAATGTGGTAAGTAGGAAGCAAGAACTTATCCTGTGTTTTTACGCAGCCATACACTTATTTTAATCTAATTCATTCCGTGGCTAGGATTGGTATAGGAATCAACCTATGTGATTTGCTTTAGGAGAAATTAAAAAGTATATTCTTAAGGTATATTATACTTTGATGCTAATTCTGTTCTGGGGAGCATCTTGTCCTGTCACTGTTTTTGTACTAAATCTTCAAATATTGTCTACTGTGTAAGGCAGAAAAATTTCTTATCATGCAAAAACCATTTTGTTTCCAGGGTAACAAGTATCTAAGTGCATGCACAACTTGTTTTCCCTTGTAACATTCATGATCTAATTCACGACTCTGATTTTAAAACAAAAAGTCTTTTCAACAAGCTATATAGGGACATACCAGATGTTGCAGTGATTTTAGCTATCAACAAACTGTTAACCATGTACAATATTTAAAATAGGCCTATTTTGATGTATTGCCTATTATACAAATACACAAACCACTTTTTGGAGGCCTCAGTTATGAGTGGCAGAGCTTTCTGTGTATAATTTGTCTAAATAATTTGTCTAATAAAAATGTTTTCTAAACTTGCTCTCATACCATTGAAGTCTTAACTATACAATTTGAAAATGCTTACTCTCTCACAGATAGAACTGACTTTTTCTAAAAATTTATCTTGAATTAATTAAAGCATAAAACACATTAAGTTCTATTAGCAGAACGATGCCATAATGAGTGGCTCTCTAAAAACAGTAGCAAGTGATGTTCTAAACCGATGAAAGGCTGCCTTTCTGCTATATGAGACAATCTGAACCAACGATACGTTTGTTTTCCTTTGTGGATGTCTCTATGAGCACTTGTTTGGGAAAGATTTATCCTGTTTCATGTAAACAATGCGGCCATTATAATAATAGCAGGATGAGTGTTTGTTACATTTTATAAAAAGAAAATTAAGGGTAATTATTAAACTTAGAATTGTGTATTAATAATTGCTTTGCTGTTAGCGAAATATTCATCATGCTGAATCTATGAATTTGGAAATTAACTGACTCCAAGATTATTTCTAATAGAGTGTTATTTTCTGCATTTGAACAATATTTAATTCTTCTAGCATTTAACTCACTCAATGAATATATATCTGAAAGTATATTCAATTTAGATTACAATTTCTGCTTTTCTATAATTCCATTAAAATGATTTTTAAATGTTGGATAGGAGGAAGTGTAGAAATCTAGACTATCATCTCCCTCATTTTACAAATAAGAGAACATAAGATGATAAGAAGCTGTGACTTGCCCAAATGTTTGACAATCTGAGACTTGACACTGAGTCTTTTTTTTTCTTAAACTCTACCACGCTTCAGTCACATGTACGCAGGTCCTAATGGGTTGTGAATTCATTGTAGGGATGGCTCAAGTACAATACCTCCACCCGCTCCTCTCTCGCCAAGTTTAGGCTGCAAATCTCTAGAACCTTCCTTCCTCATGGGGGACCAGTTAGAGCATCTGATTCAACTGCTCCTTTTACAGATGGGAAAGTGAACACCTCAGGCTACGTCAGGTCACAGCTAGTGGCAGAATTCAGGCCGTCCTGCTTTTGCCTGGCGCTACTTCCTTTAGCCCATTGTTTGCCCTGGTTCTCACCACTTACACCAACCTTGCTATTTCAGAACAAGACAAACCCCTTATGTGCACGAACGTTTATTCCAGTCAGAGGTCGAATTTATTCCACTGGTGAATCGTTAAGAGAACTGGTTTTCACTTTCAACCACCTCAGAACTTATGCACAGCTTTGGTTTCATCATACATTAGAAAATCGTAAGAGCGTCTTTCTTCCTCATACACATCAAGCTACAGGCAATTTGTTGTTTTCTCAATTATGTTATTTTTCATCTCTTTCAGTTTGGGATTGGTTGTCAACTGAATAAATACTTTAAAAAATAGACTTTGCTGAATGGTACTTTGCTTCATCAATTAGAAAGAAAAAAAAGATGAGACAATCCATTTATCCTACATAATACCTTCTAAGCCACACCACTGGATAACAAATTATAAATATTCTATAATCAGAATTTTGGAAAGGTGAAACACATTCTGGATTATGAATATAATAAATAAAGCAGAGCTAATAACTTTTGTGCTGGTAAACATAGGTTTTTAACCTTAAATACACATCTCATGATAATTGATAAAACACAGTGGGCTCACTAGAAATGGGCTTCCTTCTGGAGTGTTTTTATTTCTAAAAACAAATCCTTTATCCAGTCCTTGTGGTCAGATATTAATAAATGACTAGCAATTATGACATTTTATAAAATCATTTCAACAAATTTTAGTAAATACCCTCTCAAGAGGTAGCATATATGAGCTCCCTTGGGTGAAAATGACTTACCTGACATTGAAAAATTAGGAGATAAAGCTTTTTAGATTTGATAGATTTAATTCAGTTCTATTAGTGTTTACTGAAAACCTATTATGTAAAGCCACATTGCTAAGCAGTTACACATCACATAAATGAAGACATATATTTGGGAATGGGTCTAGATGTGTTTTACTGCCCAGGCCTTTCCTTGTCCCTCATCAACATGCAGGATACAGAGACCACCTCACAGACTTCCTGAGGTGGCAGAATTAGTCACCCCAAACCAGAGCCATCCTCTTTGGGCCTGGGCAATCCAACTGACTGGACCAATCCACCCTGGTATTTCTCATGAGCTGACTGAGTCTACCTTCTTAGATTCAGATTCCTTCCACAAACAAGGCCTGAAAATTTCCCAAAATGCCAGACCATGAGGCCAAATTTTCAAAAATGTGGAAATCACCCTAAGCCACAGGCAAACTGCTACCTAACCCCTCCTCATCCACACCTGCATACGCCCACATCAGAATGAGTCCTACCCTCAGGCGTCCACGTCAGAATGATACACACCATGTTCCCTCATTTTCTATACCTGCAGGGCTCAGCAGTTGTGATGGTTAGAGCTATAGGGTTTCAAAGAACTTACTTCCAAGGGACCAAACACAGTAAGTCTTATTCAGGCTACTCTTCAACTTTCATAAACTTCTATTTGTATTGCAAATAAGGCTCCTAGTACCATTCCTATCATCTAAGACGGAGGATACAATATGACCTATGATCCCCATGAAAGCAAAGTGTTTTACAGGCTGCCCGCCGTGAGGACAGCTTCCAACCCACACACACTTTCAGAAGAACAGAAACGACGTGGTTTTGCTCTATTTTATGGAGCTGCACAGAGGCCTGGAGCAGCTACACCACCTAATGATTCAGCCCACCATGGGGATAGAAACAGACTGAATGAGCTGCCTCTCACTTTCTCACCTGGCTTTTCCTAATTTCTATTTTTTCAGTAGTGTTCATTTGTTTCCATGTAATATTAGTAACAAGGCAAAAATTGTTCAAATTTGAGAAAATTTTTCGTATCTAGGACCAAGTGTCATCTTTTGACTGATTTTGCCTATTTCTGGAGTTTCTTCTAGTGGAGACAAGAAACTGGCTGTTTCTTCTGCACGTGGTACCTACGTTGTGCTGCAGACGTAGTAGTTTAGCCTTTGTAAGGGATGAGGGCCTTTTTTCCTTTTGGAGAAACTCTATCCAGTCCAACCTCAGAATTGGCAGCAAGTTCCAAGTCTCAAACTATCTGTGATATGATAGAAAATTCACAAACTTTTTAAGACAACATTAGTTTTCCTTAATTAAAAACTAATTAAGCTTTAATAGCAGCTGCTTTAGAAGGAGAAGCAGATGTCACAAAATCAAAGTACAGTAAAATGTCAGAACCAGAGAAGGGACAGAAAAAACATTGCTTTCGATAAATATTTTGCCTGCCACAAGATTTGAAATATAAGTAGGAGGCAAACTTTAATTTTTAAAGTTGTTTTATTTTTAAATTGGTGCTACTGAAAAATTTTAGGAGTCAAACAAAAATATCTCTGGCTATTTTTAATTTTTAAAAAATTAAACATCAGTATTGGACATCAATAAACAAATTACAGTTTGCTTATTCACTGCACAAAAGGTTCATAATGGGGGGCTTTGAGAATTATCCTAATGTGTAATAAAAAAAGGTTCAATTTGCAAAAATTTAAGTTATATAAAATTTCAGAATCACAGCCTCTTCATGAGGCAAGGGGTACCTATAGCTATTTCATACTAGGTAAATAAGGAGCTGATAGTCGATATTTAATTCCTCTTCAGAATTATATTAAAGTTGACTTTCAAGTTAATGCTAGCCCTCTATTAATATCCGTTTATATAAGTTGGCTATAAAACTTATTTTTAGAAATCAAAGCACTGTAAAATTAAGTTGAAAATAAGGGTGTCACATGCCCAGCTGTCTAGTTTGACTTTTTCATTCTAAAAATAGTTATTAATACTTAATATGCTCAAATACTTCTACAGGTGTTGTTAAAAAACACTTGAACATTAGTTGTTAGATGAAGTAAAGCTGCGTCATATATCTAATTGACGTAATTGACATTAGATATCAAATGCAGAACTTTCATTCACACTTAATGGTTTTTAATGAATATAATACTTCTTTCTAAGTGAACATATTAAGAATAAAAATTAAAAATAAGCAGTGCAGCAAGATAGACATGTAATTGGGCCTTCCAGATTCAATTCTGCATAGCTAAGCATTTTAAAACTTATTGCTCACTCTGATTTCTCCATGGAAATGTCATGGTAAAAATAACTGTTCATAATCTGAGCAACAAGTGTACAAAACCACCTCTCACACGTGTAGTCTCCAAAGCTTTTGGTGTGTCCAATTAACATGGTAAGTCCTATAATACTGCTCAGTCACCAACAAAGATTATATTTTAATTCTTTCCTGTTCATCATCGGTAAATGAAGTTTTTAACTCTTACTCCATAATAATGATTTTGTGTCTCTTTTTAAAAAACGAGTATTAGTACATAGATATAAACTTTAGTAAGGCTGCAGAGAGAATATTAGGAACAAAACAATCACACAAGATCAATCAGTCCGTTGACTAGCACTACCTGAGCACCTACTATGAGCGAGGCACCTAGGGCAGAGCTTTCCTAAGTAGCGTGCCAAGGCACACGCCTGGGCCAGCAAGGGTTCCAGGGTGCTGAGCTATTGGTGCGCTCGTCAGTCAGGGTGGTGGGCTGGGCCCCTGGGCTGGAGCTCTGCCCATGTTCTCTTCACTTACAGCCGGACTTTGCTAAGACAGCTTCCAAAGCTGGAGAGACAAAATATACACATTTGAAAAGCTGAATAAAGACTCATGGTTTAAGTAACATCAGAAGACAAGAATGTGAAATATTATGATACACAGTACATTTAATTGTCAAACGAGTGCTATTGAGAAAATGTTCTATGAGAAGAGAAGAAGAAGGAGGCTGCCTGGCTTGAGATGGTTTCAGGGAGTAAGTAGGAATTTAGCCTAATCATAGAGGAAAGGTCAGAAGAACGCACAAGGGCCTCCAAGTGGAGGGTATGGTGCAATCAAAGCACAAGAATGGGAGAGAGTGTTCAGAGGAGCAGTAGCCCACGATGTCTGAATGTGGGTTTCATGTCAGGAAGTATCAGGAAGTAAAGCTCGGGTGAGACTGTGGGAAGCCTGTAGGCTGGCCTCAAGAGATTATACTATATCCAGTTCATTCATTCATTCATTCATTCATGTATTCGACATATGTTCGCTGAGGTTCTGCTGCGTGCAAGACACTATTCTAGGTGCTGGGGATACAATAGTAAACAAGACAGAAATCCCTGCCCTCATGGCATTTACAGTCAACTGGAGGAGATAGAGAATAAGCAGGATAAATAAGTACAGTACATCATCTATTAGATGATAAGTGCTGTAGAGGAAAACAAAGGGGAGGACCAGGAAGGCCAGAGTGAAAGTGGGGATTTGCTATTTGAAATAAGGTAGGTAGGGGAGGCCTCACTGATAAGTCGACATTTGACTGAAGCTTTAAAGGGAGTGAAGGAGTTTGCCACGTTGCTCTCTGGGGAAAGAACATTCCAGACTTTGGGAACAGCTAGTACAAAGGCTCTCAGGTGGGAGTGTGCTGGGCATGTTTGAAGAATGGCAGGAAAATCAGTGTAGCTGAACCAGAATGAGTGATGGGAGAGAGGGTAGGACGAGAGCTCAGAAGGTAACACAGAACCCACTTATAAGGCTTTATAGGATGCCGTGGGGATTTGGGCTTTTATTCTGCAAGAGATGGGAAACCATTGGAATGTTTTGAGCAAAGTAGAATGCTTGTTACTAATCTAACAGGTTGATTACAAAGCTAGATGTAAATCAATCTTGGGATCAAAGTGCTGCCACCTTCCCACCCTCCCTTGGGCCTAAATATTTGCCCCCATTTTGAGTGCTATGGGAGAGTGGCATGTGGTGCCGGTTTCCGGCCATGCCTCCATTGGAATTTCAGCGCCTGAACCGTCAGCTGGTGGTCACAGAGGCTCACGACCTTGGCATGTTGGAGATTTCCATCGTGGGCATTGGGGAGCCACTGAAGATTTTCACTGAAGGAAAAACAGGCTCTTAAAGAGGTGGTTTAAAAAGATTAAGCTGGTAGTAATTCATGGAGTGGAACAGAAAAGAGACCAATTAAAACACGTGTGCAATAGTTCAGGTATGAGCTGAACTCTGTGATAGCCCAAAATAGGAAGGACGGTACAGATGGTAGATACATTTTGAAGGAAGAATCAAGAGAACGTAATGATTAACTGAAGATAGAGTATAAAAGAGAAAAATATATCAAATATGACTGATTTTTCAAATTTAGATGCGAGAAAGGTGGAATAAAATTTACCAAAAAGCGCTGAAGTCAGAAGAATATTTTTTCTCTTTTGTTAATCTTCATTTTTTTCTTAAGCTGGGAGGTTGAAGTAGAAGACATCATAGAATTGAGAACTGTTTGTTTGTTCTCCTTTATGTGAAGCTTGAATGCTGGGTTCTTAACAGGTGGAGGGCACCTGAGGCATCATGCAGAGTTCATGGCTTTTTACCTGTGTTCCCCAGGTTCCTCAGGGTTTTCCTCAGGATTTCTGGGGATGCGGCCCTCTGGGCTTCAGTCAGAGCACTCTGCTTTGATCTCTTCACATATTCGACTTCCGGTGATTATTTCCCTCACCTTCCGAATGACGCGTGACTGACAGATGACCAAGACCTCAACTCAGATGTTTTCTGAGGCAACTCACTGTAGCATTCAACAATTTTAATTACCTAATTGTTAGACTATTCTTCTTACAGTTGATCTTTGGATAGTGTCAAAAGTTGCCCCCTATCGGTTCTTTGAAATGCTACAGAACAAGCTTCATCCCTTTTTCTTACATGACATTTATCCTGTTGCCCACACAGTGAATACCCAAAATTGGCCAAACTATGATACAGTGACAGGGACTCAAATACCATAATGGCGGCTTGACACAGACCCAGTATCTCCAAAGTCCTAAAGAGAGAAAGACCTGGAGCAAAGTTCCCTTGCATTAGGCTGGCTACAACAACCATGGAGCAGACATACCTGAACAGAAATCCAAACATAATGTTCTAAATACAGGCTTGTCTTATAAAGATAACAAACTAAAATTAGCCCAAACATTACAAACACCTGCTATGTGAAACACCTGCCAGTGTACTTGGCACCATAAGTCAAATCAAATATTTGTGGAACCAACTGTGCTTGGTTCCCACAGTTGCTGTGTGCTTTTAGTTCTATTTCAAGAGCGTTCAGAAAGCATCGCTAACACAGTTAAGTGAACTATAAGAGAATAAAAATTTAGGTGTGAAACACTCATCACCAATCCTATCCTTTTTGGGCGTTTAAAAGAAAAAAAAAAAAAAAGGGTGAGCTTTCACCAAGCAGGTGCCATCAAAAAGACTAATTTTGTTCCAGATGTTGTCTGCCAGCTTTAACTCTCAACACTGAGGTTATGATAATGGTTCAGTTTTAAGAGGTCAAAGGTGATTTCCCAAGTCTAAGGAAAAAAATGCCTTTTATCAAATATAAAACCAGAAATCGGTAGTATGTGCCTTTATAAATTTAGAATAACTCTGGTAAAACCTGTTGTTCAAATTGTTTGAGAATATAATTCTTTGCAACTTACTCTTGCTCCAGTCTCATTTTTAAAATATAAGCCATAAATCACAGTCACACACATATACAATAATCTTTCTTTCCTCAAAAAGGAAACAGTACACATATTGCGTACACAGGTTGTATTAAACATCTACACAGTGTAAGGATTTCAAGGTAGTTTGCAGAGGCACATTTTCTGAATCACACTAAATAAAATACATGGCATATATCTTCAGCTAGAATTATTTCAAATACGGGGGAACTTAATCCATGCTCATCTCAAAATTAAGTTGCCAATTTGTACCACAATTCCTATCCTTTGCGGGCCAATATTTATGTTCTCCTAAGCATAGCACCCATGGGGAGGGAGGGCATGCCGACCACGTGCCAGGCACAGGGCTGGGCTCCGTACACATGTTTCACTCGATTCTCATAATATCTCTGCAAATTTGCTATTGCAGATGTTAATTGAACAGTTTAAAAACAAAACGAACGAAACAAATTCTAAGACTCTGAAAAGTTAAGTAATTTGGCCAAGAACAAACAATTAGTAAGTGACCCAACCAGAATTCAAACCGACATCTCTCTGACTCAGAAACTCATGCCCTTCCACCACAACGGACTGCTCCTGGGATCAAAGAGATGGGAGGGAGGGGGCCATTTTCTGGTCCCTCAGGGCTGCAAGAGGCTTTGTACCCTATGGGGCTCCATAAAAATCAACTGGTCCTCACTAGCTGATATACTTTTGATACAGAAATTTCAAGCAGTAAATAAAATATTCATAAAAGATGAATATAAATAATGCATGCAGCATAGTTGCCTAGAAAACGTAAACAGATTCCAAGAAAAACCCTGCAAAATTAGCATCTCCACCAGAGTCTGTGCAAAAACCAGCAAACCTGTCCAACCTTTTGCTTGCCCTCTTTATCCTTGCTAATGGTGTCAGCGAACTTTCCGGTCTCCTTCCCCTCTTTCTTAGAATTCCTTAAGTGGAAACATGAGAAAAACAAACCCCTATTGAGTCAGCTTATATAATGCTCCACTACCTGACCCCCTTTTTTCCAGCCCTACAGCTACTAGACAAGTTTAAGTACATGTTAGCCTCTGTCTGCAAACACTACACTAGGTCTCCCAAGTGTTGCTCTTCTCCAGCTCACCTCCCTCCTACCCACCTTACTAGGTAATCTTACTAAGTGACTTTTCAAGTCAGGTAGCTCCATGATTTAATTTTTTCATGGTATTTCTATGGCCCACTAACCCATGGCCAAGCACCTTAGCTAAGAATCTCTTCAGGCAGGAAGCACTAAGGCAGCCTTCACAAAGAAGCAATATTTGAGCCAAAGAGGTAGGATTTTGACAATGAGAGATACGAATGTAGGCTGTAAAAGCAATGTGCAAAGATGAAATGGGAAAATACACTTGACAAGTATTGGACCGGGAATGAGGCTATTTGGCTTGAAAGAGGGGGGGTTTATGGAGACAGACAGAAGATAAGGTGGTTGGTTGATGCATTCAACAATTATATTCTGAGAGTTCATTATATACATGACAAGACGCTATGTACTGCAGTACGTATAAACATGCAAGACTCCCAAAGCTATTATGAAGAGATGTCATGTCTATGTGTAACTGCCACATAAGGCAGCGTATAATGTGTTCCATCACAGTGATACAACTTATTATAGAAATTCAGAGAAGGGAGAGAAGATTCTACCCTAGAAAGCTTTTTATTGAAATACAGCGATTTTAAATTATATACTATATGTACTTAAAAATAGTCCAGAATATTTTGTGAATTCAGAAAAAGGCAAGATCTTTTCTCAACAGGGTGATTAAATGTCTTGGTGGAGAAGACAGTTTTGGAACTGGGCTTCAAAAAGAGTATAATTTCTACAAATATAAAGTAGAGAAAGACATTCTTAGGTAAAGGGAAAGATATAATCCAGCTCACAGAGGAGGAAAGCACAAGATGCATTTGAGAAAGATCCAACACATGGCCCATGAAGAGCAGTAAGGACTTAAGACCACAAAGCTATAAACATCAAACCCAACTACCGACCTAATGTTTCAGTCTCATCCTGTTTACAATCTATTCCACTTTTGAACATCTGGGAATATTAGAAATATGACGGTGTTTACAGTCTACTGGGGAAAACAGACAATTTAACAGGCAGTGACAATAAATTGCAGTAAGTGCTGTCGTAATGGAAATGCAAGGTGATTTGCAAACCCCGAGCTGGGATGGGAAAGCTCCCCTGCTGGGATTCTGAGCTAAACCTACAGGAAAACTGAGAGTCAACCAGGCAGAGGAGACCAGGGTCGTTTACACCAGGTGACCAGCATAGACGCAGACCTGAAGCCAGGGGGCAAGATTAGTTCCAGGGACTGAAAGAAGTCGCCTGAGCTGGAACTTAGAGGAAAGGGAGAATATCAAGAGAATAAAATGAAGAGGTAGGGAGCGGGCCTTGAAATGCTTCATAAGCCACTTTAAAGAATTTGTATTTTTAAGGAATAAAATTCTGGGCAACACGAGGGAGCCATTAAGGTGTTTAGAGTGGAGTAGTGACCTGATCATATTCTTATTTTAAAAATCACTCGAGCTGCCCTAGGAGAAAGTTTTGGAGTAGGACAAGATCTGAGAAAGGTGGAACAGTTAGGAACCTCAAGTGGCAATCAAGGTAGAGTCCTAGTGTCTGGTAGTAGCAGAAGGGAAAGATGGAGGTGGAAAGATTCTAGAGAGAGTTGTGGCAGAAATGGGCCTGGGTGTGGGCTTAAGGTATTTTTTGAAGTATTTAGTATAAGTGAAATCGTGAGATGTAACAAAATCATCCAAGGAGTAAGAGGGTCTAGTTAGCAGAAGATAAATTCTGGGCATAGAACCCCGAGGAAGATGAATATTTGATCAAAAGAGGGAAGAGTGTACTAGCTAAACGATCAAGGAAGAACACTATAAGAGAGAGTAGCCTCAGAAGTCATGGGAAGACAGTGTTTTGTAGAGAGTGGCCAATATTGTCAAGTGCCACTCAGAGAAGGAAAAGCATCCAATAGAATTAGTAACATGAAGGGCCTCCCAATCTTGGCAAGAAAAGTGCTCAGGAGAATGGAGAGGCTGAAACCAGAACGCAGTCGGAGGAAGAGTAAGTGGAAGGGCATATACACTGTTCTTCCAAGGAATATAGGGATGAAAGAGAGGAGAAAAATGGAGCTGTACCCAGGGGAGAGAATAGGATCCAAGGAGGGTGTCTGTTTCCAGGACAGGAGAGACACATTTAAATGCAAGAGGAAGGAACCAGGAGTGAGGTCAATGTTGAGAGTACAGTAGCAAGTGGGGTATTCAAAAGGCAAAAAGGAATGGGATCCAGGACACGATTTGTTTTCAATAGGAGAAGGGATACATATTTTACTGTAACTGCATGACAGGGTGAAAGGATGAGTGTGAATGCAAGTAAATGTCTATGTTCAATAGCAGGATAGAACCCTGTTGGAGTCTAGTTTTCATAAGATAGAGAAAGCAAGTCATGGTGAGGGTCACGTGTCAGAGATTTTAGAAGAGTAAGGAATGGAGAGCTCGCTAGAGCAACACAGTTGGACAGGTGTACAGCTTTGAGGGCTCAGCTGAGGTTGGAGGCCACGATAAGTTCTGTTCTGTTGTAAGTTTGTTTTTTTTTTTTGATCATTCTCAGCAGCTTCTGTTTAGCCATAGGAAGACAGAGTTGGATTTAACCACAGCTGCAGATTTCACCTAATTATGAATAAACAGCAGAGCAATGACTCAATGTTACTAAAAAAAAGTTCATCTTAATGGGGTGTCCCAGTGGTCTAAGAAGTATAGAAGGAGGCCATATTAATTAGGGTAAATAATGCTACTTGCTATAAAAAATACCTCCCCCCCAATCTCAGTGGCTTAATGTAATAGATTATTTTTCACTCATATAAAGACCAGGAGAGGGTTGTCTTCCATCTGGTGCTTTAGGACCGGGTTTGCGTCTATCCAGTGGCTCTCATGCCCCAGGACTTTGGAACCTCCTATGGACCTCCTGCATCCAGCTTGCAGAACAAGTAGGGAGAGAACACGGAGGCTTGTGGGAGTTTTAATGCACCGGCTCTAGAAGTAGCACTCATCACATCCGCTCACAACCCACTGGCTTATCACAGGGCCACATGGAAACAGTTTTGCTAAGCTTCTGCCCTCACTGCCACAGAGTCAGGTTAGGAGGCTTTGTAGTCTTGAGGCTAAACAAGACAAAAAGCAGTTCAAGTGAAAATGAAAGCACATTGATTTTTCTGAGAAAATCAATAGAATTGGTGATGACTTAGATCAAGGATGATAAGGTTCTGTCTAAAGCACAACATTAAAAAGAATTATGAGGTTAAAATCTAGGGTCAGTGAGACCTACCCAAACCATCCTACTTAAAGTTACGACCGCTTCTTCCAACACGTCCCATCTCCTCTTACATGGCTCAATTCATTTTCATAGCACGTACGGTTTACTATGTGCCGTGTACTAACACACTAAGTAATTTACTGACCTGGTATTGTCTTTCTCCTTCTGCTTGAATGTAAGCAAATTGAGGGCAGGCTCTTTCCTCAGTGCCTGAAACAGTGTCTAGCATAAGGAGGGTCATTGTTGAATGACTGAATGTCAGGAGATTAGCAAGGCCCTTCATGGTGAGATTTAAGCTGAAGTGGGAAATACACACACATATTTACCAATGCTGGCTTAGCTTCAGAAAGGAAAGAAAGACTCAAACATCATGACAGATTCAGAGCTGGCTATTTGGAAGAACAGTAGACTGAGGGAGAATATTTTATACATGGAGTGAAAGGAGATATTTGGTTTTAAAAATATCATATTTGAAATGAAGGTAAAATATCCAGGTGGATATATTCAGCAAAACACTGAAAATGTAGAACCTGGGTTTAGCCAAAACATTCAGAATTGAAGTCTCAGGATATAAAGATAAGAGCTTCAGGATAAGAAGATGGAAAGTCATTCAATGGGCAATGAAATTTTTGTGTAGCCAAATTATATGATCTAAGGGTCATTTGAGGATAATTAATCTAGTGGCTTCCTGTTGGATAGAGTAACAATACCGCAACTTAATTCTGTCAAAAAAAAGTATGCCCAAAAGGAAAATCTTTAGTGCATTACTTAAATCAGTATCAGTGTGCTAATATAAGGTGTACCATATACACAAAAGAAATCCAAAACCTGTTTTCTCACAGTTCTGCTGAAAGACAATCAGCATCTCAGCCCTCTTGTGGTGGTTCTGGAGAGAAACAGGCTGAGCCTTCAAGGTGCCCTGAATTGAACTGTTCCTTGACCACACAGTGGAAGAACAAATCGTCTTTGTATTATTCGGTATCTGTGTCCTTGGGGAACAGAGAAATCACCTTTTCTCCCTTCACAATCTTTCTCCTCCTCCTATCCGTCCTACCTCCCAAGTAATAGCTAAAACACCTGGATAATAGTAATACTGGGCAAAAATCTAAGTCAACAAAGTGCAAATGCTAGATGACTTAAAATGTCTATAATTCAAATTTTCAGTAAATAACCATTACATGACTTTTAAGTGCTAGTCTAAATGTTTGTTTTTGAATTTCATCTAAATTAGCTATTATGAAACTTAATAGGAAATTAGTAAAAATAGTAATGCCATATTTACATGTAAAAATACTTAGAAATACTGAAGACAATATCCAAGCTCCACACCAACTAACAATTAGGGGCTCTTAATAAAGAAATTGCTAAAGGTTCCAGTGATGATTTCACTTCATAAAATTGTTAGTCTGATGTTGAGCTAATGCTTCCTCCTATCTCATATACCAAAAGGGAACTTACCCAGTGACCCCAACATGATCGTGGTAAAAATCAATTCTCCAATCCACATACAGCACAAAAAAGTACATTCTTATGATATTTTTGATGTCACATTTTTCCAATTTTCTTCATAAAACATTGACTGGAATTACAGTAAAACATTCTATATAGCCCCATATTTTTCTATCCCCATTAGAATAATATGGGACATACTGTACTATATTTTTCAAAAATTCAAATAAGACCAGTTTAAGAGCACTTTTGGAGGCTAATTGTTATATAAAACTTAAATATGCACAGACTTTCCAAAATTGGTAAAATATGAGACTCTGAACCTCTAGAGAATTTTAGAAAATTCCAAACGTTTTAACAAATATTAAAAAACTGAAGTTTCCTTATAAATAATCAAAATATAAACAGCGATTTCCCTTGATTACTTTTTAGAATACACTACAATAAAATGAGCGTGGATAATTCAGTATAAGTATCTAAAGTGACTATTTAGAATCTAAGAAAATTAGGCAAAATAAAAACAGTCTTCAGTTTACAAAATGTTCATTTTCTGAAGTTCATTTACAAGTCACTTATTTTGAACTCATGGTATATGATTCCATGGGGGGAAAAAGATATACATAATTGTTGTTTTTTAGGTTAGACTTCAAAAAAGGTGGTTTAACCATTAACCTTATTGAAATATTTTTAATAAATTGTTTTAAAGGCATTACTTGTACATTAAATAGGTTCTTGTACAAAGAGAAAATACAATAATACAAAAGAGTATATAACATTTTAAATATTTTGAGAATACTGGTATCCTGAGAAAATAGGTTAGTGTCATCATCAAAGACAATGAGTCTAAAGGCTAGGGTTCAAATCCATCGTTTGTCAGCTGTGTTACCCAAGGCAAGTTACTCAGTGTCTCTGTGTTTCATTTTCTCATCTATAAAATGAAGATAATAATAGGACATTCTTCATAGTATCCTGAAAGAATTTAATGTCTGATATTAAATGGAAAGCACTAGAAACCCTTTCCTCATTCACAGTAGGCTCAAAATTGTCTTACAATGTTATTATTCTGCACGTATTCCTGTTTAATATAATAATATCTTTTAATTAATAAAAGTACCTGCTAATAGAGTGAAAAATATGGTGAAAGCTAAGACAATTCTTAGCTAAGACAATCTTTCAAGACAATTCTGTGGAAGCCAAGAGATGTCAAAATGAAAATACATACACCACTCTGCTGCTTAGAAATTGTGTGCAATGTTGTGAAACTGCAACAGAAAGTTTTAAAAATGCATATATTTTTTAAAACATTCAAATTTTAGAAGTAAAAATTTTATTCCAAAGAAAGCAAGCTTTTAAATATGCATTAAATTATCTCACCATGCCTTCAGGTTCAAATTGTTCTTCTGATTATATATTAAAATATGTTTTATCTTAAACATCTCTGAGCTTTAAGAGCTCAAAGAAGCTTCAGCAACATTATAAAAAACCATATCCAAAGACAAGTTGAAAATCAGGGAGGTAAGCCTGTTTATAGAAGCTCTACCAAACTAACATTGAATTACAGGCTTTTAATGCTTTAAAAAAAAGGGGCGAGTTCTTTCTATTTTCTGTCAATAAAGGAAAAGAAAAGAAAGACTGTTAACATTAGGGAGATTTTCATTTTTTATGGTTTGAGCCATTAAAAAATACGTTCATTCTTCAAATTAAAATAGAAACATAAAAAGAGATGGAGGCAGTTTCTGACACCACGCACCTTTGATGTTAGCTGAAGTAGTGACAAATGCAGGGCTACACTGAGAGAGTTCCTTCTTTCTCTTTCTCCAGTCGCTCTTTAGGGAAGAGAAAACACTAACTTGCGCTCCTCTATCATGTTGCGACTCCCTGCTGTCTTCTACAAGGCCAGCTGGTGGCGCTGTGGTACCATTTGTCGAGATTTTAACATTGACTCGTTCTTCCATAAGTAACAGCGTTTTGTGAAAAGACTCAAGCCCTCTTTTGAAAAAGAAATTATTTTAAACGTACTTTATTTTTCTCTTTAGCGGTAGGTAAGCCCGACATTTAAGTCCTTTGGTTATTTTATTTTTTACTCTCTTTACAAGGATATTTCTAAAACGTATAAATACAGTGACTTAGAGTGTACGTTCTAAAAAATTGACTAGGTCGTCATAGGGTATGTCGTTTTTCTCTTAGTGCATGAAAATAAAGATAAAAAGAAACGAGTATATTTTGTCCACATTATTTTCAGATACCAATAATTTGGTACAACACGTCCTAATCCCAATCTACTGCCCAAATCTTCAGAAAAAGAAAGACTTTTGTTTTAAAAAATAAAAATAAAAAAATATTTTTTAAAAAATGAACAATTTTAATTCAATCCTCCTTCTAACCTCTCAGCGCTTGGTGGGAATGTTTGTTCCTCCTGAGAGTGGTGTTATGTGATGCACACATCCCCGCCTCTAAGTGCCCTCAACAGCTGACCTTGCTGATCTCATGAAACCATCTTCTTCTCGGAAGTCTAGGTCTCATCCGACTTACATCCCAAAGATGAAAAGCGAAAACTAAGTTGGCTGATGCAGAATTGTGAACTGGGCCATTTTCTTCCCCATTTACGCTACTCTCAATATTCTTCTCCTTTT
Source organism: Balaenoptera ricei (assembly GCF_028023285.1). NCBI lineage: Eukaryota > Metazoa > Chordata > Mammalia > Artiodactyla > Balaenopteridae > Balaenoptera > Balaenoptera ricei. The sequence continues at coordinate 14,062,092 of NC_082643.1, forward strand.
ACCTTTGGCCTGCCCAGGACAAAAATCAGGCTGGGCGACCCTACACTACTCCTTTCACCCCACCTTTGATGCCGAATGAAGTGCCGAATAAACAGCAGAAATCAATGCAACTCTTGGTACCAGGTCCAAGTAGACCTATTGCAGGTGAAAACTGAAGCCCTAGAAGGAAAACACATTAGAAAAAGGCAATATGCAATTTTAGAGTCTATACAACAAGGCCGTTTGTGACCCATGTTGTCTTGGTGAATGAGCGAGGGGAGGGGAGGGTTCACAAGAGCTCCCTGTGAGTGCCCAGCCGGAGGGGTCACCCTCCACCCACTACCACATCTACTGCTCCAATGAGGCATTTCAAAGCACTGGGCTTCGGGTTCCACAGATTTTCCCACCTCTTCTAGATAAATTGTGAAGCAAGCTATATGTAATTTAGCTATAGTCTTCTACAACTACTGTTTTAACCTATTGTTTTCCTATGGAAATTATATTGTTTTCCAAATAAAACCTTATGCTGATTCCCAATATCCCAAACAAAATCAAAGCAGTATTTTCAACCTATTTGGTACCTTAAAATTTATGAAATTCACTTATTAAAAGGCAATAAATGAGGAAAATGGTTGACTGTTCTAGACCAAAGTCTAAGCATTTAACTTATTTTGGTGTTTTGATGGATCCACAAACAAAAGTAGTATAAGAAAGTGTCTACACCATAAAATTTGAGGGAAACCATTTCTAACCTGCTTTGGCGAAACCCTATTTCCCTATGAGACCAAAAAAAAAAAAAAAAAATTACAGTTGGAGTGATTGGATTCTAATAATAAAAATAAAGACATTCATCTATAACACATTTTAAAAGCCACTGTTCTAGAACAACGCCCTGACTTTTTTTTTTTTTTTTTTTTGCCTTAATTCCATTTTGTTAGGCAATTTCCGATTTCTCCTGTGTGCAGAGTTGGTCATAAATGAGAGAGAATATTTTCCAACTTTGTTCTATGGGAATTTCAACCACTATGGATGGTTGTCTATAATTTAACATGCCTTTTGAATTTCCATTATCTTAGTTCTAACTGTCTTATGAAATTGTAATACTGAGATGCACTTTAAAAAAATGATTTGAGAGACCATCTTTCCCAATTCCACAATGCTACTGAGTACTTTTGTGAACAGGACACATAATTCAAAAAGAATTTTCTGGTGAACAATGAGGCGGGGCTGAGCCTCAAAGCTTCAGAAGCCCCAAGGATGCAGGAAAAAGGAAAGGAAACATGATGAACGCTGTCTCCTCACCGTGCTTTCCTCACCCAGTTTTCTCCTCTTGGCACTCTCCTCCAGAGCCTCTAAAATCAAGAGGGGAAAAATGAGGTGAGAAGAGGGGAAATGCCAGAAATCCTGCCTTTTGTCAGGGACCAGTTCTGGTTTCTCATCCTACACTAATGTGGAATTCTCTTTAAAAGATAGAGGCTTTCTGATTTTCCCCATCTGCAGAAAAATAAATAACAATATGATTTACCTGGTTGCAGATTTTCTTTAGGGAGGCGGTGAAGAAGATGACAGAATACAATTTGTTTCCCTCATAAATGCTTCTCCAAACTATACAATCAAACTAGCAGAAATTCTATCAGGTTGTCCCTAACCCCGAGCATAAACGATAGGTTCCTTTTTACATGGCAGTGATAACGTCTGCAGAGTTTTATTTCCAGGGAGACAGGGCAGGATTTGCTGCTATGCAGACTGAATAATGTTGGAAGCCAACATCATGTCACATTTTGTGTGCACTTTCCAAAGATTAATCCAAGCGTTACAAATGGGACACAGACCGCCATTGTCCCGGGGACACTTTAATAACCCACACCTACAATATTCAACCTGTTGTTTGCATAGGGACAACTTTGGGACGCAGAAACCCACCAGACTGACTTGAGGGAAGGAGCCCTGGAGAGGCAGAGGCCCCCGGCGCCACAGCACCTCCACATTTCATCCTACGTGGCAAATGAGTCTGTTTGGAGTTTATTTATGCTTGAGATGGGGGTCACGCAGCTCGCTTTCTCCAAAGCACCTCAACAAGCATGTCTTAAATCTGCTGCCTGCTAACTCCGTTTCTTCCTCGCGTTGTACTTTCAGCAGGCTTTGCCAACTTGCGGATAATTTTTGATTTGTTTTGCATCATGCAGCTCAAATTAAGTAACATGGCACATGCCCTCAGGATTTAAATTGTGCCTGGCCGGTTTCTGCTTTTATTTTTTTCTCCCCATTCCCCTCCTTTCCTTACAATTCCTGGCATCTGTTGTTCTCCGAGGATATTCTTTGAGAATGGAAGACTCGGGAGAAAGCCTCAGTAGGAAAAGACTGTGAGAGGTAGATGAGAAGAACTCATGATTTCCACATTCCCCGATTCATCATCTTTAAGTACTCCCATAAAATACTTCATTATTGTTAGAATCTTATTTACTTTAGAAGAAAATTCTAATGACTCAGTAGATCAGAATTCATAACTAAGCTCTACATTGAGTTTAAAATAGCAGTAACATATTTTTCACATAAGGTGGTTTTGGTACAGAGAGAAATAGTTAAGATTATAATGAGCAGAATCATAAATAGTTATGATACATTTAATCGTAGACATTTTGAACAGTATCAAGAAAATAATTTTTTTCTTTTCATAATACATTAGTATCTTAGTATATGGTAGCGTGTCTGTAACAGAGGAAAAAATTCAAAACCGAGAGGAATTTTTTAAGAAAAATGCTTTAGGGAAACCATAATAAGGCTAAAAGATTAACAGCAGCAGCATGAAGATTATGTGCAAGTATAATACATATAATACTTATCAAAAGGAAACTATACACAATTAACTTAATTTCCACTTTAATAACAGGTTTCCATTATGTGAAAAATGACAAGAGAGAGAAGAGAGAAACTGAAAGCTAGCTGTACGCATTTTGCTCAAGGATTTGCTCCTGCAATTTAAACTTAAACTTGGTCCTTATTTAAATAAGTATCAATACGTCTGTAATAGTATACCATTCCAAATTTACCTTTAGTGCTTGATATAATTTTTTTAATTAAAAGTACTGTATTTCTTTAGTATAATATTTTTATTTTATTATCTTTCTTGTAACCAGGTGGTAAGTATAGGCTTCTTCTCGACCTCTGTAAATATTATTAACCTTGAGATATGACAATAATATGATTTACATAGGAAAGCGGGTATGATGCCATCGGTTGCGAGCCTTAAAAGCAAATATATTAATAGCAAGAGTTCGTGTGAAAATCCTGTGTCGATCGTTTCGCTTTTATAAGCTTCGTTTGAGGCGGTAACGATACCAGCTGACGGGGAAAGCGTCGTAGGAGCGTGTGCGGGTTTGCTCCGCGCCTCCCACGGCTGCAATAAAGCTGCTGATTAAGCCGCACTCCTTTTGGGAGTCAGGGGTTCTCTCCCGAGTTCACCGGTTGGAAGAACTCAGTTCCTTGCAGCTGTGGGACTGAGGCTCCCGTTTTCTTGCTACCACAGCTCCTTTGCACTTGGCCATTCCCATAGGGCCTCTCGGGCTTCAAGTCCCTCTGACTTCTGGAGGGGTCCAGTCCTTTGTACGGGCTCAGCTGGTTAGGTCAGGCCTAACCCGGTCATCTGACTTCTGAATGACTCTAAGTTAACTGACGAGCAATCACAGCAACTATAGTCCATCATAGTCAAAGGTCCCGCCTACACTCAAAGGGAGAGGATTACACAGAACTCACACCCCAGAGTGTGGGAATTTTGAGGGCCATCTTAGAATTTTGCCTGCCACATCCCAGGCTGAGGTCAGGGGCCCTGTCACGTCCAAAGGCTTTGCTGTTTCTGTTCTTGCCTTAGAAGCAGGATTATTTGCTAATTCAGATAGCAAAAGTGTTGTGAAGGACATAAAGTAAAGGGTAGAGAAGGGAGGAACCTATTTAGATATAGAGTGGTCAGAAAAGGCCTCCCTGGGGCAGTAATATTTGATCTGAGACTTGTAGGACAACAAGTGAACCTTCATGGGAGTGCATTTCAAAAGGGTATTGTGTTGCTATTCAAATTCAATGAATGGTTATTACATCGTTATGATTCCACTTATATGTCGAAGTACATAGTAATTTTTTGGAGACTTTTATAACAAAGAAATTCCCACTCCTAATGCATGGTTTTAAATAAAACTGATTTTTCTAGGAGCATTAATGTAGTTCCTGCAGGACAGAGAACCTGTGATGTAGTTGAGCTATGAGCTGCCCCTCCGAGAAGCCCTGCAGAGAAATGTCTCAATAGCTATTCGTGGGGAGATGCCAAGGGGATTTGCCCTTGGAAAGATGCAAAGAAATCCCCCTACAAACTAACAATTATAATTTACCAGGGTGGTGATATGTCAAAACCACTTATGCATTATTTCAAAAAGCATTGCGGTAGGATATTTTTGAAATATGAATTTACGTTCTACTTTCTGCAGTTTTCCCTTCTTCTCGACTCCAAGCTCAAAACCAGGCCCTTCGTATTTCTTTTCAAAGTGGAAAGCAGGTGCTTTTTCTACCTTTGGTACAAACTTAAGGTTATCAGAAAGATAATGTTAGGAGATCTGGAGAGACAGAGACACCAGGGAGTTAGTCTGAAATAAGAAGGAAAGGGGACAAAATTTTCCCCAGAAAACAAAAAAAAAAGGGGAGAATGGGATTGGGTTGGGGAGAGGGAGACGTCAGTGAAAGAGGTTCTGCAGTGCGGGACCCCAGTCTTTCCAAATAATCCTGCTTCTAAGGCAAGAACAGAAACAGCAAAGCCTTTGGACATGACAGGGCCCCTGACCTCAGCCTGGGATGTGAGCATCTTGTTAGAAAACCAGTGTGGACCCAGGACTAGTGGCTGTGCCTACGGCCCCAGGACCACGGTGCAAACTCAGTTGGAAGGCAGGTGTGGGGAGGTGGAGGAGAGCCTCAGTACTGACTGATTGGACTCCCTGGGTCAAGTTTAAATCATGCGTGAGTCTGTAGACCATGTGTTGTGCGCAGGACACTGAGTACTTACTTAGGCATCAGGTGCATAGGAAACCACCAGCAGATTCTGTCTTCATTAAGCCACATTCAAGAAGCAAAATTGCTCTCACATACGTTACTGACAACGTAGCATAAATTTCATTAGTTTAAATGGTTTGAAGCATTTCTGTACCTTAGAGATTTCAGTCTTCCTCTACCTTCTCAAATGCCACCTCCTGCGCTCTGAATGGATCGTGGTGTAGAAAAAAGAGAGCTGGACCCATTAGCCGGAGTCCTGGGTTTATTCCTGCAGCAATCATTTGTTGAGTACTCTTTATTATCCAAGCATCCTGGGCTTACAAAGATTAATAACACCAGTTCCTGCCTTTTATCTGAGAGTGGAGAAAAGTGAGAGAGACAGAGAAAAACAGGTTATGGGCTGTATGCACAGTGGTTACTCACCGAGGCTCAGAAATCAGAAAACAGGAGTTCAAATAGCTCTTCCACTGCTTAGCTGTCGGATCTTGGGCAAACCGTTTGATGATCCTTAAACTCAGTTATCTCACCCACTAAATAGTTTCTACAATCAGTAGAATCTACTAAGATTCCTGTCTCATGGTATTGTTGTAGCTATGAGATGGCATTTATGAAAGTTTATTATTCTAAATGAGTCATTGCAGTGCAATGTCTTAAATGCTATGGTATTGTGTTTATGTGACTCTATATGGATTCCTTCAGTCAACACATCTTCATTGAGCACCTACTACGGTGCTAGATCTGAGTGATAAAAGTCATGTAAACTCCCCAAGACCGCCACCTTTGTAAAACGAGAGGTTTGGAATAGATGATCCCTAAAGTCCCTAAAAACTTGGTCATGAACAAGGGGAAACTGAACAGAACATCAGCCCATTGTTCTTTTGTATATTTTTTTAGCTCATTGTTCTTTTAGAAAAATATTTAGATTACGTCCACATAGACATATTGGGGGGGGGGGGGGAAGAAATAGAAACAAAAGAGCAGAAAATCTTCAACTGAGCCAAATAACTATTTTTAAAATAAATAAATTTTTTGGAAGCTAACTAATAACTAAAATTTTTAAAAATGGAATCATTTCACAATTCTAGTAGTAAAATAGAGATTATATGGTTATCTGGTAAACTTAGTCAATAAAAGTAACCAATCAGTATGATTTCGGTAGGTATGATGTCTCCAGCATATCCTTTAACTCTTTATGTAATTAAAAGTTCAATTTAAAGCTGATTCGCTTTGTTATAAAGCAGAAACTAAAACACCATTGTAAAGCTATTGTACTCCAATAAAGATGTTAAAAAAAATTTGATTACATTATTGCTGAAAAAATAAAATAAAATAAAATCTGATTGAATTCAGTCAACTAATTGCTAATCAGTTGCTATGTTTTGCTTTTGTTTAAAAAGAAAAATATTTGAAAAATTCATAGGTATATGTTTTCCCAAGTGGTTTCTATAAACATGGCTGGAAAAATTTTCAGCGAGACACTAAGGAAAACTTATTTTAGGCATCAGTCAAATAAATGGAAACATTGCTAAGTCTAGAACTCGTCAGTCCATCTGAAAAGGCTAAATTTCTCTTAAATTTTGCATATTTTTAAAAATAAAAGCACTTGATTCCCTGGTTTGGGGTTAATATAAAGGATACACGTTAGTCAGATACCTGGCACGCCAGACTTCAATGCCATTTTAGAGGTCAAAGATAGCACCTCTGAAGAAAAGAAGGAGAGGCAGAAAACAACTGTAACTATGGCAAAACAAGAATTCTAGAACCATTAAAATATATGATATGACAATCGGTGTGATGTGTCACAGCCGTGATCCTGTGTCAACAGGGAAGCCCTGTGTGCCGTTCCTTCAAAACCTGTGGCTTTCCCTGACCTTTATAAACAGGTTGAGAACTTCATACGCCCCTTTGCATGCAGCCACTGCCATAAAGCTGGAAAGTGTTGCAATGTCCAATATGCATCTGTGTATCTTATCAAATTTAGGATCAAATAATTTGGAAGCATCCAGTTTCTAGAAATGCTATGTAACATTAAGGAAAGAAGTAGGATTAGTATATGCTGCATCAGAAAGATAAAAATCCTTGTTTTGTACTCTTCTATGTGTATTTGTATTGTATTAAAGATTTGGTTTTGGTTTAAATAAAAGTCCCGTTAAACTTTCCTGGTAGCATAGAAATGAGTATCGTGAATCCCCAGTCTTTCCCATTGTCAAAAATTTTTTTCTTCCGTTATTCATAGATATTTGTACAAATATTCATAAGTAGTAACACGGATACATGTGGAAAAAATTCAAGAGACATTGTAGTTATAAAAGTTATTTTATAACATTCCCAATTTGTTAAAATTATCGTCCCATATTATTGTTACAAATTTGTATTTTACTAATATTTGAATAACTGAATCATTTTAGAAATCATTTTCTCTCTTTCTTTTAAGCTGTGGATATAGAGACCAAAGTTAAAAGAAATTGTGGCAATTAGCTGGTTGATTTTTCTAAGCATTAAATATGTTGGAAAATGCTGGATGAATTCAGTGATACCACTATTTTCCCAGGAGTCAATAGGTAATGTCATTAGCACAAACACATAAATAGTGCTCAAAACATTTACTAAACCGAATCTAATTTAATTGAAAATAATCAACGTTTGCTGGTCAGATTTTTCCTAGATCTATTATTCAGTTAGTAGCATTCTATTTTTCAGTAGGCCTAGAATGAATTCATTTATACAGAAGTAAACAATATACCTAACTAATACAGATTGGTTTTCTAAATCAATAAAGCAATAAATTACCAAGTTTATAGCTAAGTTTGCTTTTCCAACTGTTTTGGTGTTAAAAATAAAAGGCTTCTTTTAGAGACTTGGGTAAAAATTGAATTTATTATTTGAACATCTTAAAGTGATATGTTTGTGTATGGGTAAACTTAAACTGCACTGTTTTTCCTTATTTTCTGTTTTTTTTTTTTTAATTTTCAGTTCCAAGTTCTAATTCAGTGACATAGTCCTGAAAGATTTGCCACATAAAGTATAATATGTGAGTAAACAGAGCTATTTTAAATAAAACATAACACTATTTTATTAAATATTTTTAATTTATGAAAATAGAAATACTGATATGGGATATAAAATAATTAACTCCTTCTATCTAGACTTTCTATTACTAATATAGATGGTGCTTTCTAACAGCGATTTTACAATACTTATAACAACATTTCTTTCAACTTCATAAACAAATAAATAGAGAGTTAAAGCACTGCACTTCCTCACATCATTTTTAATAGGACCATGTGCCATGGAAAATCTCAGATACATAGATGCTATAACAGCAGTGAAACAAAATAAACTAATTTATAATTACAAGGGGAATTTGGTTAAACTAACAAATATGCAGATGCTTATAGACATATCTCAGGTTAAATTACTCTCATGGGCTCAATCCAGGTTAAAAAATCTCACCAAACGCCTACTTAGCAATTAAATTTTCTCGTCTGTGTCCCTTTAAAATCATATCTGTAGGTTGTATTGCGTGTTTGCCCTCCTGTTATGTGTTTTGACGCTTTTTTTGGAGAGAGAAAACCCAGCTTCTGAGCCGGAATCTTTCTGGCTATTACACAGTGGCTGTTTCAGACCTGTGTGCTTATGTTTCCGATTCCTGGGAAGTTCTCTTTGCCACAGGGCGTGCCCTGAAACACATCAAAAGAACCAAGTTCTACAAAAGAAAAAAGAAACTCAAGTAGGCTTGAACATACAAAGAGAGGGAGAAAGAGATGAGAAAGGGGCCAGGCAGAGTGTTGAATACAAAATGAGTTCAACCAACCCCAGGAGCTCTTCATCACTTACATTTATCTTATTCCGGGAGAGGGGCGTCAAAACCAGCCCTGACATAAACCACCCACTGCCATTGACTTTGACTCTGTGTGTGTGTGTGTGTGTGTGTGTGTGTGTGTGTGTGTGTGGTGTGTATTGTACATAAAAAGGAACAGATTACATGAGGAATCACTGTTACCTCACACGAGTAAAAAAAATTAAAGAAAGAAAACCACTTAAAACCACAAATTACCAAAGTCCCAAGGAAATAAATTTAGCATGGTTTTCACTTAACTAATCTATAATGTTTATATGGAAATCTTCTAATTGTGCACTGCTTTAACATCTTTGCTGCAGTATTTACACTGTACCTTCTGTCCTTTTATCATAAAGCGTGTGAGATTTTCCATTTCTATTTGGAATATTTTGCACATGTTTAATACCTCAGGGTCAAAACTCTTGGTTAAATCTCTGCAACAAGATAGTTTCTGTATGATAAATTAAAAAAAAAAACAATTAAAATGTAAATGGTCCAAAAAAGGGAAGGAATAAGAGAAATATTTTCTGAGTCTATACTGCTTCCATCTTTGAAATTAATGCCCCTAAATTCTGACTCTTGGTGTTTTTTAAAAGTATTTCCTATTGATAAATCTTTCCAACAAATTTTACTGTCCCGCTGGAATCGTGATCTTGAATGTCTGCACAAATTTTCTATAGATAGAAAGTGTAATGTCAGGTCTGACTGCCCTTTAGTCCTGCAATGGAATGGCCTTTAAATTTTGCTGGTTCGGAGGTAAGTAAATTAACAGTGAATGGGAAGAGATAAACTTGAAAAAAAGAAAGAGAGAGAGAAAGTGCTGTCAAAAAGACTTTTTTTATTAGCAAGATTTAGAAACATTACATAAGGGGCACCTCTAGGACTTCAGTTCAAGTTTTTGTTATCAAGAATGACTATCATAAATAGTAAGCTCAAGACTTTTGATACATAAGAAGTCACAATCTAATGTGCTGATATTGGTTTCCTAACATAAATCAATTGAATAGTAGTGTGTATCTACCAATATTATGATATTTATTTTATTTTGTGCTTACCTGAGACTTTCTGATTTCTGCTTTACTGGGTTTGTATTACTGGAATGGCTCTAGATTACTTGTACACTGTCATTATAGTATAATAAGTATCCTGTGTTGCTTTTGTTAATTGGTATTCAATAGAAAAACTAAACTTTTTTTAAAAAGATATTTGTAAAGGTCATAAGCACATGTAGGTGAGTGTGTCAGGTTTTCTTAGTAGACGATGCCAAGCATGGCTCTGATGGCCTCGCTTGAACAAAGAGTTTCAGTCAGCCAGCAGTCTGGAACGAAAAGGTAGAGTCCCTGTGCCCTGTGCACACTTGACAGAATATGCCGCCAGACCTACAGTTATCTTTTCAACTCATTCATAGACTCTTTCTCTGTTTCAGTTTTCTTCCATTTTCTTAAGCAAATAAAATCATTCAAAATTTCAAACAATTCAGAGTTTGAGGCAATCGTGTACTACTCTGATATACCAGTAATATCAAAATAAAATTACATGATTCCTCTCTCATTTCTACAATGAATTATCCAGAAAGACTGTCTTGAGAGAGAGCTCACGCAAGAGAGAGAAACACAGAAGTGATTAAAAAAAAATCAAATAGGAGTTACAATTCTGAATGTTAATAGTCCTGGTCCAAGTTTTTTTCTGTCTTTAAAATCAGCCCCTTCTCAAAAATACCACTCAAATTTACCGTTTGATTTTATGCGGTTGGAGTTTGTTTATGCATACCTTGTTTGTGATTAGCATTTAAACCACTGCAAAGTGTAAATGCAACAATGGAACAAGAAGACAGAAGACTTTCCTAAAGATTAAAAACAAAAACAACATAGAACTCTACACCCACCACATCAAATCCAGTCCCCAGGTGTTGTGCGTGATGTTTTCTAGGCGAACAGTTACTAGAGCCTCAGTGAGTTGGTCAAAGTGAAAAGGGAGAAAAGCACCTCACAGCCTCTGTGTGGCCCTCAGAATCCTGCAGGTCAAATAATTCACTCTGACTGCAGGCATTACAAGCCGGAAGCTCAGGCTTGTCCACCATGACGGCCCTGGATGTTACGGCGTTCTTAGGAGGCAGCGGCTTGTCTTTGGGTCACAAGTGCAGGCCAGCGTCTTAGGAGTGCCCTCACCAGGCATTTCCTGGCTTCCTAAGATGTCCTGTCTTCACAGGGGGAAGTCCTCCTCCACATGACGGATGGGGCTACAGTTCAAACAGTACATTAATAGGCCATTTGAAAAGCTGATTGTTTATTAAACCAAGGTCCAAGCTGTTGGAAATATAATGTTAGTCTTTTCCAATGATATATTTCATGATCCTCTCAAAATTCAGATATCTAAAACCCATCTCTTTCCTTCTAATGTTTCTATCTGTCAAAGGAACAAACATCTATCTCATCTCCAGAGGAGACTAAGGCTAAGAACAAAAACTCTGAGGTGGGATGGACCTCATTCCTGTCCCGACTCTGCTGCTTACTAACAGTGTAACTTTGAATGAATTTCTGGACCTGTCTAGTCTACTTTCTTATCAGTAAAATGGAGATGATTATAATTCTTATCTCATAGAACTGTTGTAGGGAACAAATGAGACTGAATTAGATACTAAACCCAAGTGTCTGGTATAACCTATAATAATCAATCAATAAATTTTAGCTATTAAAATACTTAAAGAATCGTCTTTCACTCATGCTTCTTGATCTTTCCTATCAGCCAGCTTCAGAGACCCACCCACTTGGCATTTGTGCCTTTTTCCCTTACATTCTTAGAGCCTTGGTTCTAAACCTTGTAACTAGATTGCTTTAACAATAATTTCAATTGATTCTCTGATCCATTTTTACTTCAGTCCACCCTGTATATCACTGACAGTTTGATTTCTCATAAATAATGCTTTCTGTCCACCGCTGTTAAAAATCTTTATTGATTCCCTCTTTCCTACTCCTCTGCCTGGTTTTCAAGAGTCTACACATTCTAATTCTATTCATTATTCCCTGATGCAACATCTGGTTTTGTATAGACAATTTTCTGCCATATAATTTTTTCATTGATTCCCTCACATAGTCAAAGAACATTTATTGAGGGCCTACCATGGACCAGATGCTACGGATACAAAGGTGTTGGTTTCCAAAGATATGCAAATAAATAAAATATTCACCCTGTCATCAGTTAGATTATCACAGAAAATAGACAGTTAAGCAACTCATAATAATATACCAGGTAAGAACTCTAAAGAGGTATAGGAGAAATTTTTTTTTTTAATTATACTGCTATATAGCATTCTGTCCTTGAGTGGGAAGGCCTCAAGATATGTTCGAATTCAATGATTACAGTGTAACAAAGTATTGTTTGCACACTACTTCATGCTTCTAGGAGTCATAGGACCCTCAAAGTTTGTGTATTTTTGCCCTCAAGTAAAATTGCCCTCAACCTGTCAAAATTCTAGCTCTCCCCACAAAACCAGTCTCATCTCCTCTAAGATTTCTTCCTTCATTATTCCAGTATTTGATGTGCCTCTCTAGAACTACTATATATATTAGTCCACATTATTTAACTTATTGCTTGGTTATATGGACTTTTCTGGTGTTTGATATTGTTTTGTGTATGATAGACTCATCTCCCTAACCAGATTCTGAGCCTACTAAAGGCAGAATTCATGCTTTAAACAAGTGCATTTCCTATTTTCCAAAGAACCCAGCTTAATTCTAAGACAAGTATAGTAACAAATAATTAGTAATTGGCTAATTGATTTATTTTTGATGGGGAAAATGTATATTTTAAAAATAAGTATTTTTGTACATTACTTGCTAGTCCAGTATTCACTAAAGTTTGTTCTATGTAGCACCAGTTCTACAAAATGCTAATATTACTAAATTCCTAAATATTACTTAAAAACTTAACTCCACGTAGAAATGTTGGGGACATACTGAGTTAAACATAGTTGAATAAGATTATTTACTACAAGACTTCCTAGAGTCTTTAAAATTTGTATAATTTAAGTCTTCAAAATAGGTAGATATTATGCAGTGTTCCCCAAACCTTCTTAATGACAAAACCCATTTCTTGGAATTAGTGTTCACAGAGCTCACTTTGGGAAATGTCTTCTAAAGTCTTTGGAACTGATTTCTATTTTTAGCTCAGTCAGACCATTTGCATTGCTGAAATAACTGGTTATTTAATTCCATTAACTGGTAAGTGCTAACAACCCACTAATAATTTTTAGAAACACTTACTCTTCTCTAAGTTCCATAGCATTAGCAAAGATTTTGACAAAAAAATCTGGGCTCAAATTCTAGCAAGAACATAGAGGAAGGATCACGCTGATCCCTCTGAAGCTGGCCAAAGCTAAGCTTCCCAATTTGTGCCTAGGTTCAAGACTCTTGCTGTTGATCTAAAGTCTTATGCTTCTGTTATTTAATGGCTAAATTATGAGGTCTACTCCTTGGGTTTCAAGAAAGAAGGACTTTCCTTGTTTAAGAGCATATATTTAAATGGGTGGCTTCAAAATGCATTTAACAACATCGAATTTGATTGGAGGTTACAACTTTACTAGGATTTATATATTTATTATTTATTAATAGTGTTTTAAAGCTTATGCATGGTATGAAACTATAATTAAAAGTCAAGATCAGAGATTCAAGATCTAAGGAGACAGGCAGGCTCCAGGGTATTGCATGTAAAAGTATATCAAGACCAAGTTTGGTAGAAAGCTCTACTGACTCTCCATTTGAGGGCGATGCTGACTTTATTTTCAGGTGAAGATATCCAAGGCCTTGTCTAGTGTAAGCTACCAGTGTATCCTAATGCAGATCTGGGTGAACTTCAAGGCCCTCCCTGAAACAGAGTCTACTGAACGAGCAGGCAATATGCTATCCTTTCTTTTGGCTGCCTGGGGTCCAGAAAGCCTATGAAGTCCTATGAGGTTTGCAATGGCTGTCGTCATGCTCTGCTTTGTTTACCATGGACCTTTAAAGTGGAGCCAATGCCTTATAAGTAGTAGCAGGACAATGGAAACCCAGATCTTATCTGAAATCAACCTTGATGTGACCTTACGCTTTATTTTCCCGCAGGCTTCATCCCTGCAGAATGAAACTACAACATCTGAAAGAAGGAATGCTTGGCCATTAAGGCCATGTTTGAAACTTGGCGCCAGTTGGAGAAGCCAGGCATCCAGTCATGGCCTGCACCAATCCTCACAACTAGGAGGACCTCTGGACGACCCATAACCTCTAGCAGCACCAGGGCTGCTGATCTCTTTCCCAACTATTGATTTCAGGACCCACTTGATCCTGAGTGCCCAAAACTGGTGAGCGGATGTATTATACCCTAAGTTAAAAATTCTTACTCAAGGAAGTTGAACTCACCAGGTTGTGACACCCACAAATTTTTTCTGTAATCCACTCATAGAAGAGCAACAACGTGACTACTGCTTTCAGCCACAGGTCGTGGGTCTAGAGCAGCCGGCCCGTTCCTCTTGGAGAGATGCGTCTATGCGGCGGGCTTCTTGCCTGTGTGTCGTGGTCAGCCGCGCTCACACTGACGCCCAGGTCTGGACCACAGAAGCTTTGTCCTCCAGCTTCTTCAAGGTTCAACACAGTCTCAACTGTGGGTCTTGGGACTTCTGATGGCCAAGTGTCAAGAAGACAGGCGTGGAGGACTGAGGAGAATGTGCCTTGGCAGAACTGAACCAGAAAAAGACTGAGGCCTCTCCCAACTTTCACTGAGCCACTGGTGACTGTGATGAATGATCTTCGGAGAATGTTATCGCAGAGCTCTCTCCATATTACTAAAACAATGTTACCTTCGTATTTACCAAAATGAACCACCTTTCTCCATGACAAGAGACATTGCCTTTACCCCCAGTGGCCATCAAAAACCTACATTCTGCATGGATCCCTGACTAATGTAGAGCTACCAGTTTGAATCCACATCTAGTAAATTTGTCATCACTTGGAGATCACTTGGATTATGAAATTACACCCTGGAATAGCAGTGCCTGTGTATGCTATCCACCATCAAAATAACTGAGTTTTCCCTATTCCCAGTTCCACATTCATCTATTATACCTCTTCCAGGCAAATCAATCTCTTACAAGTAAAGTACGGAAGCATCCCATGAAACATCTCAATCCTCGGTGAATTCAAATAATTTTTATTGAGGATCTATTATGTGCCCAGAACTGTATTAAATTCTGATTATACACTGATGAATATATTACAGTGCTTGCCCCTAAGAAGTTTACATTCTAATGGGGAAGTCAAACAATTAAACAGAATGATGAGTGCTACAGCAGTGGGATGATGGCCACGAGAATCCCCTCATCTCTGATCTTTGACCACCCAGGAAGCTCTTAGTTGTCCAGGTTACTCAGATGATCTCCTAATATGCCAAAGCAACCCGCAAGATTCAAGCCCATAAGCAGCAGTCCCCGGGGGAACCCCTGCAAGTGGTGATTGTATGGATTCTGTTTACTAATGTATTATTTCTAAACCACCTGACTTTTAAACAAGTTAGGTGCCCACTTACTAAGCGCCTTCCCCATTATGTCATCAAACTGGTAGCCCTCAGGTTGTAGCTGCTTGCAGGTGGAATCAAGCTGTGAATTTGGAAGACGTGGCTTCGAGTTTGGGTCCTGGCACTTATCATGACTGTGGGCAAATCACTTAAGCTCTCTAGTCTTTGGTGTCTTTCTTTGCAAAATAAAATTGACAGCGTTATATACTATACCTACCTCACAGGGTTGTTGTGAGACTCAAGTGAAAATGTATGTGAAAGCACTTTGTAACTTTGTTATTTCTAATCACCCCATTTTCCATGGGTTCTTCCTCCTCCCTTCCAAATACAGTATTATAATTTACCAGAAGGAGGTATTCTTGCCACCTTCATGCAAGTGAATGGTACAAAGAAGATGAAGTACGTGCCCTCCTGGATATCTGGATTCAGTATAAGAATTCTGATGCCTCACAAGATGACAAGGGTATAATCCAGAGGATCAAAGTCAGGACCCTATTGCCATATAGACATTCCACCATTAACACACCACTAGACCTGGACACCAGTCAGCCCTCTTGATGGAAGGCTTTCCCCAGGGCGATTGTAGAGAACCCCCTCTTGGCCCCAGAGAACTAGCCAGACAGCAATGGTTCAGGGAGTCACCTGGGCTTTGGCTACCAAAGGAATCACCAGCCACTCCAGTGGAGCCCATGCCTCCTAAGATAGAGTGAGAAGACTTGGTTATAAGGAGACACTGACCCAGATAAGCAAAACACAAGCCACCCCTGACTGCCTGATTTATTATAGTTGGGCTGGCAAGAAAAAATTCTAGACATTCGTTTATAGCAAAGATTTGGTAACACATTCCTTCTTCAAGCACACTTTATCCCTCAGGCCAACCTGGCTCTTATCTCTCTGATTTTGACTTGTCTACTCCTTGTCTGTCTAACAGACCTGTGATAAGCTGTGTTCCTGGCTAACAAGTCTCATATCACACACACACACACACACACACACACACACACACACACACACAGAAAGAGGTATTGTTTTCTATTCTACACACATGGCCAAGCCTTAGTCTAGCCTTCCAGTTCTGGTGATTCAAAATGGATTTTGGATTGGCTGATCTAATTTGAGTCCAGTCTCACTGGAACAGTCTGTCCCAGGTTGAAATACTGACTCTATTTTGGTCCTGAGAAGAAGTTTAAATGGAGTACCCATGGAGCCATTGATACTCAACAATCCTCTAAGGAAAAAAAATGATTTTGTCTTTCTACATAGCTTCTATACCAGCTTCTCCAAAACTAAGAACATATTAGCATGTAACTCCAGGAATAGCATAAAGTTTCTACAAAAGATCCCTTGAGGGCTTCCCTGGTGGCGCAGTGGTTGAGAGTCCGCCTGCCAATGCAGGGGACACGGGTTCGAGCCCTGGTCTGGGAAGATCCCACATGCCGCGGAGCAACTGGGCCCGTGAGCCACAACTACTGAGCCTGCGCGTCTGGAGCCTGTGCTCGGCAGCAAGAGAGGCCGCGATAAGGAGAGGCCCGCGCACCGCGATGAAGAGTGGCCCCCGCTTGCCGCAACTAGAGAAAGCCCTCGCACAGAAACGAAGACCCAACACAGCCAAAAAATTTAAAAAAAAAAGATCCCTTGAGTGAAGAGATTGATGATTATATACCAAAAGATCAGATAGGATTGGCATCCCAGAAGCTCTGAAGTAAGATCTTAAGCCTGAAATAGAAGATTTCAACTGTAACCCACTCCCTCAGGCTCCCTGGGCAAGGAAAGAGGATTTTAGGAAAAATATTGATTGTGTCAGTTTCCAAAATAGTTTTAAATGGGATGGAAAATAATTCACAGTCTCCTCCTAGCTATATGTCAGAATAGCTGAATCTAATGTACCAAATCAGTGAACTGAGAAATTCACAAATCTTTTCTTAAGGCTATAACGTTAAAAGTTCATTTTAAGACTTTAAAAAAATCAAAAACAATTAAAACAGTGTTTTCTAGTTTACAGTCCCCACTTGCCGCGGGAAAGGAGCCAGGGAGACTCAGGGTACCAGCCACCCAAGGTCAGAGGCACTGAGCCAAAGGACCCAGCGAAGAGCAGGCCTATGCCAGGAAGAAAAGCTGTTGCTGAAATGACAGCCCAAGCTTATGAAACACGATGAACTTCAGCTCAGCTCATGGTAACTGAGAAAGAAGAACAGACTGATCCAAATCGGGAAAGAGATTAAGACGTTGGAAAAGGTATCAGGACAAATGCGACTGGGCAGGAAATGGAGTCACCTACAGCCGCATGATGTTTGTCTTACAGTAGCCTTTCTCATAAATCGCAATATTACATCCTAGTTTCCTTTTCAGAAGTAAAAACTCCTCAGTATCACTGATGTCACTTACACAGCCAGCCCAAAATAGAAAACCCTTCCTCACCCACAGACATACCTTTTACGATCTTGGTTGACATAATTTTCTTTTTCAGAGCTTTTTAATTTTTTCATAAATCTTTGATGAATTATTTTATCAATAAAAATTTGTCAATAAATAATTTCCCTGGTTGAATTCTAATTCCTTCTTTAGTGATTAACATTGGTAATAAAAATGAATTACTTTAATAGTTTGTCTGCCCTTGCCTGTCCAAGGCTGTGTGAGAAAGAAAAGCTATTCCCTCACAGATTACACGTAAATGAGCTAGGAACAGTTATAGCCAAACACCAGGCAAGGGTAGCCAAGGGGATGTTTGATAGTGACACGCAGTGAGCATTCCAGTTTAACCTTCGTCTGCAAATTGTACCTCTGTCAGAGGCAGTCAGTTCTCTCAGTGCCACATCAGGATGCAGATACTGCCTAGTGAGACACAGACACGTAGGGTAGAAAAGAAAAACGCAGGCAGCGTTTTGCAGAAAGAGGTATCTGCATGCAGAGACGAGCCACTCCCCATCGCTGGCAGGAATGCCAGGCTTTTCAGAAACTCACATTAGAAGTTCCAGCAGCAGATGGAACCCGGCCAGTAGACACAATGGTGGGGCTCACGGGGAAGTTTCTGTAATTAAAGACTGAACTCTGAACACTTTCAAACAGACTAAGAACTCTCTCCTATTGGCAACAAAGACTGATTTTTTAAAAAATTATTGTTCTTACTCCATTTGGTAAGGCATGAATAAGTTTGGGAAATAAAGGTAGTCAGTGGATTACGGCCCTGAGGTTAAGAATGAAGAAGGTAATCTGATGGTACCGAGAGAGATCACAAGCTCCTTAGCATGAGAGACTGGAAGTTACTACATAGGAACATCGCTGTGCGTCCTTTCCAGTGTGGTGTGTATACAGTTACGCTGAAATTGACTGCCTAGTAAATTTGCAATTGGTTCTTATCTTTGTGTGAGTTCAGTTCTTCTTTGTTGAATCTTTTCATGGTGTTTATAAAGTTCAAAATGTATAAAGAACTTTTCAAAGCTAACAGTTAACCGGTTAGTATCTGAACCAGATACCGATAGTTACTATCAATGTTCTAGAATGACCAAGCCAAATAAGCAGTAGCTCCTTAATAAATAAAATTTATTTCAAACGAAATATATACAAATCACACCAGGAAGATGTAATGCCATCTCTGTCACAGCAGCATCTAGTGGGAGTATAATCCCAAATTTCTCATCTTTCCCACAAAGCTAAATTTCTGTAAGCTGAAAATCTGCATAGAGAATACTATTATTTACTAGACCAAAATTTGGCAGCAACTAAACCATTCTTTGTAGGAATTAGTAAAGTTAAACTCTTTGAGGGCATTCTTTCCTTCAATTTATGTAGATCGACTGCCATCCATCTTCCAGACACTGTGTAAAGCGATGGACCTCACGTAGCAAAATCCTGGAGTTCACACTCCAGGATCAGAAAAAGACATTAAACCAATAATCATTCCAAATGAATGTGTAATTACTAACTGAGATTAATTCCCTGAAGGAAAGGAACAAGATACAATGAGAGGGTGTGACAAAGAAATCTGACCTAGTTTAGAAGGTTTACAGGAAGAAGTAAAAAGCTTGTGCTAAAGTAAGAACAATGAGTAGAAATTTGGGGTAGAGGGGTGAGGCGGAAAGAACATATCAGGCAGAGAGACCAGCAAGCACTCTTCAGTGAGAGAAAGCAAAGCTCCCCAAGAACTAAAAGCCAATGTGGCTGAATGAACTGAAAAGAACTCCAAGGGACTGGAGCCCTGAAAGCAAAGGTAAGAAGGCTGGGAGGAGAATCATAGAGGTGGGTAGAAATCAACCTATGGTTTTAGACGCCACACTAAGGAACTTGGTCTTCAGCCTAAGAGAATCCAGAAGCCCTTGCAGATTTTAGCAAGAATCAAGTAATAAATTTGTTTGCCTTGTTGTGTTGTGTTGTGTTGTGTTGTACACATAGAGAGCCCTCAATATATATGATTGGATAAATTTGGGAAAGTTGTTTTCCTCACAAAGTATCCCAGAGAACTATTATTATGTTTTCCTAGATCAAACTGATTATCAGAATTATAACTCAGAAACTTCCCCTTAAAGAGGCTTTCTGAGATTATATATTCAAGGGGTGGCAAGAGTGTCATTATTACAGCTTTATCATGTGTGTAGTGCATTCAGGGATACTGTCTCTAAAACAGATACAAAAATTATCCCAGTAACAGCCATACTGATGAAAATATCTTGGAAGCTTCCATGAGAGTAAATGAAGGGGTCATTACTATTTACATACTACTCTATAAGGGGCGGGAGCTCAATTTAGAATGAAAAGAGGTGATAAAAGAGGCTTAGAAACATAGAGATGCCCCTATTTGCGTGCACACCAACAACACAGGAGGTTGCTGTCTCTCCTCCATCAGCCCTTCCTTCATGCCTGCCTTCAGAGATACCCAGTGCCTCCAGCAACTTCACGTCTGGGAACTAAGGCAGGAATTGGTCTTCTCCTTGGCTTTCCCTGCAGACTAAGGTATAGGCTTTCTCAATTCTGTTAAATCAATTATCACTTATCCATCTGTTTCCATTTTGTAAGATTAGTTGACTTCTTTCCTTTTTTATTGTCTCTTTAGCTATTCTCTTTGTCCTGTGTTATACGTTTTGTGTCCTTTTCCTGTCATAATAATGATGTTTGAGGAGGGTATCTGTATGTTCAATCTGAGACAATTAACTAGAACTTTCTTATTGTTTTAATTTGCATTTCCTGGTTGAATATGTTTTTCATCTTTATAGACCATTTTTACTGCTCCTTCATGAATTACCGGCTCTTATCTTTTGGCTGTTTTTCTATCAGGAACTAGTCATTTTCTTATCAAGTTTAGTAATTCCTTTTTATATTATGCCTATTAACTCACTGTGTGTAAAATTTGTTGCAAATATTTTTTCCAATTTATCATTTACTTTTAACTTTTATGATTTTTGTACGTGAAAAATGTTTTCAGTTTTTATGTACTATAGTTTGTGGAACTCTTTTATTATTAAAAATCATTGCTAATTTAACATTTTAAATTATTTCATTAATTATTGAATCTTCCAGTGATTTTATGCATAGAATGCTTACTTAGCCTGATATCAGTAAAACACTTACTTACATTACCTTCTAGATATGTTTAAAATTTCCCATTTTTACACTTAATTTTTAATTCGTCTGGAATTTATTCTGTCATGTAGGACAAGGAGAGATTTAAGAAATTAACTGAGAAATATAGTATGTACACCAGCAAATACATAAAATATAGACATAAATTATGAATAATTTAACAAGTAATTTAAAAGCAAATACCCATCCTACCACAATGTGAATCCTTGTCTAAGGATCTACTTTTGGGAGAATCCAAACTAAACTAATTCATCCTGGAAATGGTCTAGGAAGCATAACCTCAGATGGGTTTCTCTGGAATTGGATCACTCCCTGGCCAGATAGCAGCAAAGAGTGCATTGTTAGCGGTAAGTGGGTTGCGGTGACCCCTGGCATGCGGTAGGGTTACTATTGCTAAGAGTCTCATCTGCGATGAGTTGGGATGCAGGAGGAAGAGGAGACACTGAGCTTGTGCAATATCTCTACCATTTGAGAGATACGGTGACAATGGTTGCCATAAAGGGCTGTAGATATGGCAGGTGAAGTACCATGGATACATCACTGAAAGAAAATGGTGGGCTCAAGTCAGCCAACCACCAACTCAGGACACAATGTAAAATCCGGAAAACCTCTACGACACCCACGTTTATTGCCAGTACAGGCTGAAAATCAGGCCTGATTATAAGAGAAGCAGAATTGCAGAGAAGACTTACACAGCCCTGGCAAATTTACCATGCTAAACTCGAGGTCCTGAGAGAGAAGAAGTGAGAAACTGAGGATGAAATGGGGACATATGGATTCCCCATGTTCTGCTGAACTATCTAGGCCTCCTCAAGTGACCCACTTTCTTTTATTCAAGAATAGTCAACTCCTCTTGCCTGGAGACCATTCAGAGACCTCACAAGTGTAAGGTGACTCACAAGATAATACTTGCCTTCATCAAGATTGGCCCCATTTTCTCATAGTTCATAGGCATAAAACTAAGGTCAAGTCTCAGCATGGCCCACCTGGGGAAGTACTGTTCTTATTTTGGAAGCAAACGAACTATACATCAAAAGTTCTACAATACCTAGGGGAACTCCCATAACTCAGGATTTTATGTCCTAGAAGTCCAAATATTATGCTGGGATGGATTTCTTAAACTTGGAAGAAGCACTGACTTACAGTAAATAAGGTGGAAATGCCAGAACAGCTTTATCACAGTTTTAAGAAAGGGGGAAAAGGCTTAGAGAGAGAGAGGATACCCCTGAATGGATTTAATGCTTAAGACCAGAGAATTCATTAATTGACTATGTTTCCCAGGAAAGCCAAGAAGAAACTCTCTTCACTAAATCAAAAAGGAAAGTGCTAATGTGGGAATAATGCATTGTTGAGAAAATGCCGTGAATCTGTCCTTTTCAAGCTGGGGTGTACCCTCAGGAACGCTGCCATAGAATGAGCTCATCAGTGTCAACAAAATGAGAGGATTCTGGAATAGTAGAGGCCAGGTGTTGCCACTTAACTGTCAAGGTCAAGGTGGGTGTAACTACTATACGGGGACGCAAAGCCAGAATGGAAATCGGGGATCCTGACCCCCAGTGATCTGTGGCAATAGCTAATAGACCACAGCGTTTCCAGGGACACAATAGGTGGATAGTTTTGTAGATGAATAATGGTCCTTCCAAAGAGGTCCACATCCTAATTTCCTGGAACCTGTGAATATATTACCTTACATGGCAAAAGGGACTTGCAATGTGATTAAATTAAGAATCTTGGGATGGAGAGATTATGCTGGATTAGCTGGGTGTGCCCAGAAGAATAACAAGGTCCTTTGTCAGGTAAAGGAGGCAGGAGGCAGAATCAAATAAGGGGAAGTGACAACAGAAGCAGAGGTCAGAGAGAAAGAGATTTAAAGATGCTGTGATGCCGGCTTTGAAGATGACGAAAAAGGCCATGAACTAAGATGGGCAGGCAGCTTCTAGAAACTGAAAAGGCAAGGAAATGGGTTCTCCCCTAGAGGCTTGAGAAAGAGTATGGCTCTACTGACACCTTGACTTGGGCCCAGCAGAACTGATTTCAAATATTTAACTTCCAGAACTCTGAAGTAATACGTTTGTACAGTTTCAAACCACTATGTTTGTAGTAATTTGTGGTGAGGGTTAGTTGTATTTATCAACTTGGCTAGGCTATCATACCCAGTTATTCACTCAAACACTAATCTAGGTGCTGTTGTGAAGGTATTTTGTTAATATCTACAATCAGTTTGTAATTCTTTAAGTGAAGGATTTTGCCCTCAGTAATGCAGGTGGGCCTCATCCAATTTGTTGGAGGCCTGCAGAACAAAAATGGAGGTTTTCCAGAGAAGAAGAAATTCTGCCTCAAGCCCACAGCATGAACTCCTGCCTGAGTTTCCAGCCTGCTGGCTTGCTCTACAGATTTCAGACTTGTCATCTGCAACAAACTCATAAGCCAAATTCCTTCAAATTCATAAATTTATATAGAATCTCCTATTGATTCTGTTTCCCTGGATAACTCTGACCAAAACATTTGTTGTATTAACAACAGGAAATGAATGTAGGTAGCTAACAGTGGTATTGCTTGATCTATATAACAGAAAAGACCAAAAGTAGGTAGGTCAAAGATTGATGCCAGACATGAAAATAAAAAAATCACTAATCTTTTCCTAGTTTCTACACTTGAGCAAGTTTGAGCCAATCAATGGAAAGGAATACCAGTTCTTCCCTGAAATACCCTCCGATTCTTTTGAAAGTGGACCTAAACTAGGAAATAGGTTCTTTTGAAATGGACCTAAACCTGGGAAATACAATGTAATATACCGAAGAAAGAAAAATGCACAGAACATTAAAAGTTTGGTTGAATAAAACATGTGAGCTGACACTGATACCAGAAGAACCAAAATGCTATCATAGGTCTTCCTTACAGTGGGAACATTTCAAAGCCAGGTGGGTAAATAGAAGCTGCCCAAGTTAACCTGAAAGGGGTCCAATGGGTACAAAGGCTATGGTCATTTCTCCACTTCCTAAGTGCATGTTAGATGGATATTTTTAGCAACAGTTATAAACTGTTACATTTGCTCCCTAAACCTTGGATTAAAGCCCACAGTGGGAGAAGGGGCCAAGTGAAAGCTTCTGAAAGTACACTCCCTCCAAGATAGTAAATCAGGAAAACGCCGCACACTGGGTGGAACTACGGAGATTTAGTATCACTCTCAAAAGTGTGCACCACCAGATGGTAGAGGAGTGGTCTCCATCATGTCCACATTTAATTTGCCACTCCAACACCTGCAAAAGTCAGATGGATCACAGCAGACGACAGTAGACTACTGTGAACCTAACCAAGTGGGAGCCCCAATCTCAGCTGCCAGGCAACTGTTGCACTTATTATGCAGCTATTGATCTGGAGGATTCACCAGGAGGGATGATAAAAAGCGGTTCACATTCACTTGGCATGAATCACAGCACATTCATAATCTTGACCCAGTGTCATGTTAACATTCTTGTGATAAACGGACCTTGTTTACCTGGAACTTCTGCAGAACCTCATAGTGGTCCATTCTACTGACGACATCACGTTAATTGGAGCTGGGAAGCAGAAAGTAGCTCTGTAAGAAATGCCCTTGTGAGGCATATTATAAAGATGCGGGATCCTGCCAAATTGATGTTTTTAGAATTTCAGAAGTTTGTGACATGCTAAGACATGCCCAAAGAAACCGGCAAGTTATTACTCCTCATACCTTTTATCACTAAGAAAAGCATAATGCCTTGTAGTCCTTTTTGGATTTTGGAGAAGGAACATGCCACATTTAGAAATACAGCTCTGACTTATTTATCAGTTGACAGTTGACTCAGAAGCATGTAGTTTTGAGTGGGGCTTTGCAACAGAGGTAAGTTGTGGAACAAGCATCCTGGTCCCTAAGATCATGTGATTCAGCAGATCCCTTGGTGCTAGAGGTATTTGTGGAATATAAGGTTGCCATTTAGAGTCTTTTGCAAGCCCCAATAGAAAAGTCACAGCACAGACCTCTAAGGGCTTGGAACAAGGCTACGCCATCTGAAGCAGAGAACTAGTCACCATTCCAAACAGATCCTGGATGCTACTGGACTGAACTCCTCACCAAGGGGTATTAAGTGACCGTGCAGCTGGGGCTACTCACCTTGATCTGGATATCACATTAATCACAAGGTGGGTGGGGGGGGGAGGGGGAAGGGGGAATGGGGAGGGCATAGTAGCCATCCATCATATTGTGGAAATAGTACATTCTGGATCAGACCCAAGCAAGTTCAGGAGAGCGTAAGTAAGTTATATGAACAGGTGTCCCAGACCCTTACGTTACTCAGTTACATCAATGTCTCATCTTTAGTGAGCTAACAGAAAAGGAACAGGTAACAAAGAAGGAAGAACTGAAGCCTGGTTCATGGATAGGGTGACTTGATATTTCTGCAAGCTGAAAATAGGCTGCTGTTGCACTACAGCTCGTCTCAGAGAATCCCTGAAAGACAGTGTTGAGGGGAAGTCCTGCATCGCTCACTTTACCATCAGGTGTCAATGAAGAAAGGAATGGCCTAAGGTAAGTATGCACCCAGATTCCCGGGCAGTGGCTTGTGAATCAGGGACTTGTAGCGACTAAGACTGGAAGAGTGGAGACAAGGAGATATGAGGAGGAATCATGTAGATGGACCTTCGGGAGTGAACACAAAATGTGCAGATCTTTATGTCCTGTACCAGTGCCACCAGAGTCCAACTACCACAGGGGAAGCATGGGACAACCAGGTGATATAAATGACTCATCCACTGGAAGCCATCCAGCTTCCTTTTCAACTGCCCCGACACTGAACAGAATAGCCTCACTGGCAGGGACAGGGGGTGACAGAGGGGAGATCAACATTAAATAAATAGTTACACAAAGTGTTGTTTGATAATGATTTTCAATACTAAAGGAAACAAATATAAGGTACCATAAAAGTGTAAAAGAGGGAACCAACCTTAATCTGGGGGATCAGAAAATGCTTCCTTAGAAAGCAAGATCTAAAAGTCAAACAGGAGGTAGCTAGACAAAGAGGAGCCAGGCAAGAAAGGAAGAGTATAATAGACAGCTGTGTGAAGGCCCTGAGATGGGAAGATGTTGGATACATATGAGCAAAGAAAAGAAGACCGATTGGCTAAAACACCATAGGAGAGTAGAAGAGGAGGAGAGGCGAGGCAGAAGAGATAGGGAGGGCCCAGTAAAGCAGGGCTCTTCAGTCCATGGTCAAAGATCCTTTGTTGCTATTGCTGTTCTTGACATTGTTGTTATAATAGCTCTTCATCATTCTCTCTTTCTTTAGCTACCCCCTATTCAACTTGCAGGTCTTACTTCTTGAGGAAACATTCCCTGATCCCTCAGATTAGTGCTGGTTGTTAATGTTTGTGTTTATATTAAGAGCAATGGAAACCATGTAAAAGGACCTGGCGATAGATAAGAATTTGGTAATGACTGGCATATAGATGATATATGTAGAGTAAGTAAATAAAAGCATGATCCCAAACCAACTAGAGGGAAAAATTTCCTTAAGAGAAATTAAGAAGGAACAACCTGAGAATTAGGGAGAAATAAGGGAGAAGAAGATAGTGTCCTCAACTCAAGGGAAAAGAAAATTTTGCAAAGAATATTTTTAACTATGTTAAAATTTGAAAAGGAGATCAATTAAGATATGGTCAATGGACAAATATATCCATTTGATTTAGCAACAGGTGAATCTACACCAACAGAAATTGGCAAATGCCAAAATCAAGGCTTAATTTATTGTTTTCTTGATTGTCTAGGCTTAAAGTGATAGAGAAAATGTTAATAATGCAGATTAAACTTAAAACTTTGTCCATGTCTGTAGCCATTTCACTGTGAATAACAAATAATTAGGAATAAAAAAAATTGAGCACATATTCTTCCTGTATTTGAAAATCATTATCCTAGTCAGCAAAAAAGTTGCTCACGTCATTAACTCTCAAGTGAATTCCAATACGCATCCTCATTATCATTTCACTTTCATCTTATTCATTAACGGTAAATGAAAATATCAATCAGCATCCCTGTAGGAACTATATTTTTTCATCAGTGAAACCATTAGTTAGTTATAGATACAAGAATGACAAAAATCAATGAAAGTATTCTGTGAGAATCAATGGCTATAGGGAATTTACAATAAAAATATCAAATATTACTATTCATAAATTGTGTGCCACACATGTTTCATATCAATAAAATTTTTAATAAACTTAATTAAGTATACATGCTTTTTTTTTTCAGAGAGCCAATTGTCATACATTTACCAGCATATTACTATCCCTAACCATCACCAATAATCATTACAGAAATGCTCAGAACATAGCTATATAAATTAAAACAAATTCACAAATGTGACTTTGAAATAAAGAGATATCACAAAAATGAGAAGAAAGGAAAGTTAATGCAAATTAACTGCATTAATGTGGTTTCTGTGGAGAGTCTAGATAGTTGACTTACAAATTTTGGAACAAATGCCATTAGAAATAGCTTCAGAAACAGAAAGTCTGACTTTTCACTCATGATTTGCTAAATTGGTTCAGCTACTTTAACCTTCACATACAACTTTTAGAGCCTCTGCTACATTTATCTCACATTACTGAAAATGCCTCCTCCCTTCTTAGTTAAATAAAGAGGAATTAAAGTTTGCAAAGGAAACAGGGAAATTAACATGAAACAGAGGAATATGGCGGTAGTTTTAACGTACTGTCCACAATTCATACTTCCAGGCCTAATTACTCTGTCATTAGGTGTGGTCTTGACTTAGTAACTCACCTCTAATAACTAGAATACGGTAGAAATGACAGAATGTGTCTTCTGAATGTAGGTCTAAAAGATAGTACAGCTTTCATCTTTCTCTCTTGAATCATTCCCTCTCGATAAGCAAGGTGCCCATATGCCATAGGACACGTGAACAGCCGTCTGGAAAGATCCACAGGGCAAGAAACTTAGGCCTCCTGCCGACAGCCAGCGCTAACTCTCCCGCCATGTGAATAAACCCTCTGGGAGGCGGTTCCTCCAGTCCCAGTCAAGCCTTCAGATGCTAAAACCTGAGCTGACCTCTCCACTAAAACCTCTTGATCTCACTTCAGCTAGAACCACCCAAGTAAGCAGCCCCAGAATCTCCTACCCACGGAAATTGTGATGTAATAGATGTTTGTTGTTTAAACCACCAAGCTTGGGGGGAGGGATTTATTATGCAGCAATAGATAACTGATATAGATACTATGGTCAATGAACCTAGGCAAATTTAGGAACTATAACGAATGCAAATGTGAACTTCTCTAACAAGCCATTAGTGTAGTAGTAGACCCAAAGACACCTTGCTTTCACCTCCTTGCTGAAGGATAAATGATGGTTCCAGAGGTGACAAGAGAAGAATTCTTAGAGAAGGAAGCATTTAGTCTAGACTTTGAAACTTAGGTTACATTTTAGTAAGTAGGACTGGATAACAGGTGTCTGGATTGGCATATTTGTGGTGACAGAAATTACAAGTTCTGAGAACTATAAAATAGCTGAATAAAGCACAGGAAAACTTCTAGAAAAATAGTTCTCAAAGTGAGACATCTCTTGGGGTGCTTATTTGAAATACAAGTCCTGGGTCCCTTTCACAAAATTGATTTGGTAGATTTAGCAGGGGCCCAGGAATCTATCTATTTAACGAATATCCCAAGTGATTCGTATGCACATAGATGATCCTTGAAATACAATATGAGAAACTGTGCAAAAGGAATAATGAAATCTCAGGCTGGAAACATAGGTTAGGACCAGATAACTGGGATTTAAATGCTGAACTATGTGGTTGATATATGATACAGTGAGATGCCAGTGAATTTTTAACAAGTTTTTATTATGAAAATTTTCATGTGCATGTAGAGCTAATGGTCATCACCCATATCTAGCGCTCATCAAGATTTTTGTACATTTGCTTCATTTTTCCTTTTTCATAGTGTTGATCTTGCTAATAAAGTATTTCAAAGCAAATCATAAACATGTTATTTCATCCCTACATCTATCTAAATGTGACTCTGAAGGTATGGACAGCTTTTTAGATAACCACATTGCCTTTATCATACCTAGAAAAAATTAACAGTAACTCATTGGTATCACCTAATACTGAATTTATATTCACATTTCATCAACTGCCTTTAAAAAACCATCCTTTTAGTATCGAATCCGAATCCAAACAAGGTCTGCACATTGCTTTTGGTGTTATATCTTGAGACTATCTTAATCAAGAGCAAGCCTTCCTCACCTCCCTCCTTCTTTCTTCATGTCACAGACTTGGTGAAACTGAACATTTGTTCTATAGAATGTTACATGATGTGGGTTTGTCTTCTTGCATTCTCGTGATGCCATTTAACTTAATACGGTATCCCCCATATTTTAAATTCCGATTTATTTTCTTCTTTTTTTAAAGAATACTTCATAGGAGTCTGAGTACTTCATAATGCATGAAAAATCAGGAAGCACATAATATCAGTGTCTTCTACTCTAAATGAGGTGAAGATTGATGAATGGGTTCCAGTGGTGACAAACTGATCCTTCCGTGGTCAAATTCCCCCAACAAACTTTGATCTAATGGTTTCATTCATTGTTAATGATTGCTTAAATAAAAATTTTCATTAGGGGTTGCAAAATGTTGATTTGTCTGTCTTTTATTTCTTCTATCCTTATTAGATGGGATTATTCTGAAAAGAAATTTTCCTGATGGACTAAGGCAAGACCATCTGATTACTCTGAAGTGCCATTCACATAGGAAAGATAGGACAAATGCTTAATTCTTTCTCATAATTGCCAGTTGTTAAGGTAAGACTACAAACAATGGTGAAAACAAAACTCTTGGGGGGTTTTTTGGTTTTGTTTGGTTGGCTGGTTCATTTTTTTTTTTTTTTTTTTAGTGTTTGTAACCTGATCAGAACACTGCTTAGGAGAATTCATCATGACTTTGACATTTTTATTTTAAATAACCTGTAGAAGAAGGCATTTCAAGTTAATATTCAATTTTTAGCACCTCTTTTAAAAAGTATTTATTTATTTATTTATTTGGCTGTATCAGGTCTTAGTTGCGGTGAGCAGGCCTTTGTTACGGCACACGGCCGTCTCTCTAGTTGTAGGACGTGGGCTCCAGAGCACACAGGCTCAGTAGTTGCGGCGCACGGGCTTTAGAACCCACGGGTTTAGTTGCCCCGCAGCAAGTGGGATCTTAGTTCCCCGACCAGGGCTCGAACCCGCACCCCCTGCGTTGGAAGGAGGATTCTTAACCACTGGCACACCAGGGAAGTCCCTCTCGGCACCTCTTGAGAAATATTTTTTGACTTCTTACGAATTGAATAGTCATTAAAACCCAAGAATTCATAAACCCATTGGACACATACTCTACTGTGGCTGGGCAGAGCAACGTTTAACTTAAAGTTTCAGCGACAACAACAGCTTCAACACTTGTATAATGCTTGGCTAGACATGAATTGGTAGCTCTAGACATGTAAAGAACAAACTAAATGTGCCTATTTGGTTTGTTTACTTTTTATTTGAGACAATCTCAAACTTACAGAAAAGTTGCTAGCACAATACAAGGAAATTTTCTACTATACTATTTGAGAATAAGCTGAATATTTTAGTGAGTATTGCCTAAAAAGGAGAACATTCTCTTTTCTTACATGACCACAATAAAGCCATCAAAGTCAGGAAATTAACATTGCTACCATCCCTAGAATTAGCCCATTTTTTCAGGAACCCTGCATCTTTTTAGTGGGCAATTTATTTGGAAACTAAAATCTGAGAGCTAGATATGCTCATTGCTGAACCCAAGCCCTGAGAACGAAAAGAGCTAGGGAATATATGTAGGAATGCACACCCACTCCACATTTATAATCTATGTTTATTCCTATATCATCTATTTTACATATTGAACACCATAAATTGATATCAAAATCTCCAATTCAAATTCAACATTACAGTTTTGTCCATTTCCGTATTTGTAACTCCCTTCTCTGACAGTGAGAAACCTTACTCCTATTTTCCTCAAATGCTTATTTTTTTCATTAGTCCTTCTGTACGTAACTAATCCAGCTCTCCACACACAGAGAAGCCCTCCTCCTTCTGCTTAAACTGCCATACCCTCTACTCAGGGGCTTCTGCCACCATCCAGCCCCTACAAACACATTACGTAGTGTCTGACATCCCGTGACAGGAAGCCTCCGCAGAGACACCCTCTTCGTGCTACCCAGGCTCCAATCCCATGCCCTGGGCCCCGTGTTCCACCCCAGCTCAGATGCCTAGCTTCCTCTGCTCACCTGATGGAAAAGAAGGAAAGACAAGGGAGGGTGAAGAAAAAGAGCTTCCTGTTTATTCTCAGGCCAAAAGAAATGTATTTCACCATGGACCACACACACACACACACACACACACACACACACGGTCCATCTCCAGAAAGCTATAGAAGATATATATATATAGTCTATCTAAAACTAAATCCAGTCTAGTCCCAGAGATTCTTTTGCCCAAGGAGTTGTAAATGGCAGGTTAAGTCAAGTCCCTGCGAATACTAGCAAGAACAACTTTCAGTCGTTTCTGGGCACTGCAAAACCAGGTTCCAAGGAGCTCTCTCTGCTGGCGTTTCTTTATCTTTTCCAGAGGACGAAACTCCTTTAGGGACGGCGGCCACCGCTGAAGCAGAAAGCACCACGTAAGCAGCTGCTAGCGTCCCACTGCCGCGCCGCAGGTAAGGTGCAGGAGAGCGCCCCGAGGCGGAGCGGGGTTGGGCGCCAGCAGGTGCGTGCCCGGGGCCAGGGCGTTTCTGATTGGCTTTTTGCTGTGACTCCCCCGCCCCCAGCTCCTCCCCCCCCACTCCCCTGCAGGCGCGGGGGGGGGGGGAGGGTGGTGCTCCCTCGGGAGACAGCGTCCCAGCTTCGCCCGGGACCTCCCGGGTTTCAGCGCTCCGGCCCGTGGCCATGGCGAGGGGGACGGTGGGGAGCGCACATCCTAACTGAACAGATCTGGGGTGGAGGGAGTTAGGCTGTGGTTTCTCAGCGTTTGCCGGAGAAGCCTTGCGCCGTATTAAACCTGGGGCTCCTGAGTCAGAAGGGTAGGTAACTCCGGACTTCTGTAGCTTGAGTGTGTTCAGTCAGAATTGCCCAGAACGCAGGTGCCTTTCATGTTTCTTTGGGCACCCTCCCCTTGCTCCGCATTTAGTAAGGAGTCTTAGGTTGCTGAAACTGTAAAATATCCCTGCCCTAAAACTACTCAGCGGAGGGTTTTCTGCAGATTACCATCCTAGTTGGCCCCAGGGTGTTGGGAAAAGGGGACGGAAGGGATTTGGGGGCGAGGGAGTCTGGAATTTGGTACATTCTATAACTGTACCAGAGCTTTACTTTCCATCAAGAAAAGGACTACATAAAGTCGATCTAGAGCGAGAGATGAAAAATGAGAAACGTATTCGGAGACAGCATTTTTTTAAAAAAATTCTAACATTGATTTGATTTTAAATGGTGGACGTCATTTAGCAATTATATATCTATGAACACGTAGACTATGAAAGATTTTTAGATACACACATGTATTATATGCATGCATATACAAGTATACGTAATGTCATATTATATATGAGAGATTTTAAATGTGTGGGCACAAACGGTGGGAGCTGCGATCCCAGCTTGAAGACAGCAAAGGGCAGGCGCGCTTCAATCCTCTCCCCGAGGGCCCTCCTCGCGCCAGGTGCGTCCAGCCTCGCCCGGAGCCGCTCGCCCGCCCGCGGCCGCGCACTTCTGACCCGAATCGACTCGGCCTCCAGCCAAGAGTCCGCTCCGTATCCGCTCCCGCTCTTCAGCCACTGGCGGGGGTGATACAACACCGGAGTCAAATTACAACCCGCAATTAACATATGAATTTACGAACGAAAAAGAAAGGAGCAGGGAGGGGGAAAAAAAAAAAAAAAAAAAAAAAGAAACCCTAGAGCGGGCAGCCGAGCGCTGGGTTAGCAGGAACTTTTCCCCGGGTGTAAGAACTCTTTGATTGGCTGCTCGCACGCGCCTGCCCGCGCCCTCCATTGGCTGAGCAGACACGCGACCGGCGCGAGGAGGGGGCTGGGAGAGGAGCGGGGGGAGACACACTGGCGCGTGCCGCTTTTTAAAGGGGCGCAGCGCCTTCAGCAACCGGAGAAGCTTCGTTGCACGCGACCTGGTGTGTGATCTCCGAGTGGGTGGGGGAGGGTCGAGGAGGAAAAAACAAATAAGACATTGCAGTAGAGACCCGGGAAGGGTTTTTTGTTGTTGTTGAGCTTGTCTGCCAGTGGCTCCTCCGACCCTGCGCCTCCGAGCTTCTGCAGTGCAATGTCCCGCCTGCTGCACGCACAAGAGTGGGCTGAAGTGAAGGAGCTGGGGGACCACCACCGCCATCCCCAGCCGCACCACGTCCCGCAGCCGCCGCCATCACAGCCACCTGCGACCCTGCAGACGAGAGAGCATCCTGTCTATCCGGCCGAGCTGTCCCTCCTGGACAGCACCGACCCACGCGCCTGGCTGGCTCCCACTTTGCAGGGCATCTGCACGGCACGCGCCGCCCAGTACCTGCTCCATTCCCCAGAGCTGGGTGCCTCCGAGGCCGCGGCGCCCCGGGACGAGGCGGACGGCCGGGGAGAGCTGGTGAGAAGGAGCGGCGGCAGTGGCAGCAGCAAGAGCCCGGGGCCGGTGAAAGTGCGGGAACAGCTGTGCAAGCTGAAAGGCGGGGTGGTGGCAGACGAGCTGGGCTGCAGCCGCCAGCGCGCCCCTTCCAGCAAACAGGTGAACGGGGTGCAGAAGCAAAGGAGGCTGGCGGCCAACGCCCGGGAGCGACGCAGGATGCACGGGTTGAACCACGCCTTCGACCAGCTTCGCAACGTTATCCCGTCCTTCAACAACGACAAGAAGCTGTCCAAGTACGAGACCCTGCAGATGGCCCAGATCTACATTAACGCCTTGTCCGAGCTGCTTCAAACGCCCAGCGGCGGGGACCAGCCGCCGCCGCCGCCGGCATCATGCAAGAGCGGACACCACCAACTTCGCGCCGCCGTCCCCTACGAAGCAGGCGCGGGCACCGCGACCGCGGCGGGGACGCCGCCAGCCTCGGGAGGCGGGCAGCGGCCGACCCCGCCCGGAAGCTGCCGGACTCGCTTTTCGGCCCCGGCCTCCGCCGGAGGATACTCGATGCAGCTGGAAGCCCTGCACTTCTCGACTTTCGAGGACAGCGCCCTGACGGCGATGATGGCGCAAAAGAACTTGTCGCCTGCGCTGCCTGGGGCCATCCTGCAGCCAGTGCAGGAAGAAAGTAGCAAAACGTCGCCGCGGTCCCACAGAAGCGACGGAGAGTTTTCCCCCCATTCCCATTACAGTGACTCGGATGAGGCGAGTTAGGAAGGTGACAGAAACCCGGAAAACTGAGGCAGAAACAAAATCACCCTTTCCCAGGGCGCGGAAAGCCCCGCGGTTAAAGATCCCCGCACCCTTTTAAATTTTGCTAAGCGATGGTCGTTGTTTAGCAACGGCTTGGCTTCAGATGGCAGCTACACTTGATGGTTTGCAAAAGCCGCCGCTGTTCCAAACTCCCTCTCGTCCGTATTGTTCGGTGAAAGCTTGCTGTTAAAGTTGGGTTCTTTCCTCCCACATTCTGCTCCCCCTGTAGAGAGATAAGGTATAATTATATGTACTCGTACATAGCATCATTATTCTAGTTCCCTGCTGGCAATACGCTGCTAAAACGTCGCATCTTCTTCTCTGTCGCTGGTTTGTGTTTGATTTATTTTACACCCTGGGTATCCATCCCTGTGTGTTGCGCGCACTCACGTGTGGGAGAGTGAGTATTCCGAGGTTGTCTCCCAAAATGCATTATGAAACGCAAACTTAATGCTTCCAAAGTGTGTAACTTTTGACTATAGAACTGTCAGAAAGCAAGGAACTTTGAGGTTTCTATATCGTATAAACATACCCAGTATGTATATCGGACCGCGAGAACCTTGGCGTCTTTTAGGAAACTTGGCGCACGCACTTTAATCAGCCGCTACTGCTGCGGCTCTGGGACAAACTCAACTGCCAACTGCAGACCAGTTTTGTTTCTGTTTTTTAAACACGGCCACTTATCCTTAAGCTCTTTGCAAATGTTTGTTTTTAAAAAATACATAAAAACAACCACATCTAGTAGTGTCAAAAGCATTTGGTCAATTTTATTCTGCTTTGTTAATAGTAGAAAACTTATTTATTATTGAGTGTTTACTACCATTTCTACTTATCTTGATTCGTTTTTTTTTTTTTTTTTTTTTTACGTTTTCTACTCGAGATCATTTTATTTTAATTTAGCAAAGCCAACTGCCATTGTTTTATGTATTCCTTTTGCAAATGATAAAAATAAACGTGAAAATAACTTCTATTTGTCACTTACTTATTTCATTCTAATATAAGCATTAAAAACAGTTTAAAATGACCTTGAAGATTTGGATTGTCTTCTATGAAATGCAAATTTGTGTGACCCAAGAGTTTTGAAGAAAAATTCTGTTACAGACCTTGTGCCTTCACGTAGTACCAGAAATCCTATATAGAAAAGTGTTTAAGTCAATAATTAAATTGTGAGGTAAAACCTTTCCCAAACTTGCAGTACAGTTGTGCCTCTAGAATCTCTCCAGGATCTTTCCATGCTTCCTTATACCATTCCCAACAATTTCTGCAAGAAATTGAGATCTCTTAGGATCTAGCCAGGGGTAGTGAACTTTACCAGGATTAGCTATTTCACTTCATAAAAACTTTAGCCAAGCTGAAAGCTTTTCTTGTAGTTCAAATACACAACACAAGCTTTCTCTCCTTTCCTCCCTCTGTCTCTCACTTTCTCTCCTCTTTCTTGGGGGGAGTGAGGGAGGCAGGGAGAGGAAAAGAGAACAATGGAAAAGAACTTGAGGGGAAAGGGGTATCGGGGCTCATTGACTCAATGAGCAGTTGTCCTAGGAAATCAATTTCCTGCAGTTGTCCTAGGAAATCATTGAGCTACACTCATTTTTTTTCTTTCCAAACAATTCTGCTTCTTCCAGTGAAGATGATGTTTGCTTTAATTTTGTCCTTCTGACTTAATGCCTATGTAGAAAACATTTAACTACATTTTTGAGTCAGTCACAGAAACTAACAGTGCGTTCACTCTCACCTCAGGGTCCTCAGGAAAAGTATTTTCTGGGTCTCAGGATCATAGATTTTGAAAAAGTCAATACAGCACTTGTATGGAGAGATCAGAAAGCAGACCTTCTAAAATGTTTTTGGCAAACGTGAGAGTAAAACTATTTGTTAAACTAGAGATTGGGCGAATTTCCACTGGCTAAACTTCGCTGGATTTGAGAGGTTGATTTTAAGCTACATCCTTTGTATTTTGTGTCTACATTGAGATAACAAATTTCGAGAACAGGGAAGCGGGCTGGTGGGGGGGGGGGGGGAGGGCGCAGCGAGAGAAGGTTAGTTTAATTGCTCCTGCGTCCTTTTCTCCCCGCCAGCACCTTGAAAAAAAGGAGAGCGCCACAAACTGGGTTTGCGGAAAAAGTTATGGGTGAGGGAGTACAGTTCTGGTCTTGAGCAGGGAACCAAGGAAGAAGCTATTAGCTGACCACCTAGGGATCCATGGCTTTCACCTGAAGCCGAGGACCAAGGGAAGCCAGAGCCTCCGCCAGCACTCTGCGAGAGGTGAGCGGCGGCTCGTGACGCTTTCCAGGGGCAGAAACAATGCACCTGTCAGATAACCTTTTGCACCCAATGAGTTTGCCGTGTTCCCGATAAACATCAGGAATCTTCGGGCTGCTGAATAAATCAAGCGATTGCTTCTAACACATTTCCATTTCGCTCTCAATAAGCAGACTCAACAGGCAGGGACATAACAGCAACCTTGCAGAATGCCCACACACATATTTTTTTATAGTTATTTGGCTTGGTTTGTTTGCATGCTTGTGTGGATAGAGAGAGAGAAGAGGACCTAGAATGCTTTTACCTGTTACGAATGAGTAGGGGAAGGACAGGACTAAGAAAAATAAAGCTGCGATATTTTTTCTCAAGGAAAACAATCTATATTTCATTTTCCAAAACAGTTTATGCTCCTTTTGTGTTAACCAGAGTTAAAAGCCTCTTACAAGTTATTACTTTTCTTTTCATGGACTCGTAGAAATTTCAAAGCTCTTCCTTCCCATCTTTTATAAATGAAAAAACGACTCCCCCTGACTTGCCCCAAAATTACACAGCTAGAAAATGTCAATATCCAGAACTGGAGCTTACTACTCCCACCCACTAGGTCAATGTGCCCACAGAATTTTCTCTAAGAAAATCAATAGTTAGGAGCTACAGCTATGTAAATGTTCAGGGTTTTTTTTTCCCCCCTTGTACCACAACGATAGATATTTATACTTTTAAATGTTAGTGGCATTATATACGAATTGGAGAAAATGCCAGCTTCATTCAATGGAGTCACTTTCCATTTCTTCTCAAGAGAAGAGCAGCCATACAGAATATCAGATTGGAAATTCTATATCACACTGATTGAAAAGTGAGGATGAATTCTTCTGACCCATCAAGATATGCAGAAAAAAGCCAAATTACTTTCTGATACATTAAGCGTTCAAAGTTCAAATGAGGACTTTCACCTCTTTTCTTTTCTTTCCTTCATTCTATTACTTTCTTTTAACACTGGCATTTCTTTGAAAGAGATGTCCAATCACATTTCCATTTTAAGGTTCTGCTATGGAGTTTGCATAACAAACGTTTGGCAGCTCGCTCTCTTACACTCCATTAACAAGCTGTAACATATAGCTGCAGGTTGCTATAATCTCATTAATATTTTGGAAACTTGAATATTGAGTATTTCTGAGCGCTCATTCCCCATATGCCAGACCACTCCTGCCATGCTGACTGGTTCCTTTCTCTCCATTATTAGCAATTAGCTTCTACCTTCCAAAGTCAGATCCAAGTATCCAAGATACTAGCAAAGGAATCAACTATGTGTGCAAGTTAAGCATGCTTAATATCACCCAAACAAACAAAGAGGCAGCATTTCTTAAAGTAATGAAGATAGATAAATCGGGTTAGTCTTTTGCCAGGCTGCTGGTGCTTTCTAGAGTTTTATATACGTTAAACAGCTTGCTTTATATTCTGTCTTCCACCCCACCACCACTTTTATTTGTGGAGGATTTTTGGCTCACCACACTTTTTGAAACTTATTTGATCTCACAGAAAGCTGAAGGAAGTTTCTTTTTGGCAACTGTCAAGTTTAAACACTTCTCCATGGTACCTTGTTCACTGGGGGTCCAGCTTGACCAGAAAAAAAAAAAGGGGCGTGGTTCATTTCCTTAATCTTAACCAAGGCAGGATCAAGGCTTTCATTAGGCCTTTCTATTGATTTTAGAGATTTATTAAACCTGAGCCAAGTAGGCAGTCTGTCATTAAAAGGATATCTTGTAATTACTTCTCCCCTCTGCTCATTTGAAAGTTCAAGAAAGAGATGACCAACTTCCTCTTGGCAGTTCCAGAGGCCAGTTTAGGGTTGGAAACGAAAAGTAGCAGACCCATTTGGCAACTGCAATCGAGGCTTGTCAGCTGCACTCCGGAAACCCCAGCAAGTCCTAGTGAGAGTTAAACGCGACCTCTCGTCGTTGGATCGCTTGCCGTCGGTGTTGCGAGATGGGGTGGGAGATGGGGGCTGGGAGGCAGTTGGAATCAAGGTGAGGTTTTCCTCGCTGCTTTTGACCCCTGCCCTCACCAGCTCGCCGTCACCCCTAGGTCGGGCAGAGTCCCGGACGCGGCCCACGGAGGTCCCTCCCCTTCTGCTGGGCCACTAGCAAGAGAAGGCGAACGCAGCGCAGAACGGGTTAAACCCTGGGCTGCAGGGGAAGAGGCCGGGGAGGCGAGGA
This sequence comes from Balaenoptera ricei, assembly GCF_028023285.1. Classification (NCBI taxonomy): domain Eukaryota; kingdom Metazoa; phylum Chordata; class Mammalia; order Artiodactyla; family Balaenopteridae; genus Balaenoptera; species Balaenoptera ricei. The sequence goes on from NC_082643.1 coordinate 14,100,975, forward strand.
GTCGGGGACAGGAACCGAGAAGCGTGGAGGTGCTCGGCCGTAATGGGAGCGTTTCTTAATTAGAGGACGGCTGACAATAGAGGGGCTGGCAGAGGCTCCTGGCCGCGGTGCCGAGCGTCTGGAGCGGAGCACGCGCTGTCAGCTGGTGAGCGCGCTCTCCTTTCAGGCAGCTCCCCGGGGAGCTGCGCGGCCACATTTAACGCCATCATCACCCCTCCCCGGCCTCCTCCACCTCGGCCTCCTCCCCGTCCGCGCCCGGCCCCGGCCCCTCTCCTCCCCCAGCTTCGCCGCGGGAGCCGCCACCGCCCACCGCCCCTCCCGGCAACCGGCGCGGCGAGGAGAGGGGCCGCGCAAAGCTGAAGCCCGGCGATGCCCGGGGAGGGGAAGCTGGCGGCGGCGGCGGCGGCGGCGGCGGCGGCGGGCGAGCCGCGGGGTCGTCCGGGACGGGCGGAGGCACCTGAAGCAGTGAAGCGCGGCCGGGGCGCCGGCGCATCCGCCCTGCGGCGCCAGGGGCCTCGCGGGCGCGCTGCGCGACCCTCCGGCCCAGCGCTTGCCCTGGAAGATGCGATCGCCTCTCCTAGTCAGAGACTCGGTTCTTCCGTCCCCCGCTTATGCTAAGATATTCTATAGGCTCTCTGTCTGTGGAGGCTGAGAGTTGAAGTTTTCATTGGAAAGCGTGCACGGGCACTGTCTGTCACAATCCAGGGCTGGGACACAAGTATACGACTTTCCTTCCTGCCGCTCCTTCAGAAAAGCGCAACTAAGCATTTTGGAGCAAAGATTTTGGGCCTCTGTCCATTCCAGAGCGCTTTTTGCTATTTCAGCCCTGCTTCCAAAAACAAGAGGCAGAGAAAAGTGGGTCTTGCTGCCTAATCTTCAGGGAGCCTAGGCCCACGCTGCAAGTTCATACTTTTCTTCAGGGAAACCGGAAATTTCCCCCAAGGGCATGAAAAACAAGATGCTCTCCAATATAAGTTTTTTGGTTTTGTTTTTAGTTTTAACAACTCTGATTAAAGAGTTAAGTGATCTGATAAAGGAAGTGGTGTTTTGATGGCCAGCAGGTTCACCAGGCCCAACCATTCTCAGGATGAGGAAGGAAGGTGTGAGCTAGGATCTCAGGTGGCTGTCTTGGGATTTCCCAATCCAACAGAGGTAGTTGTTCTCTGAGGCCACTAGCCACTTATTTTTCTCTTCCAGAGACAATCCCTCACAATCCTTGTTGCCTTTCTGCCCCTACAAACTCTTGGCGCTGTGGTGCTGGTGGGGGAAGGACTAGGATTGGGGGGGGTCCTCAACCTGGGGGTGAGGTAGCATTTGAAGAAGGAGTAGGCATCATTTGTGGCCTTTGTATCTTAAAGGCTACAAAACTAAGAGAGATCTGAAAACATAGGGCCACTAGTGGATCAGGAAGGTAGAAGGTCAGTTCTTTTCATCTTTAATAACATGTATCTCCTTCTGGAAACAACCTAGCAAAAACATACAGGATTTTTTTTTCCCTAAAATTTCTTATAACCCAAGAGATGTTGATTTGGTAGGTCAAAGAATCATGCCAGGAAGCTTCCTACAGCATTCCCAGCTGAATCCGATGCAAGTGGAGCCAAGGACATTATGAAAAACACTGACCTACAGGAGTCTCTGATAGACCGCTTTTTGAGATTGCCTATGGAAATGAACACTGGCTATAGTAATCCCCTTTTGCCTGCTTTTATGACACTCAGTCATTTTTCCAAGAAGAGAGAAGCAGACAATTTAGCTTCTTGGAGCCCATGAACCTGACTTTGCAGCTTTCACCCTATGGGGCCTGGGACAATATGCTCTAGGCCTGAGGTATTTTAACTCTAAAGTGACACCAGCTGCCTTTGGAGGCATAAGGGCATCAGACCAGGAGGTACAAGACCTTTGCCTCCTGGCTCGTGAGAGAAGCCAAAAATCATAACCAGTGAATGCTTGTGAAAAGCAGGGAGCACGAATTTTCTCAGGCTACACAAACTCTAAGAGAAATAGGGGGACAGAGTCGGGGTGTCATGATGCCCTTAGTTTAAGTTTGGTAAAGGAAGTGCGTAATAACTCAGCATGAGTTTAGAGGGCCATTGACTTTGAGGAAGAGCCAGCCACCTGACTGAAAAAGTAATTGTTCCCTTGTGTTGATAATGGTAATCCGAGAATACAGAGAAAAGAAATTTTATGATTTAGAAGGCAATGATCTCATGAAAGAGCAGGACTTCCTTTGGTGAATAATTCTTTTTCTCCTTCCAATCCCTTGCTCCACTGTCTCTTATTCATCTTCCCCCATCTTCTCTTCTTCATCAATGAATGGGCACTTCCTGGGTGCTGATGGCAGAGTAGGACTGGGGTTAACAACCATGAGAGAAACACAAAAGTAATATAGAGCCTCTGCCCTTACAGAACGTAGAACTTGGTGGAATCTCAGAGTGAAACATGGAAAAGAAGCTTTGTCCCCTAGGTGAGAGTGGCATTCTTGCCACAAATGGGCCAACCAGCTTTGTAGTCTTACGTTGGCCATCAAATTATTTCATTCACAGTTCCAAGGGTACCCTGTTCATAGCCTTCATTGTTTCCTTCGAAAATAGTAGAGATTCTGAGTGGTGTGAAACCCTCGGAGCTAATCTTCAAATCAACCACAATTCTAGTCCCTTCCTTTTGAACTCAGAGGATACCTTTATTTTGTTTTTTATAAAGTTGTTAGTGAGAGTGTAGTCATAAATTCATACCAGAAGAAACTGGGGCTCTGAGAGACATCAAATGGCCTGCTGAAGGTAACATAGCCTCAGCACCACAGAGACCAGAGTCACAGGTCTCCCTGAGTCTAGGGTCGGAGTTCTTTCTGCCGAATTTCACCTGCCTCGGGTGCATATTTTCAGCCAGTCACCTTACACCTGCTCTTCCTATTCTTGGTCAAACTTGCCGGTAATGGCGTTAGAGATTCCTAAACTCTTCCATTTTACACTTGCTCCAGAGAGAGAGAATTCTTTGGAGATGGCCATGAATCAGGCTCTAATTCAAGGTGATAGATTTAAGAGATAACTGGTTAGAATAATTTTCATTTAGAATGCCAGCTCTGTTCCTCTGATTCAACTGATACTGGACATGAATGCTCTTATCCTGTATAGAAATTCATTTCTGCTCTCACCTGGACAAATTCATCCAAATACTAAACACACATGAAGGTTAGGGAATGAGACAAGAGAATGTTATATGAAGGTGTGTCCTGAAGAGTAATGGCCCCAAAGCATATCATTTCCCCAAATTGTCACTCTATCTATGCTTGTAAGGATGGTAAGAAAATGGGGCTATAATTTTTATTGTTTCTCTTGGAGGGTGAAGTAAGTTAACCTGCTACATTTGTAGCTGTGGATTCATTCAATGATAACATGCATTTTTTATTCCCCTGGTCATCTGAGCTATTGGCTTTTTTCCCTTAAACCTTCTTCCAAGTAACATTTACCACTGCCTGACTGGTTCAATATCTGAAAAAATGTCTCTTTGTTTTGAAAAGTTCTGTTCTCTACCTATTACAAGTCAGTACTCCATTTTCTAACACTTGCATTCATTGGTTTAAAGCAATCTCTTGTGTATTGCTTGTGACTTAGATGCTTTCACAACCTGCCCCCCACCACAAGGAGTGAAGTGAGGAGTAGGGGTGTTTGAGAAGCAGAAAATATTTCTAATCAAAAAGAGGAAAATTTGCAAGTGGTTACATAGGCCACATTTTAGGACCAAGAAATAAACTCTGTACTTGCTGTCATGCCTAAATAGTTTCCCACAGGCTATGTATCCCTCATTGCTCCTTCCCACCTGCATCCCAGGACAGCTCCTAAGGACTTAGTTCAGAGCCTTTTTTTGCCAAGTCCTAAACCCAGACTGCCTCCTAACCTGCCCTGCATTATGGTATCATGTGACCCACCTAGCCAAACTCCCCTCCGCGCACACACACTATTTTGGACTGTCTATATGACTCCTATTTCCAGAAAGGGAGTTCAAAGCTGTGACAAAGCATCTTTTCTACTTAGCCTTACTCTGAAAACGACCCTAAGGAGTTCACTATAGGCTAGGAGGCTACTTTCCCAATATTTTGTGTATGTGTCTCTCTCCTCATCCCTCCACTGTGTCCATTTTGCTATCAACAGAGAGAGGTGTGACCTACTCAAACCAAGGAGCTGGCTTTGTTTCAATGTTTTCTCACATGTCCAAGGACTGGAGGGTGGGGCAGGGAGGCACATTTGCTCAGCCCAAGACTGTACTAATGGGGAAGCCCAGGGCTTCTCTGGGCTATAGAAGGGGCGGGGAGCAATTTAGTCGGGTGCTTTTGGGATAGTCTCTGGAGCGCTTTCCCAGGTGCCAGGCGTGTTACATGTGGGTCGCTTTTGGTGTACCCCCTTCTCCACCCTCACGCTCCTGGGAAATAAAGAAGAAAGTAATTCATCTTGTTAACCAGGACTTGTCCTCAAAACTCGGCTTTCACCTCTGAGCTCACCTCTTCTGGGTGCCTCTCCAATCCTCCAAGGTGTCATGAAGATTCATCCTTTTTCTTTTCCCCTGGAACCTCAAGCAAAGCTCTACAGACTCCACTGAAATTGCTAATTGATTTTTAAAGGGCCAGCCCCTCGAGGGTAGGAAGCCGTATCTACTTTGACTTTGTCACTGTCCCGATGGTAGACAGATAACGCCCGTGGAAGAGAGGAGCGAGAATCAAGGTCACCCAGGCCTCTGCGTGCTCTGCTGGGCCACAGCACCCCTTGTCTCACTTTCTCTTTAAATTAGACTCATTAACTTGACTGCAGCCAACACCAGAACGTCCCTCTGTCTTGAAAACTCCTACAAGGCCTTTCTAAGGTTCTTCCCGGCCTTGTTTAACTTTTTTCCTAACCCCTGAACTCCCCCAGGCTGGGGTAAGTGCTCCCACTTCTGTGTTCCGATGGTCCCTTTAATAAGGGACGTTGCTAACTATTTGGGAAGCGTTTTTCCGTGAGCCCTCCGTGAGCCCCTCGAATCAGGGCAAGGTCCTCGTCATCTCTGTATCTGAGCTCAGAGACCCCCCTGTAGGCCTTCCCGGGATTTCTCTGAAACGATCGATGCCCCGGGCCGGTCTCGGAAAGCTGCTTCCCGCGCCGACCCCGTGCGCTGGGGACCTGAGGACGCGCGGCCGCCGCTCGGGCCGCACCACGCGATCCCCGCAAGGCCGCCGCGCCCTGCCGGCCTCCTGTCTCCCTCACCTGCCCTCGCTACTTGCGATTTCTAGCGCATCAGTCCCTTCCGCGGACCGCCGTCCCTTCCTTCTTAGGCGCTCTCAAGGGCTTCTCAGTCGTTCCCTGCTTTCAGCTGTCACGTCCCTATCACTCCCCCCCCCCCCCCCCCCAGTCCTAAGAAGTCATCTCGCGGGCCCTTCCCCACCTGTTTCTTCCCCCACGTCCTCGATCTTTGGTCCCCAGTACTGATCCTCGTGGCTAGTGCCTTTATTTCGCGTCTCTGCTCCTTTACCGAAGCCTGTCTAACCTCGTCGCTCTCCACTCCTCGGGTTGGTTTTCCCTCTTCGCCTCTCGCCTCCCGCGCTCGGGGCGGGACCTGAGCAGCCCCTGCGCTGCGTGGCGGGAGCGACTGCACGGCTTCCTCCCAGCGGCGCGGCCGCGGCGATGCAAGTTCACACCTCGCAGAGATGGAAACATCTGCAGCGCCTCCTGTAGGAGCGGCTGCGGGCGTCGGCCCCGCACCCTGGCCCGGGAAGGCAGCAGAGGCGGGAAGCGCGGCTGGGCGCCGAGCTGGGGCAACCGGATCTCCTGTCGGTGGGAACTGCAGGTTTTCTCTCCCTGCGTTTGTTTCTCCCCTATTCTTTTTTTCCCCTCCCCTCTGTCTCCAGACAAAAATCCCCAGCAGTGTTTCGTTGGCTGCGCTGTCCACTTTCGCCTCCTAATCTCGGTTAATCAACTCGGGATCACTGAGGCAGGTCAGCATCAGCCCATCTGTTTGATCAAGAGTCAGAGATCTCTATTTCTTTTGCGGTCAGAATTCTTCCCCCGGGCAGGCACCTTGCTATAGTAACCTTCATTTAATACTCCCGTTATCGTTAGCATCAGAGCTCACCAACACGTCTTCGCTCGGAAGGATCCCTCCGCAGGCCTGCAATATTCACGCGGCTTCGAGGAATGCCTTTTTCAAGTTCGCCTTGACCGCCACCCAGAGAACTTGCTGCGGCTTTCAATACCGAATAGCCACTAGGCAATACACTTTTCAGGATGATTTCTCTCTAAAAACCATCCTCGGTTCTTTCTGTTTCTTTTCGTCATGTACTCTTTTCAGTTTATTTTCATCTAGGCAATACATGAAATTCTCCCAAAGACTCTGTCTTCAATCAATGGGAATAATTTTGGTCCATCATGCTTGTAAACTGGCTTGCAGGACATTTACAAAGAACGATAGAGGAAATGTAATGAACCATTCAGAACTGTGTCCTGAAGTTTACCAAGGTAATTGATCCTTTCACTGGGTGCTCCTGAATTTTTCAACAGTAAACTAGTTTCATCTCTAACTGATGGTTTCACCATTATACGTTTCACAGACAGCAGAAGATTTAAATAATTTCAAAATTTACCCCATAAGGAAGAAAAGAATGAATGCATAAGACATTCGGTTAAAATAATAATACTTGAAGAAATCAGGAGAGAGAGGGAGGGAAGGAGGGAGGGAGAGAGGGAAGGAGAGAGGGAATGAGAGAGAGAGAGAGAAGAGAGAGAGCTACTGCAAAACTTACAGAAGGGATTTGCACCTGTACGACTTGAGGTTGCTTAATGTCTGCTCAAGTCTAGAGGTATTTACCAGGACAGCTGGCAAATAGGGGGTTAATCATTACAGAAAATGATGCATCTTATCTTTTCAGTTTGCTTTATACAGAAGGGCAGTAAAGATTTACGCTTCAGGAGAAGGATAAAACTGGTATTTTCATCGTGTGGTTGCCTCCTTTGAAAGTTTAATTTCTAAGGAAACATAGCTGTAGATCATCTATGTTATAGAACATCCCTAGCTGTCCCTAAAAGAACTCTGATTCTGGTGGAAGATTACCTTGATCTTCTTAGGCTATATGAAAACTTAGATTTCTGAAAAGTTCTAACATCTAAGGCTTATGAGAGTATTGAACTACAGTAACGTTTTTAAAAGAGAAAATTCTCTAGATAGTTCATTAAATTAGGTAATATTGTTTGGCTAAAGTAGTTTACTTTCTTGCAGTGTTTAAAAAGGACAGTTTTATCCTCCAATAGTCCTAATTACTCCTAATCACATTTTAATTTAGATAAGTTTAGCAAATGTTTTTTTTCTCATAGAGACAATGCTTATTTCTTTCTTATATTTGTGGAAAATTAATTCATGGATATAAATAAGATAGGTATATCTTATTACTATATATCTCTCTGGTATTGTGTTTTCCAGTTCCAGTAAAGCAAGGTTGAAAGAGCGTTCTGTCACCAGCACGTTATTAACAAAAACGGTATTCATTGCCATTCTGGTGTTAGGCAGCATCTGAAGCTCCCTGCAGTTCGATCCTGTGATTATTAACTCACTTCCCACCAGTATCTTATACAGGCCCATTATCTACTGTCAATATTTTTATAGCCTATGAGGAGAAGTCCTGCTTACTTCCTGTTAGAAGGGCGGTAACAGTGTTTTTTCTCCTTTTTTTAAGTAGATAAATATGTACTCTACAAATATGTTTGACTGAGGAGGTAAAAAGGGAGGGAAAGGAGAACTTAGCATCTGCTGTCTCGCAGGCTCATTGTGTGGTTAATAATTGCTCCAGAATAGTTTTACAGGATGTAGGCTTTCAGAAACAAGGGTTACTGAAGGATCCAGGCCTGAAAACTTTTTCAATTCTGTTCATACACCAAATCCTAGGTAGTCGGTAAGGTTTTTGTTATTGTTGGTGTTGTTTTAACCAGCTTACCTCAGCATAAACCATTTTGCTTTCCTTGCTTTGAGGAATCTCTTAAGGTACATTTCCCTGAAAGAGATGAACTGGTGTATGTTTTCCCCATTCAAGAGAATGGAGCTCCACAACATAATACTGTTATAGGGATATATTAGGAATACAAGGTTAATGTTGTCAAGGCTCTACTTTGTATAAATAACACTTTTTAACGAGTAGCCTTTAGTTCAAAGTACGTACTTTAAAAAGTGACATTTATAACCTTCCTGTATTCTTTATCTCATGGCTACTCTGATCAATTAAAAGACCGAGGTAAATTATCACAGATATGGGATAACATGAAATATTGTGGTGAATCATGATATTTTTAATATAAATTATGACACATAATACTCCACTTGGAAAATTTTCAAGTTGAAAATGTGTGTGTCAAGAGTTAGAAGTAGAAGATTCTGTGTTTAGAGTTATATCTTTTTAAAAGAGCAGAGATGTGAAGTCTGTCAATCTAATTTTCATTCCTAGCTTTCTCACTTATTAATTCTGTATACTTAGGGCAAAGTATTTACCTCTGTGAGCCTCAGTATACTTATCTTGAGCTCCCTACCTCAGAGGTTGTTGCGAGAATCATATAAGATCATATATAAGATATATATATGTATGTGTATCATATTTTTATGATAAGATAACATATAAGAATCATATAAGATAACACATATGTGTCAGTCAGGTTAGGCCAGTTTATGCTGTGGTAACAAAACCAAAATCTCAGTGACCTAAGCAACAAAATTTTATTTCTTGTTCATGATAAAAAACCATAACAAGTCAGTTGGGGCTTAGCTGGTGATCATTTAGGAACCCAGAATGATACAGTAGCCATCATGTGAAAAATTGCCAGATGCAGAGGGAAAGAAGGGTCTGGAGGCAATTATATCATCTGCTTGGAACTGGCATATATCACTTCTGTTCCTAATTCATTGCCTGGACCTAGTCAAGGCCCCATCCAACCACAGAGAGGTCAGGAAGCACAAGCCAGTTATGGAAGAGAACCGGGACTATTCAGCGTACAGCGTATGCTACCACCACACTTTGTGGGGAAAATTATAAATGGCCAAGTGCTTTACTGCTGAAAAGTGTTATTTATAAAAGTATACTGGGGATTTCTAGGAATTAGAGCCAACGTGAATTCCTCTAAAGTCAGTACACTTTTGTGATTTAACTCTCTAAAGTGAACTTACTTGGAGGTCATTAAATTAAGTGGTATGGATATATTTCCTTGGAGTTACAGAAAACACTGACCCAGAGCGTCCTGAGATGAAGCTTGACATTGTACTTGACTCCAAGCCAGATCACAGTTTTCCTAACATATAGGTCCTTAGACGTTCACTGAGACAGCTAATTAAGAAAAGAAAATAGGTCTTGATGCAACAATAGAATTTGTTTTGCTCTTGAAGAGCAAAAATAGTGATTAATAATTGTTATATATATCATTTATGGATAAATCAGTCATCTCCAAGACTAAATAGCAGTCAGATATAAGAGAGTAAGAAAGAGCCAATTTTAGTTAATATTACAAAGTGGAACAAATATATTAAAGTGCCAATAACCTCTCCTTGGGAATATTTTTCATTGTGAAATTATGTGTCATTTCAGGTGGACTCGTTTGGCCTGAGATTTTAGAGCTGGTGTTGCAAATCCATGAGAGATGACAATGACCTGGATCAGGTAATTACTGTGAATAGCGAGGACTTGTCAAATTTTGGACCTAGCTTAAATGTATAGGCAACAGAATTGGCTGACATACCAGAAGTGAGATGTGAGAGAAAGAAAGGGGACTAACAGCACATCAGAATTTTTGGTCTGAGCAATTGGAGGAATGGAGTTGCCATAAGCTGAGATGAAAAAGAGCAGATGAAACAGCTTGGGTGTGCTGGGCAGGAGGCTTGGTTTGGATGCGCTAAATCTTCTTTAAGGAGCTCTTAGTGACTTCTCTGCTGAGTATCAAGAAGGATTAATCTGTTTGAACAAAAATAGAATGAAGTTTAATTAACTTTAAAGAAGCAGTAGTTGAGAGAATCCAATGTATCATTAGGAAACCTGGATTCTAATCACTTAATATTTAGGCATCTGGGTTCAAATCCTGACATCACCACTTACCATATGGTGTGACCTTGAATAAGTTACTTAACCTCTCCAGAGAGTTTTGTTTCTTCATTTGTCAAGTGGGTATAATAATTGTACTACTTCATAGATTTACCAGTATTGTGGGCTTAACACAGTGCATTGCACATGAGGTGCAGACAATAATTATTTGCCAGTATTTGCCAAAGCAATAACATGATTTTTCTCTTTTGCTAGATTGAAAGATACTGTGGTATCTCTCATTCTCCCTTTATTTGCTACCCCTAGCAAAGCATTTGGAATATAGTAACTGTTAAATTAATGAGAACCTGCAGCTGAGTGGAGCTGAGAAATGCTGGGACATAAACACCTTCCCTAGCACTCGCCATTAGTCATTATTCTAGCTAAACCCAGGTAGTAATCATGGAAACAATTTTATATAGGTAATAGAGATTGAATAGATCTTTGACTGTAGAGTTGTGAGGAAAGTTATGTCAGGTAAAAGGAAGAGCCCAAAGAAAAGCAAAGAAATGGAAAGATATATGATACTCTCTCTGTTCAGATTCCTCAGCGCTTAATTAAATCTCTGTTTTGGCCTAAATACATTACTCATGTATATTTTCACATGAGACTGGTACCATCAAGATGGAAATATGAAAGAATGAATTAGAGTAACCTAAAAGGCTGTTGTGGTATAAAGAACTCACCTTGGAATTGGGATCGGACCTCTCGTCATTTCTCTGGTAAGCATGGACTCCTTGAATCTTAGTTCCTATATCTACTCAAATTTATAGGCTTGTTGTGAGGATTAAATGAAATTATTCATGTGAAATTTACTAATAAATTTACAAATCAATTTGTAAATTGCAAAGAACTATTAAAGTACAATGGAAATCCCAAATTTGAGCAATAAATTGTGAATTAAGAGTGCTTGAGAGGGGCCTCCCTGCGGTCCAGTAGTTTAGACTCCGTGCTTCCACTGCAGAGGGCACGCGTTCGATCCCTGGTTGGAACTAAGATCCCACATGCCGTGTGGCATGGCCAAAAAAAAAACCCAGTACTTGAGAAAGGTTGCAAGTTCTAAGGAAGATGGAGTAAGCACGCTCTACTTTGTCTCTCCCACTAAATGCACGTATAAATGCAGAAGCACCTATATGAAGATGCTGAAGAGAAAATTTTAGCAGGAAGATTGGGGGAAATGGCCAGGATTTGAAGTTACACCAAACCAGTGGTGAATTCCTTATCTTTTTTTTCCTCCAGTATCACCTGGCATAAACTCAAGGGAAGCTCTAAATCCAGAAGTGTGCATGGGTGAAGAGCAAAAAACTCTAAGAAAAGCCCTTTCTTTCTGCAAAAAAGATTGTGGAAAAGAGGAATCCCATGGGTCAGAGAAAGGGGAGGAAATCCTCTGCTTTTAAAACTGTTTAAATTATTATTTTTTCCTTTCTCCTGCCCTAGTCTCCAGATGGTGGTCATGGCCAGGGATCCACGTAAAACTCTGAGGGAGGGGAATCCTCTATAATGAGAGAGTTATGGTCCCAAGAGTATGGAGTGAATCCTCATTGCTTTTTTTCTTTCTCTGTCCTTTTGCTGCTTGGCGGTAAATGCTGACACAGTTGCGAGAAGAACATGGAGAAAAAGGACACTAAAGTCTTAGTTTTCTGTACAGAGGACCAGAAAGGGAGGCCTGTGGGAGCCAGAAGGTGTTGGGCAGATCATGGTGAAGAGTAAAATCAAGAAATCAAACTCATAAAGTTGTGCATGTACTCCAGGGCTGACCTAAGAGCTGTGTACTCATGTATCTGACTTTAATTAGCATACCACTGGCATTGACAACTGAGTTACAAAGTAGACCATTGCCTAGGTCCCAGACTGGCCACCAGCTGACATTCACCTGGTACTGATCTCAATAGCACTACAAACATTTTGAAAACTGAAATGACATTTGGACCACAAACCAAAGGGGGCAAATCAGAACTTGAAGCCTCCACCTAACCTGCCTGATTGTCTGTTGAAACAAACACAAAAATCAACTTTCCTCTTAGGACTTAAGCAAAACCCACAGTCAAACTACTATTCAATTCTGGATACAATTAAAAATTACTTGCCATATGAAGAATCAGGAAAATTTGAACTCACAAGGTAAAAGAAAATCAACAGATGGTCTGATGATACAGATACAGGAATTATCCAATGACGACTGCAAAGAACCTATTATAACCATGCTTCATAAAGTAAGGGAGAATACTCTTGAAATAAATGAGAAACCTCAGCAAAGAAATAGAAGACATAAAGAAGAACAAAATACAATTGTAGAATTAAAATATTCAATAACTTAAAAAATACTCACTGGACAGGCTTAACAGCAAACTGGAGATGACAGAATAAAAAGTCAGCAAACTTAAAAAGTAGATCAGTAGAAATTACCCTAAATAACAGAGACAAAAAAAAAAAAACTGTAAAAAAAGTGAACAAAGCCTTGGGTCCCTATAGAACAATACCAAAAGGTCTGAATTTTGTGTCATCCGAGTCCCAACAGGAGAAGAGAAAGAGCATGGAGCAGAAAAAATACTGGAAAAATTCATGGCTGGAAACTTCCCAAATTTGACAAAAGACAGATTCTAGAGGCTCAGTAAATTCCAAACATGATAATTATAAAGAAATCATTGCCTAGATATCATAATCAAACTGCTGAACTATAAGACAGAAGAAAAAAAAAAAAAAAAGAAGAATGCCTGAAAGCAACCAGAGAGAAGCAGTACCTTACCTTTAGGGTAACAATGATTTGAATGACTAGGTTTGTCATCAGAAACCATGTTAGTAAGAAGGAAGTGGAATATTCAAAGTGTTTAAAGAAAAGAACTGTCAACCAAGAATTCTATATCCAGTGCAAATATCCTTCAGAAATAAAGGAAAAATAAAGAAATTCTAAGATGAAAGGAAAATAAGAGAATTTATCACCACAGACCTGCTCTAAAAAATGCCAAAGGAAGTTTCTCAGACAGAAGGGAGATAATACAAGATGAAAATTTGGACCATTAGAAATGAAGGAAGAGTAACAGAAATGGTAGAAGCTAGATAAACGTAATAAATTATTCTTTCCTCTGAGTTCTTTCAAATATGTATACCAGTAAAAAGCAAAAAATATTGCTTTCAAAAAACATTGTCTTGATTGGATTTTCAATGTATGTAGAAGTAATACATTTGACAACTACAACATAGATAGGGGAGGTAAAGGAACCTATAGGAATTTTCTACTTTTTCCTTTAATTGGTAAAATTTTAATTCAACGTATACAGTGAAAAGTTAAATATGTATGTTGTAATCTTTACAGCAACCCTTAAGAAACAAAATTATATAAAGAGACAGTCAAAAACTCAATAGATATATTGGAATAATAAAACATATTCAAATAAGCCAAAGAAAGCAGTAAAGGGGAAATAGAAACAAAACACAGAGGGAATAAAAAGAAAACAGATTAAAAAATGGTAGACCTAATTCCAAACATATCAATAATTTTATTAAATATAAATAGTTCAAGAAGACAAACTAAAAGATAGAGGTTGTCAGAATGATTTTTTAAAGGCTTAGCTGTATAATGTCTATAAGAAATTTATTTTAAATATTATGATATTGGAAGGTAAAATGTAAAATAATGGAAAAAGATATAACATGCAAACACTAATCAAAAGAAAGCTTCAGTGGCTATATTAACCACAGACACAGTAGACTATAAAGCAAAGAAAATTACTAGGGATTAAGAGAAACATTACATAATAATAAAAAGGAAAATTTACAAGACATAAAAAATCCTAAAAATATATGCACCTAACATCAGAACTTCAAAATACATAAAGCCAAAGTGATAGAACTGAAACAAAAAAATAGACAAATCTGCAATTATACTTAGAAACTTCAACATTCCTGTCTCAATAATTGATAGAACAAGTAGACAGAGAAAATGGTAAGAATAGAAGTACTGAATAGCACTATTAACCAATTGGATCTGACTTCTGTAGAAAGTCCAAATCAATAAAAGCAGATTACATATTTTCTCAAATGTAAAAGGGGTATTCACTAAGTTAAGTCATATCCAGCATTACCCTGATGCCAAAACCAAAGATGGTGCCAGAAAATAAAACTAGAGACTACTATCCTTCATGAATATAGACAGAAAAATAATAAAATGCTAACAGATCAAACCCATAAAAAGAGGAATAAATACACTCATTTGATATTTGAAAATCAACCAATGTAATCCACCATATTAACAGACAAAAGAAGAAAACCCATATAATTGTATCAATTAAAGCAGAAAAAGCATTTGACAAAATTCAACATCTCTTCATAATAAAAAATATGCAGTAAACTAGGAATAGAGGGGGAACTTTGTTAACCTGATAAAAGTCTTCTATCAAAAAAACCTATAGCTAACAGCATGCTTCACAGTGAAACAATGAATGCTTTCCCCCATAACACAGAGAATAAGGCAAGACTGTCAATTTTCACCACTCTTATTCAACATTTTACTGGAAGTTCCAGCCCATGCAGTAAAGCATGACAACAGATCAGAAAATAAGAATTAATCTGTCATTATTTATAGATGACATACTGTATATATAAAAAATCTCATGGAATCAACAAAGAAGCTCTTAGAACTATTATGTGAGCTTAACAAGGTTGCAGGTTACAAGTTCAACACACAAAAATCAATCATATTTGTATATACTATCAATGAACAATTGGAAGCTCAAGTTTTTTAAAAATAGAGTTCATAATACTTCCAAAAAATGAAATATTTCAGAATAAATCTAACAACTTCCAAACACCAATTAAAGAAATAAAAGAAAATCTAAATAAACTGAGAGACATAAACTGTGGATTGGAATAAAAAATGTAGTTAATATGTCACATGTCTTCAAATTGATGTACAGATTTAACATAATACCAATCAAAATCCAAGCAGGAATTTTTGTGGATTTACACAAACTGATTGTAAATTTACATGGAATAACAAAGGAATTTGTATAGCCAAGACAATTTTTAAAAAGAACAAAATTTCAAGACTTAAACTACCTGATTTTAAGAATTGTTATAACACTATTTTAATCCATAAATTGTGGTTTTGGCAAAAGGCTAACCACATAGATCCAGGGAACAGAATAGAGCATCCAGCAATAGGCCCACACAGTTAAGGTCAATTGATTTTCACAAAGGTGCAAAGTTAATTCATTTGAGAAAGATGATGTTTTCAACAAATCTTGTCAGAGCAATTGGACATTCATGTGTAAAAAAAAAAAAAACCCTCGACTTAAAACATTACATCTTATGTCAAAATGAACTCAAATTGGATTGGAGATATAAGTGTAACACATAAAACTATAAAATTTTTAGGAGAAAATCATTGTGACCTAGGTTTAGGCAAAGAATTCTTAGAATCAACACTAAAAACATGATCTATAAAAGAAGAACACTGATAAATTGGAATTCATCAAAATTAAAATTTTGCCCTGCAAAAGATACTGTTAAGAGAATGAAAAGACAAAGTAAAAACTGGAAGAAAATACTTGCAAATCATATATCCAATAAAGTATATTTGTGCAGAATACGTAAGAAGCTGTCTCAAAACCCAACAATAAGAAAAGAAATAATGAGTGTGATGGAATTATTCTGTATCCTGATTGTGGGGATGGTTATATGAATTCATACATGTGTTAAAACTCACAGAAATGCACATCAAAAAGTCAATCGTTGTTTGTTCATTTAAAAAATAAAGTAAGAAATCGAGTACTCAAAAAATACTAATTGTAATTCTAGAAAAATAAAACTACTACCAGAGAAAGCAAATGAAGAGAGATGAAGGTCAACTCACCTTGGTGGTTCAAAGTGTATATACTATGGGTACTAAAGAGAAATTATAAGTCATATACCGTGACTTTATTGTCATACCTCAGACCCTGTGAGAGAGGACAAAGATTGGAGTCAAAGTCTAGAACATTATGCTTACTGATCTTGAGGGTGACATTGGTTGGAAGAGTCCAGGTTTTAATAATAAATTAGCCAAAACATACACCAGTGTAATTTAACACATAAGCTCCAAGAAAATAGATTTTACCAAGAATCCTATGATTTTTAGAAAGGATATAGAGAACAAAGAAGAGGTTCAGAAGAATACATCCATATGGTAGTTAGAAAACAAGAAAGGTAGAAAAGCACATTGTATATTTTATTCTTTTATATCAAAGGGTTTGAGGGTGTGTGTGTCTGTCTGTGTGTGTGTGTGTGTGTGTGTGTGTGTGTGTGTGTGTGTGTACTTGCTTTTTCTTTCTGACCAGACTCTAAATTTCTTGAGTACAAGAGCCAAGATAGAAGAGCCTTAGAGGTGGCGATCTTGTTAGGAGTATGAGGTGGAAGTGGAGTGGTCCTAATAGGGTATGTGTGTGGAAGGTACTTTAAAATATTAAATATAGTGTTTTTCCTTAGGTTGCATGCTTATTTGGGGTAGGCGATGGCGAATAACAGATATTGTGATGGAGCTAACCACATCGTAACCACCCACTGACACTGTCAATTATAAGAAATATACTGTTCATGTTTGTACCCCCTGTAACACTGAGCGTACTGACTGGTACATAATAAGTGCTTAATTTACATTGTTCAATTGAAACTGAGTAGAAACCTTCCTCCAATTCTAATTTGTCTCCTAAATTCTCAAAGAAAATCAGGTCATATGAGATAGGGCACAAAAGATGTTAAGAGTCAATCAAAGAATAATTCTATCCCTGTGCCAAGTGTTTAAATAACTCTGGTTCTCAATTAAACAAAGATATTGTTTAGGGTGAGTGCAGAAAACTGAATTTTCCATGTCTTTGGTAGAAATTTCAACTGCAAAGAAAGCACAGTATCTTAAAATGTTCTAGAGTGATATTTACTGTTCAGACTCCTCAGAGAAAAAAAGCTTATTATATTAATAAAGACATTTTATTTTGAGGGTGAATGCTATTGTTTCACCAGAAGTCACAAAATGTTAATCAATTATGAATCGAAGTTAAAATTTTTGAAACATGAACACAATTTTTAATCAAGGCATTTACTGAAGTATTTAAGTGAAGAAAAAAATGACCTTTGGATCTGTCCTTGCTTTGCCTGGATGATTAATTTCATTTTTTTTTTTTTTTTTTTTTTTTGCTTTACACACCCTGCCATAAACTTTTTTATTTACACTTTATTGTAACTGACTTCATGTCATTTGCTCTTGCTTAATAATAATCAGTTAACAGCAAGGGCAGGTGTTCTCAAGGATGTGGCCCTTCCATAGAGTGGTTCTAAACATTTTTTTAAAAAATCATCATAAAAAGCATAAAGATAAAACTCTCATTCTAGTGTCTGGCAGGGAATAAGATCTATCTATGCAAAGAAAGAGTCAAGGATGGAGAACTTGAAAGGTCAAAGTTAATAGTAACCTACCCGTTCTAAATTTATTTGTTGCCCTTCTTTTTAATAGTTGTGTTTGATCCATCACACGTAGTGATGGCCTCTGCTAACACCCTAATTTTTACATGGCTTTTGTTCTACCTTTTCATGTTACGTTTAGATGTTAAAAATTATGATTAAACTTTTGGTTGAATTTCTGCGGAGTTTGAGTCTGATTACTGATTTTCTGAGATCATGACAATAATCCATTTTCCTACCCTCTTCACCAATGAGCAAAATTATTTCTGCTTCCCTACTCAGTTTAGAAGTACATTCTCTCTCCTTTCACTATTTCATTTCACACACTTGAGTACCAAGTTCCCTCCAAACTGTGTTCCACTTCCATTCTTTCAGAATTCCTTAGTCCAGTCTCCTGGTCACATCAGCTTCTTCAGGGTGGTCTGAGGCTCTCCTCAAAAGCTGCCCCCTTTCTTCTCTTGATGCTTCCTCCCACCAAATTACCACCATTATGAACAATCTTTAGATTAAACAAGGAAGATTCTGGGCATGGTTAAGAATGAATGTATAATCTGGGAGAGCCTATCTAGCCATTAGAATATTGACTTGGATTAATTTGTTAGCTATTTAATGTCTTGAAGGCATGACACACAGAAGCTAAAAGGAGAGGCTTGAACTAATCTGGTTCTCGGATCAACAGTGAGGCTCAGGATTAAAAGGAGAAGCATAATGAGGGGAGAAAGAGAAGTGAAGATAGTTGAGAGTCTTAGTTGGTGATGCTTAGGGTAATGGCAGTAGTGGAGGAGTAGCGTCATTACAGAAGTAACAGAAACAATTATCAAAAGGATGGCATATTCTGCTGCTCACAAAACAGAGGCCAGATGGTTCTCCTTAGGAGTGTTTTGATTTGAGAAAGCCCCTCTATCCAAAATCCCAACCCTAATAATCTTAGGGCCATTCACTGTGTTATTATTTTTAAATGAACTTCTTTGATTTTAGACATTTCCCTATTTAAATTTAAATATCCTGAGAATGTTGTTTATTATGCCAAAATATTATATTAATCCTTAATTTCACTTTTTGAATTAACCAGTTAAAAGGAATTCCACATATAATAGCCAAATTAATTAAGATGCTTTTGTATGCAAGGAACAGGGAGTCTCGCTCAAAACGAATAATACACAAAAAATGACTTATGGGTTCATCTAACAGAGAAGCTCTGTGATCAGTGAGGGTTTGGGCATGAGGGTTTGATCAAAATTTTCAAAATTTTATCACGAATCTTCATCTCATCCTCTGCAATTTTCTCAGCTCTCTCCACCAAGATGGGTTGACTTCCCTACTGCAAACAATATAGCTCTCAGCAATTCACAGCCCTGCCTCCTTCCTCATTCACATCCAGAGGGAGAGAGTGTGTTTTCCCCAATAATAAAACAGAAGCCTTGAGCTCCACACTGATTGGACTAGATTAGGACACACACTTACCCTTGGGCCAATCATTTTGTCAAGGGAAATGATAATACCTTGAATGACTTAAATCTTAGAGCCCATCTGTGCTACAATGAGAAGAGGTCAACTATAGGGGAGACAAGCGCACTATGTAGACCTCATGATAGACTTTAATAGATGGAGAGAGAGGTCCAGAGCTGGGACACTCACTAAGGGTAGGCCTGAGAAAGGTCTTTTAGAGGCAAGTCCTATTTACTGGGTATCGCCTAAGGACAGCAGGCATCTGGCAGGGTAGGTGATGCCATGAAAGGAGAGAAGGAGAAGAGGTCTGTAAACAGCATATTCCACTGTGGGACTCTATCTTTTCCAGCAGGAAACTCACATCATGGACACAACCTGCCACATTTTGAGCATAATGACTGGGGTGATTGTGCTGGGTCACTGAAAATCTGTGTCATCTACATCTACAGTGAAGTTTCACTTGCCAGTCCAGTCCAGATCCTTCTGGAAGGCTTTGCTGATCCTCTGCACCGTGGTGGAAATCATCACCCCCACCACGGCTACCCCTCCCCATCACTTCTCCAGAAGATGTCTCTTTGGTTCTGATATAATTCTGCCCGAATTCTGCCTTTCCTTCTAGGCTGAAGTGAGCATATTTCTATATCACATTGAAGTTCATTAAAAGCAACTAGGTTGCTTTCTCTTATTTCCAAAGAATTTTACCCTTACATCATCAATCCTAAAGACTTATAATCAACCTGAACAAAGTTGGAGGTTGAAACCATAACACTTCATTTGCAGAATAAATCCTCAAAATGATGAGTGCTAATAACTCTTTTTAGTTAAATAGGACAAGCTCAACAGTGGTTTTATCCCCTGGCTGTACATTAGAAACACCTGGGTGCCTTGATCTTTCCTCAGACATCTCAGATTTAATTAGCCCAGAGTGAGAACCGGGCACCAACATTTTTTAAAAACACCCTTATTGAGATATATTTCACATATTATAAAATTCACCCATTTAAAGTAATATCTATTACATCCACAGAGTTGGCGTTACCTACATTTTTAATGCCCCCCCAAGAGTTCTAATATTCATATAGATAGGGTTGAGAACCACTGAGCTAAAACAGATTGTTAGCCTTTGAGACAACCTAATAATCAACTGAACTGTAAGTTAAAAATTATTCTAAAAAATATTCCAAAATTGTGTAGTTTTAACAAATTAATAGACTTTATTTTTTAGAGCAGTTTTAGGTTCAAAACAAAATTGAGTGGACAGTTACAGAGCTAAAATTATGGTTTTTTTGTTTGTTTTTTAACATCTTTATTGGAGTATAGTTGCTTTACAATGGTGTGTCAGTTTCTGCTTTATAACAAAGTGAATCAGCTATACATATACATATATCCCCATATCTCCTCACTCTTGCGTCTCCCTCCCACCCTCCCTATCCCACCCCTCTAGGTGGACACAAAGCACTGAACTGATCTCCCTGTGCTATGCAGCTGCTTCCCACTAGCTATTTTACATTTGGTAGTGTATATAAGTCCATGCCACTCTCTCACTTTGTCCCAGCTTACCCTTCCCCCTCCCTGTGTCCTCAAGTCCATTCTCTACGTCTGTGTCTTTATTCCTGTCCTGCCCCTAGGTTCTTCAGAACCTTCTTTTTTTTTAGATTCCATATATATGTGTTAGCATATGGTATTTGTTTTTCTCTTTCTGACTTACTTCACTCCGTATGACAGTCTCTAAGTCCATCCACCTCACTACAAATAACTCAATTTCATTTCTTTTTATGACTGAGTAATATTCCATTGTATATATGTGCCACATCTTTTTTATCCAGTCATCTGTCGATGGACACTTAGGTTGCTTCCATAAAATTATGTTTTTTAACTATCAAATTCTCTAATTTAATTGGCATTCTTGGTCTGAGAGGAAACAGAAAAGTCTTCAATAACATTCCATGTTTTCTTAGGAAAAAATTCATAAAATGGTTATTCTCCTTGCAAAGAGTTACTTTGTATTCATTTAAAATATAAGGCAAACCAGAATAAGGTTTTCTCTCTTTTTTAAAAAGTCTGTTTTAAAACTTACTGATCAACACTTTCCTGGCTCTCTTTTGTTGGAGTAATAAAACACTCAAACAAAATTTCAGTGATAAATAACTGAAAATATCCAATATTAATCTAATTCCTACACATTCTTTTCTACCTTTGATATAAAAGATTAAAAAGTATTGTGTATGTGTATATATGTATATATACAAACAATATTGTCATTTGCTTTGAAAGAAACATTGATCGTCCTCAGCTAAATTTGATTTACTGAAAACATTTGTAAACAGAAAAGTTTTGACATGGAATATTTAGTATAAAGTGTGATCTAAACTGTCATAAAGAGAAGGGTGATTACACTAGCAGTTTCTGAATCATATTAAAGGAAATAGAAGCTTGTGTAGCCATTTGGTGAATTTAGACTGTATAGTCAACTACTTATTTCCAGGCTTCTTACCTCCAAGAGAAAAACATGCCCCAGGTAGCGGCTGCCTCTTCAGTTTGGGCCCCAGAATGAAACTCATGGAACAGACCTGAACGTAACCCACAGTTTGAAGCAGAAACTGCCTACTAAACCATAGACCGTAAGTGAGAAGTAAATGTGTGTATTGTATGCCACTGCGAATTTGTGATTATTTTTACACAGAAAAAGCTAAAACAGAAACATACACTAAGGTAGGGAATAACAGTAGGAGAAATACATACTTGTTGGGCTGGAGGCGGGGTGTAGAGTATGATGGGATGGGATGGGAGTGAGCTCAATTCTGAGCACATTGACTATGAGGTGCTGATGGAATTTCAAACAGTGATGCATGAAGGGTAAGGAAGTCATCTGAACATATTTGGGAGTAAAAGCCATGGAAGGGAATGGGATCTTTAGAGGAGAGAGAACATATATGTTCACGATGGTTATACTCTCTTTATATCACTCTTTTTATCAGTTTATAATTCTCCTCTTGTACCTCTTTGCCCTTGTTTTAACACACACACACACACACACACACACACACACACACACACACGTCTTGCTTTTAATTTTTATTACGTGCCTCATAGTTGCTCCTTCCTTCCATCTCTATTTGGCCTCCTACTCCTTTTCTCCCCGATAACTCTTCCTGGTTAATCACACACAGAAAAGATGCGGGCGGCCTTCGCCACATTTTAAGGTAGAACGACAGGCTGGGATCATAGCCCCTGCTCACATCAGGGGAGCAGCTGGGACTTCTCTAGTCCTACAGCTTTTCAGCCCCAAAACCTAAGGGCTGGGATTCTTTGCCTGCAGTACCATCCTCAGCCCTCCTATGTCCCTAGGGTTGCACTTTCCCAGAGTGTGATGGGGACCTGCTGTTGCATCTTCCTTTAGATTCCCCTCAATAAATGCTCTTGCAAGGTTAATGTGCGTGTGGAATCGAATCATTCCACCTTTACTTGCTTGGCACTCACTCTCCTGCTTTTCCTCCTACCTTACTGGAAACACTATTTCAATCTTCTTTGCTAGTTCCTAATTAGCCACCTGATTGCTAAATACCACAGTGGCCCAGGACTCAAGCTTCTTAACCTTTGGACTTCTCTACCTATGTTCACTCACTATGAGCTCCTCCAACCGCATGACTCTCAATACTATTCATAACTGTTACCTCCAGTCTGCACCTCCTCCCTAATCCCCAACCTCACCCAATGTCTACTTGACATTTCCATTTGGACGACTGATGGGCATCTCAGCATAACATGTCAAAAACCAACCTCCTGACTGTCTGCCTACACATGCTGTATATGCAGTTCTCCCCTCTTTTAGGCCATCTTTCCAGTTGTTCATATTAAAAATCTTGCAGTCATCTGTGACTCTTCTTTTTCTTTCACATTTCACACACAGTCATCAAACAAATCTTGTTGCTCTCCTTTCATAATATATCTGGAATACAACCACTGCCATCATCTCGTGTCTAAGTTATAGTGATTACCTCTCCCTGGCTTTGCCCTTCCCTCCGATGGTCCATTCTCAACACAGCAGCCGAGTGACCCTTTTGGAAACATAAGTCATTATCATGCCACCTCTCTGCTCAAAACCCTCTAATGGTTTTTTGGTTCTGGTTTTATTTTTTACTCAGAGTAAACCTAAAGTTACTACAAAGGAACCAGGCCCTACACATTCTAACTTCCTGTTGCTTCAGTGGTCTGATCTTGGAGCCCTCCAGCCCTGTCCAGCAGTGAAGGGCTAAACGATCGCCTCCTCAGGGTGGGCTCCGTCCTGTGGGTCTGTCGCATCAAAATCCTCACAGAGGTTTCATACCTTCTAAACGTGTCCGTAGCATGAAAATGGCATCTGGTCTCAGAGAATTTATTGACAGGAATTACAAACTTAGTATTGTGTATTATTTGCTGTTATTATAATTATGAAGTTATACATGAATGGCTTCACTGTGGATGGTTGAGAATAAAAATGCTGCCAAGATTCCTAGTTCATATTTTGCTT
Source organism: Balaenoptera ricei (assembly GCF_028023285.1). Lineage (NCBI taxonomy): Eukaryota > Metazoa > Chordata > Mammalia > Artiodactyla > Balaenopteridae > Balaenoptera > Balaenoptera ricei. The sequence continues at coordinate 14,124,437 of NC_082643.1, forward strand.
CGGAGTCAGAGTCAGAGCCCTTGAAAAGGTGGATTGTTCACATTTCTGTACGTTAATTTCTCCCAGTCGATAGCATGCAATGGAGCGAAAGATCGTCAAGATTGGAAAATAAAGCATTTTAATAATTTCCCTTTAAGTGTGAACTCTTAACCTTGATTCAACTCTTGCCCACAGTCTTAAGTTGAACCTGAAAATATTAACTCTGAAGGTGCAGGGTCACAAACAGTACTTCTTACCACTAGTTTCTACCAATATTATATCTGGATAGCAGAGGCAGGGTTACCGTGTAACTAATAAAGCTTAAGCTTCAGGGACCCTCACTGGCATGGGCAGCTGTGGAGTTGCTGGGGGTTGCGGAGAGTTCCAGGTGGGGAAGCAAAGCCAGGTCACAATCAGGAAGCATTTCTATGTGCAAATTCAATACTACTGCACAAAGCCTGGATCTACCCCGGTGAATGGCTGTTTCTTATGAATGTTGTAGATGGTTCACCCAGTTGCTACAGAATAAAAAATTGTCTGAGATAACCAGATTTTTTGTCTTTTATTTATGAAGTCAAATCAAATGCCAAAATTACCACTGATATTTAATGGACTATTTATTTTGTTATAATTTGAGGCTTTTAACATGTCTTTTAGCACTCTGATTGGGAAAAATCTGAATATATTAATTATAAAAAGTATTAGCATTTCTACTGCAGTTAGCATAACATTATATCTCCAAAAGAGAGTAACCTAGTCATTCTTATTTGAAAAATGTGGTACTACATGTGGCAACTGAATAACTCTAAATTGAAAAGTAGTAGAAAACTATTTTCAAGAAGATTATATGATTATTCACCGTGTCCTCAAATCTTTATAATCGTCCCATCATCTGATAATGTTTAGAGCCTAAATATTTCAGTTAAGTATTTAAATGGTTTGTAATTGCTGTTTGGTTAAGCATTTCAAAACAAGATAGTGATTTATTCACTTATTAGTAATAATATTATATAAAGGGTTTATATCCTTATTGATTTACCTTTTGTCTCTGAAAAAGCTTCTTAGCAGGTATTGTATGTTCCTTTAAAATTATTGCTGGCTGTAAAAGTGGGCACACACACGCCAGGGTGTGCGTTAGGCAGCTTTTACAATGCTCCCCGGGTGTGCTAGACCTCTGGGGCATAGAGCCAAACGTGAAGCTGCCATCATTCAACAGTATAAAATGCATACTGTGGTGTGTCATCGCAATTATTCCTTTTTATGACTTTGAAAAAAAGCTCCACCTTCCCTTCAGTGATTTTAAACATTAACCTTCCAGCTCTCAGAAGTACTCAAAATGGTTCAACTCTATGTTTTCCATGAACAAGATGTGGTTCATTAGCAACTGACCCCTCTCACCATGCAAATATTTTCATCCATTACAAATCCCAACTTCAAAATATGCAAGGATTTGTAAGAAAAATTTGTGGAAGAACTTTTCGAGGGTATATATTTTCTGTTAAACTGGCAAAACAAATCTGATAGGAGTATTTCCAAGATTAAAATATTTTCTAAAAACTTGGGGTTTTCTTGGGGTGTTTCCATGACTTATACATTAATAGCTTTTATTTATAAAATATTTTAAGATGAATAAACTGTTTCTAAATTGTTGGACTCATTTTAAAATGAAATCTCTTCTTCCCACAAACTTAACATCTAATAGTTGAGGGATTATCAAGGCAAATCCATAAAAACATTAATACTAGCAATGAGTTGTTCGCTAAGACTTTAAAGTTTACAAGTTAATACTCATTCTCAACTATTTGTCAACACAAGCTAGAGAAACATGTGCAACAAATTCCATTTTGAATAAGAGGTACATCCTGGGGTTGAAATTATAAAAGTGACATTGATGGGAATTGAGGAGCGACTGGTTGGGTGAATCCAGAGGGAGACAGCTTAGAGCGATTTTACAGAAATACTACTGTTGCATAGAACTTGGATGAAGAAAAAAATGTTATATAAGGATGAGAAATGAGTATAACATTCTTAATAGAATTTATCATGGTAAAATATAATTGGGTGAGAAAGAGAAGATTTTATACTGTCTTAAAGTTGGGAAGGCTACTAAGAAATCATTTGTTCAATTTTCTTATGTAAGGCAATCAGCTGGGTAGTTTTCCATAATCTCTCGGGATAGAATCCTTTAAAATAGTCATCCGGTTTCCCTTGAACACCTACTGTGTAAAAAAAAAAATAAACAAACCTCATTATTTTGTGTGGCATCACCTTCCCCTGTTGAGTAGCTACCCAGGCTGGTATTCATAATGGGCTTAAATTTACTTTACTAGAATTCGGGCCTACCAGACTATTTTTTCTGTTCGATAAAATAATATAAAGTCTACACTTCCAAGGGCTTTACACCTGTCAAACCTCTCCTCTGCATACTTTCTCCCCCACTCTTTTTTTCCCTAGACCAAAAAATCCAACTGCTGAATAATTTCTCATTCGACATTGTTGCGAGACCCCTACCGTACTCTTTGTATACATCTTAAGTCTATAGTGTCTTTAAACTGGAGCACCCAGAGTTAGCCATAATTCTGCCTGGCACAATGGACTTTTACTTCTGTTGATGTTATTGACCTCAGTAATACGCTTTTAAAGGAGCCAACATCTACATCGGCTTTCTTAAGATCTTACTCACATTGTTGACTTAAATTGAACTTTCAGTCAGATAAAATGATCAGGGCATTTTTAAAGAAACATTTTGTATGGTTACATTAGGTCATCTATACCTTATTCATGTACAATCAATTTTTTTTTTACGTATTTGCTTTATTTTTTTAAAAAATTTTTATTTATTTATTTATTTATTTATGGCTGTGTTGGGTCTTCGTTTCTGTGCGAGGGCTTTCTCTAGTTGCGGCAAGTGGGGGCCACTCTTCATCGCGGTGCGCGGGCCTCTCACTGTCGCGGCCTCTCCTGTTGCGGAGCACAGGCTCCAGACGCGCAGGCTCAGTAGCTGTGGCTCACGGGCCCAGTTGCTCCGCGGCATGTGGGATCTTCCCAGACCAGGGCTCGAACCCGTGTCCCCTGCATTGGCAGGCGGATTCTCAACCACTGCGCCACCAGGGAAGCCCTAGATGAGTTATTTTATGTGAAGTGCTTAAGGACAGTTTGTGGTACCTAATTTATATATTTTATTTTATTTTTTAATATATTTTAATTATCAATATTTCCTCCTCCACTCCAGGAGGTAGAAGCTAGAATAGTAATAGTAGAAGAAGCAAAAGAAGCAAATGTGTTTATCTCAAAAAATAGGAGAATTCAGAAACACTTGAAAATGAAAGCAGAGGATATGACTAGTATTGACTAATCATTGACGTATGCTAAAATTCATGGCCATCCATCTTATTTTTATGAAATGAGTAATTAAAACTAACTACTGGATTTTGAGTTGAATAACAGGATTGAATCTGTATTTGAAGTTGTTTGCTGGTAGTCTACATGTATTTTATTGAGAAGAAACAAGGCTGGAGTTCAGAAAGGCTGGCAACCACATTGAACACACCTGGATAGCGAGGCAGGGAAGCAGCCAGCAGGGAAAAATACTTTTTTCAGAAATTGAAAAAATGGCCAAAGATGAATATGCATGTAATCAATCCATACACAAATATCAATCTATATACAAACACAAATCAATCCATATATACATAGCAAAACTTTTATTTGATAACAGAGACACTGAGGTTGGAATTGTATCTCTTCTATCTCCCTTAACTTTGATAAAACTTTAACTACTTCACAATATTGGGGAGGCAGTGGAGATCTGAGCACACAGTATGATTTTCCTCAAGTTTGCATCATCTCACAACGGCCTTGGGCCTTAGGTATCATGACCCAGACAGCCTGGCATGGCCAAGAAGATAAAACATTGGTCAATGCCAAGTTCTGCCTCAAGGGAGAAGTTTGGGCTTTAACTCTTTCATTTTAGTAATAATAGCAGTGAGTATTTATTGGGCACCTACTGTGTGCCATTGTTCTAACAACTTTATGGTATAATTTCACATAATCCTCACAACAATCCTCTGAGGCAGGATCTACCAAATTTCACCAAACGACATGAAGCACTGAGAGGTTAAATAACTTGCCTGAAGTCATGCAGCTGCTAAGGGATGGAGCCAGGAAGTGACCCTGGACATTCTCTCTGTAGAGTCTGTTCTTTTAATCACTAAAATAGACTAGCCTCTAGGTCAGGATTCACTGTTTTCTGACGGTTAATAATCTTTGGTGCACCCTAGACCTTTTGGGGAACAATAAAAGTGGTGAAATTAATGAATAATTGTCCTCCGAATTAAGGAAAACAAAGCTAAAAAAGTTGGAACAAATAATGCATTTGTTCCATGTAAACAGAGCTGAGAAAAAACCATGTGAGAATATTGTTAAGGCTTGTAGTGGAACATCCACTGTTTCTTTTTTTTTAATTTTTAAAAATTTGGTTTTTTTATTAAGGTACAATGGGCATATACATCCATTGTTTCTTTTACCCATAATTTCTTCTCCCATTTGGAAGAGGAGGAAAACTTTTACTCTACCCTACCCTTCGGAAGCTCCATGATTCAAATAGGAATTGCCATCATTTTATTTCACCTCATCTCCTGACTTTCATCATTGGTCCAGAGGTGGGCACCTCACTCAGACTGGACCAGTCGCAGTAGTTAAATGCCCTCTCATGGTGATTTGTCTTGGAGATGAGCACATGACAAAAGCTGGGCCAAACTGGTATTCTTCCCTGCCTTTTAGAAATAGAGTAGTGAGTTTTGCTTGGAGTTCTCTCTTCTCCACAAAGGAGCATTTCAGAAGGAGCTTCAAAGCTGTTCGTAGCTCTGTCCCCCATATGAGAAGGTAATCACTCTTAGAGAGTAAAGCAAACACGTAGAGAGATGCAGAGGAAAATATGGAAAAAGGGAGAGAGAGAAAGGGTCATCATGACATTCAAATCCTCAGGTCTACATGTTCCTGACCTTTACACAATTTGCCTAGGTAAACCAATAAATTCCCTTTTTGCCTAAACAGTTTGAGTTTAATTTCTGTCTCTTACAATCAAATGAGTCTTACTGCAAATATCATTTGGCTAAAACAGCCATACTCTCAGACTTATTCAGGGTCTTATCCTAGGGCTAAGTAAGGTCAGCAGAAAGCTGCCTACTTCAATAACAGTGTCTTGACTCCTCTTCAGATTCACTTTTACTGAGTTGCACCCCAGTGGTAAGTCCTCAGATTTAATCAAGGGTTTAAAGCAACTTACAAATAAATCATTCACAACACTGACGTTGCTGAAGATACTGTGTATCCCTTGGCGCCCCCACATAAAACGTAGACCAAAACGTAGACCAGAGCTTTGTTTCTCTTAAATGAACTGTTATGTTTTCAACTTACGGAAAAAAAGAGTCATATGAATTAAAAGAGATCATATTCATTAAAATGGGATGAATAGGTCATTTTAGGAGACTTCCATAATACAGTGGAAGCACATTGAGTTGGAGACAGACTCCTGGGTTTGAGTCCCTAAATTCAGCCTACACGTTTCCCAGCTGAATGGTCTCTAGCAGATTACTTAGTCTCCCTGGACCTCAGTTTTCTCTTCTGTAAAATAGGGCTCTTAATATTAGCCTTAACTAGGTTATAACGGTATTGTAAAAATTAGATGGAGCTATGTGTGTAAAAATACTTTGTAAACTGTAAAGCACTATATCAAGTTTTAGTTACATTGTCTCACAATCAAACTGGAATTTTCTCTTATACACAAGATGATTTCTTTAGGAAGAAATCTTTTTATTTTTCACCAGAAGTTTATACTGCTTAAAAAATAACATAATCCTACTCTTCTTTAAAGAGCTTAAATTAAATCCTGGTCAGAACCATGAGTTGTAGCTCCACTTTACACTGGAGGCAAAAAGAAGATTATGGAGTGGAAGAGGCAAGCAAGTCACTGAGGGCTGTAAAGGACAGCAAGACTATATGCAAATGAAAAGCTGGAGCTCTAGGCTGCCAGGTCTTTACTGGAAGGCAAAACCACATCACTGACTTGACAGCTCACTGTCTTTTCTCCTGCTGTTTTTTCAAAATCTCTACCCTGAGCCCACCCTAAAATATAAGGACTGAAGTTTTAAAAAAGAGCTTCCTCTGTTGTTTGGCAAAGATCAATATTGAGAGTGAGGGGTAGCAATTGGCAAGAGCATCATTGATTTAGACCCTGAGCCGCACGCATTTTGTGTGCATCTATTGCTGATCTGTGGGACAGAGCGGGGGCAGAATTTAGTTTCTTCTTCTTTAACTGAGTGTTGCTCAGTTTTTCTGCCAGCGTTGCAAGAACACTGCTAAAAGGCACAAAAGCTCACGGAGGTGTCAAACAGCAGGGATGAGGGGCTGAGCTTTCCCTCATCCGTGAAGGAGTCAATTAAAGAACAAAGACAACTCTTGGGTTTTAAGATCACCAGTCCAAGTTGTTCCAGAATTTTCATGTGTATTTCCAATTCAATCTCCTTATATTTCTTCTTTATTCCAAAAAAAATGTAATTATGTGGTGCTTTTTGTGCTTTTAAGAGCACAGTTATAAAACATTTAGTTTTTTCTTGTAGTTTGTAACCCTGTGTGCTTCTGTTGAATCCTATCCCCATAGGAGCTAATCTGAGATTAAACAACAATCGGTATCGGGAAAACTTTAAGGATAGCTTTCCAGTGCTTAACCATCATTTAAATCTCCTAGAAATTACATGTTCTAAGCTTTATCTTTCTTTCTGCTAATGATTCCTTGTGTGTTCAGGCACCCAGGGAGCTGAGAAGGAACAAAGCACACCCTCTGTCAAGAGCTCTTTCATTGTTGGTTAGATTAGGAATGACTTCAACTTCTTATGTCAAGTGCACACTGTAAACTAATCTTTGTTTCTGCAATTTAGATAAGATTATTTCAAGAGATGTCAGTTTCAGTATTGGATTTTCTTTCTTTCTTGGACTGGTGTTCTTTTTGGCCAATGATCTATGTGACTGTCATTTGACATAAATTTACCATATCTGAATTATATCTCGTGGGCTTATGCCAGGAGCAAAACATTATTTGTGTTTATATCAATAGGTGAACTTTAAAGGTGTGTTTGTTGGCTTTTTTGAACATCAACAAAGCACAGCAATATTCTTTGGGTTAGTTAATAAAATCCTAACTGAACACATGTGATGTGTGCAAACTGTCTTTAAAGACATACATATGTGTTCATTTCGTATTCATTTCCACTTTTCTCTAAATTTATATGTCAATTTTAAACAATATACTGGACTGTCATTATATGTCATTATCCTGACTCAATATTTAAGTGGCTACAAAGATAAATTCCATTTCAATTTAAAGGAAATGTCAGGAATAATATATTTTTATGTTATATAGGCCAAGATTACTTCATATACTATTCATTCCATCATATATATTATCCATCAAATACATTATACCTGAAGCAGAAAGTATGCATGTCATTCAAATAAATATTTATAAAAATGAAACTAAAAGAAAAATTTAAAACAAAGGAGTAGTCACAAAAACAGGTTTTGCTTGAGATCTCAGTTGGTCAATGAAGCCCAACAAAAAATATTACCTATTAATAGAACTAAATGTCTACCACAGATTTCAGGAGTGAAGCACTTTGGTTATTTCTAGGTTTAATTACAGAGACAAAAACGACCAGAATGCAATAAATGTAAAATAAAACTCTAATCTTAAGATTAAAGGTAGAGGCTACAATATTCCTAGGCAGAAGATCTGATTTTAAAAGATATCTAAAATGTAAGGGAAACATAAATGAAAATGTAAATGAAGTGTCCCCCGTGTAATAAAGAACCTACAATTTAGTGTTTAAAATTATTTGCTGCCATAGTTGCTTACAGTTTTGTTGAAATTATATTATGTGTGGGTGAATCTGAAATAGGGTATTTGGAACTGCATGTAATTCTTTTTTATCTACTACAGTCATGTCTGAAAGCTAGAAAACTGTCATCAGAAAATTGGATTCTTAGGAAAACATCTTTCCAAAATTACCTATTTTTATAAATTAAAGTTAGATAGCCTGGTCGCATTGACGGAGGCATTAGGAGATGACAATTAAATGTGGTTTGGGAAATAACTAAAGAATAAATTAACCTAAGAATCTTTCTACCTATATTCTAGATCCCATCTCAATTTTTCAGAAATCCTGTTCCATCAGTTATCGTCTCTTCCCTCAAATTTCACATCTAAAAACTAAACAAATAGATGAAAACCAGCATTCCACACTCTTGTTCTTCTCTATGTACTATCCTGGTTTTCACTCACATCTAAGTCTTCGTGATCGTGGTATCTCCCCTGCCAGGTAAGTATTCTCATATCTAAGTCTTAATAATCTATACCCTTTAACTTTCCTCCACTTGTACTTCACTTTTCAACCCAATGCGACCTGACTTCGACACTATCACTGAACTGAAAGTTCACTCTGATGTTAAGGTAACCTCCAAAGTGACAAAGTTAGTGGATACTGTTAATCCTTAAATTCCTTGACCTCCAGACAGCTATTGAAACTCTATCTAGGTTTTCATGTCCCCAGTACTCTCTCCTTGATTTTCTTCATCTGCAGAGATTTCTTCTCATTCCTCTGTCAATTTTCTCTTCTTACACAATCTATTCTCATCGGGCAAGCTCATTTATATCAGCAACTTTATCATTCATATGCTAATGACTCCCACTTTTGTAATTCTACCCTCATCTTACTCCTAGGCTTCAGACCTAAACTGCTTTCATAATGATTTCAGGACGTCTTCATGTGGATGACATAACCATATGTAGCTGAACTCACCTGAATTCATTGTTTGTCCTCAGCTGCCTTCAAAGCCTTTTTGATTTCTATCCCTAATCTCTGTTAATAGTTCACATCTTTGTAATGTTCTAAACCAGAAGATTTTGGGTGATCCTTGATTCTTTCCTCTCTCTCAAATTATTATTTACTAGATCACTAAAAACCTACTAATTATATCACAATTATAGTCTTGACTTTGTCCAGCCCCATTGTCAATACCACAGTGCATACCATTACTTATAATAAATATTGCAAGGAAGGTTGCCACAGTGGCTGAACTGGCCAGTTTTCTTCACCTCTTCATACTCCTATCTGTCTCCACATTAATGACACTGTTATTTTTCTAGAAAAACAAAAGGTGGGCCCACCACAGTTCCAGGCTCCCCTGCTACCAACCTGTTTATACCATTTTGGCATTCTTTTGCCTGCAGGGGGCCAACCAGTATTTCTGTTTATCACATAAATGCTTTACAATTAATCAGAAATCTGCCTGTTCTTCCAGCCTCATTTTCCATCTCTCTATATTTTCACCCTATTCTTTCACCTCTTTCCTTTGTTTTCTGAATGACCATTGGCAGCTCTAGATCTATATCATCCATAAGTTAGAAATCTCAGAGAAAAGAAAATCCCTCTTTCATACTTTCTCAGTAAAGTCCTGGGGAAGTTCTGAGTGGCTCTGCTTGAGTCATTGGACTGATGAACCAATCCCTGTGGCCCAGGGATTTCAGGGCTCTGATGAGTCAGGTTGGCTCGCGTGTCCACCTTTGTGGGGCGAAGTCTGCTCCATCTAAGTTTCATGGAATAGCTCCCTCATTATGAGCAGCTCTGTTTCCAGAATCACGGGAAGAAAATGGCTACCAAGGAACTGCTACAAGAAAAAGGAAGAGGATGGGGAGGTCACATCATGTACTTTCTGGAAGCACAGGATGATTTCTTAGCACGGCACCTCCATTTCCCTCTTCAACTCAAATAAATAGGCATTCAGCTAGGGATAGGAAGTGAACTCCAGTCTTAATAAATCATTTTCTTTCTGAAAAACCACCATTTCCACCTAAGACATATTGTGACGAAGGGGACTATATTGCGTAATTTTGTCTTTATTTTTACATTTTCTTTCAGTCTAATTGTTCCACATTTTATGTGGAAATGGAGCCCACTTCAGAGTTAGGTGGGAATCAGTCACAGTCAGCTCCAGTCTTCCCTTTTACTTTCCCTACTCTTTCCCAACTTTCTACCCTCTTCCTTACTATAACCTCCTTATTCCAGTTCCCCAAACAAAAAAGTAAGCAAACAGTTCAATCAAATGGTATTGAATTCAGAGTCAACAAATGTTCTTGAGGACTTATCACGTACCACATGCCAAATCTCAAAAGTATGAATTGTGTATTACTGTCGTCCAGGTGATGTACCAGCTTATCAGGGGCCAGGAAAAAAATCATTCTGAGATGTGCTTTGGCAGCTCTGAGGTGGCAAAATAGATGTTCATGGTATTCAGATAAATAAAATATATTTGTGTTTGGGTTTGTTTAAAATCTGTTTTCCTGTGAACAGCACACAGCTCATGTGACTTGTTCCCCCATTTGCCTCGCACTTGTCCTTCTGTTCTCTCCATTCCTCTTTACCGTTTTTCTTCTTCTTTTCCCTATTTTCAGTTTCATGGGAAAGCAAACAATATAGTCTACCCTTGATTTTATTATAATTGTTATAGCCTTCTTTCCAACTCTTTTTAAAACCTTCTGAATCCTCCTTCCGTTGTAAAGAAATTCCCCTATTTCTTCAATATTTTTGCAGGATGACTTATCTGGAATATAACTCAGCATCGAGGACACCTCTCACATTGCATCTTTCTCCGGGGGGGAAGCTCGTTTTCTCATCTTCCGTGAGCAACAGGGCAAGAGGTGTTTATCCTTCTCCAGATTCCCCATCACCATTATCATAGGATTACTGCATCATCCTTATGGAAAGGTACATAGGGTTTAAAATCGAAGGCTTTCGAGCCAGACTGAGTTGCAATCCTAACTCTGGCAGGTACCAGCTGTCTAACTTCAAGCAAGTGATAATCCAGATTTATACATCTATGTTAATGACTCATTTGAACACCCAGACTGTGCCTGGATCTCTGCGATTTCAATGACCTCAGTCTCCACTCATTCCCAGTACTAATTCTGAATCTCCACTCATTCCCAGTACTAATTCCGAATCTCCACTCATTCCCAGTACTAATTCTGAATCTTGTCAGCTTGGATCCTCCTCAAAAATTGGAAACTCCAAATACCCAACTTTTTACCTCTTTATACTCACTACCTGCTCTCATACAGTGAAAGACCTTTACAATGAAAGTCCTTTGTTCTTATGATTTCTTCTAGTCTTTCAGTCTCTTTCTAGCCTCTTACCCATCCCTGCATGGTTGGAAACTTGTGTTTGATCGTGAAAAGTATTGTTCCTCGAGTCACACTGATGTTTTGGGAATTTTTAAGAAGATAAAAGCATCAACTAGAATATTAACCTTACTTTATTTTCATTTATTTATTTTGTTGCCAAACTTGTACTTTTTCCCCAGTAATATAAACTCAAGGCAGTGAAAGGAGTTGGAAATGGCATTTCTAGTGGAAAGGTACTAAAACTAGGAAAGGAAGTTCTATAGCTCACCAATTCACTATGTATTCAATAAACAATAAGAGAATATAAAAGCTCCCAGGACTATGTTAGTAAAAGATGAGGTAGGTAAGGAAATAAAGACTTGGAAAATTAAAAAAACAAAAAATAGGTGTCATTCATAATCATCCCAGGATGAACTTAAAAAAGTCGGTGAATTATTAGTTGACGTCATTAGGTTAATTGTGCCAGCATTTGATGGCAGAATGTGAGATGTATCATGGAAATTTTGGGAAAAACAAAAGCTTAATAACCTTTTGTGGCTCATCCATTGCATTTGGACTCAACAATCTCATCAAAGAGATTATACTAAAGTAATATTTTAAGTGCTCTTTTAAAAACTAGACATGTAGTCTAAAAGAAAAAAATGTATGACTATTTTATTTAAAAGTGAAAATCTTCAATAGGAAGCTTTTCTTTCAGCTCATGTTTTCATTAGGATACAAACCAGGATCTCTGACGTAAATAGGTGAACCAGAGAGAATTGTTAGGGCAGTGAAAATACTTTGGATGGTACTATAATGATAGGTATAAGTCATCACACACTTGTCCAAGCCCACAGTATTGACAACACCAAGAGTGAACCATAATATAAACTATGGACTTTGGGTGATTATGATGTGTAAATAGAGGTTCACCATTATAGCAAATAATGGGAGGGTATGATAATAGGGGAGGCTACGCGTGTGGGAGGCCACTGGTGTGTGGAAACCTCTGTGTCTTTTGCTCAATAGTACTGTAGATCTAAAATGTTCTGAAAATTGTTTTGTTTTAAAGGCCAATGGTGAGTCCAGAGACGTAAATGCACTGTGATGTCACTTTCCTGTTCTTTTAGAAAAGCAGAATTTCGCTAAAAGATAAAAAAGACCACACAAAAAACAAAGCTAACATAACTCTAAAAAAAAAAGATTTCTGCTATAATTCCTATGTCACTAAAATACATTTAGAAATTTTTCTGTGAATGTAGTTCTACAAAAATTGTAAAGACAGCATCAACATTTTTTGTCAAGTTCTTCACTTAGTGATTTCCAGGGTGACTTCGATGTCAGGTTGTATGTAGTACATGTATAAGTAGATTCTTTTTATGGCAACCAACTAGCTCATTTTTCACAAAGTTGGACAGGAACATTTCTATGAATTCTCAGTAGTTTTAGCCTTCTTCTACCAGGGCTCTGACAACCAACTACAGGATGAAACAATCTTGTTTACCTGTAATTTTTGACTGATGACATGTTTTAGAATGTGGGACTAGATCTGTAAAATAACTTGTTTGTTTTCAACCTGGCTTGAGCCTAGTCTCCCCGTGCCAAACTGTTTCATTTAACTTTGCTTCACAGTATGGGTCCTAATCTACCTTTTCCTCCACCAAATTGCACTACATGTTGCAAATATGTTGGTACAACCATACTCGGGTCCTTACCTCTAAAGGTCACTTCCAAAGCTTAAGAATTACAGTAAACATCTGCCTTCACAGAAAAAAAGGGTGTTAATAAGCATATTGATTATCCAGATAATTCTTTCAATAATTTATTTTAGTAGTAGAAACCTGGCTGTTTTATTAATAATAAAATTACACCCTAATAAGACCATTTTTCTCTTAAGTTACCATTTTTATGTGTATTGGAGATGTAATCCAGCTCTAGTATATGAATATGGGCTAAAACATTTAAAAATTAAATCTATATAGGAAGCAGAAGATATAGGTCCAGTGGGGGGAGTGAACATTGATATGAAACAAGTTGCTGAACTTCTCTGTGACTTGCTTTTCCATCTAAAAAGTAGAAAGTTGTGTCTTCACAGAAGTGCAGTTTGGGTAAAAAGAACTAATATTTGCAAACGCAAGTTCTGAGAAAGAACTCATAAGTTCAAGGTTTGTGATTTATCACCTAAAATTGTCCATATTGCCTACTTATTCTAAGTTGGTTATGTGAAAGCTAGAAAAACTCCAAAGTCTGCAAACCAATCATAGAAATTTTGATTTGAAAATTACATAGCATTAGTATCGATTTAGAATGTAAAGATAATATACACTATAATTTTAAATTAAATAAGCTTGATTTAAACTAAAAATATAAATTCTGGATCAAATAAAATATCCTGAGATCTAAAAATTTACTAAGCACGTAATATGGGCACAAGAAGCATTCTTCCTTGTTGTCCTCAGCTAATTTATAGTCTACTAGGATAAATGAGAATATTGAATGCTTCAAGGGAGTGGAAGTCTTCTGAGCAATTAAATTCATAAATAAAACAAAAATCCCTACTGTTGGCTGTCATGAAAAGAAAGATAAAACAATGCCTATCACAACTGGTACTGAATATGGGTTAGAATTATCTTCAAGTGTTAAATCGTGGAAGCAGAAGCTATGTTTTTTTAAGTTAACCTCCCAGAAGTTAAACACAGTGCAGAAACATTCAGCTGATAGATTCAGATAAGAGATTACATTCTACTTAACATATTTTCAAATGATATTTAGAATGACTATCCTGCCAATTTTGCTCAGTATTAGGGTAACTGAAAACTGTTCATAGATAAGGAAAAAAGAAGAAAGTTCTCCTTTCCCATTTACTTATTAGAGTGTAAGATTGCACTTGAATAATCATCACACACTGGAACACTGTCATGAAGTAAAATGTTGACAAATAAATGAGGGTAACAACGCGCACAATGACAGTAAAACAATATTAGAATTTCCTTTTTCATTCAATTGTAATTTTGGCACCGTTGCTTATTTGATTCTTGGAAAACTAGGGTCAGATTTATGACTACCAAACAATCCACATGGCTTTTGCAATTAACCTGAAATTCTACATTACTCTCTATTTTGATTATTCTCTTAAAATTGAACATATTACAACTATTTTGATTTTGAGATTGAAGTTGGACAATAGGTAAATGCATGTGAAACTCTAGTGTTGATACAAGTAAATCCTATTCTTGGCCTTCAAATTGTGTATTTTGAGAAAATGGCAGTAAATAGCACAAACTAAATCTTAAAGTGGTTTTCTGGTAAAATATTTCATTACATACTTCACCTGTGTTACACCACTTGTTTACGCTAATAAAACTCACATGTGCTAGAGAATAATATTATCTATTGATATTTTAATCACTCTGCTTATCTTTCCATCCCCTCTTCTCCTCCCTGTCTTTAAAGACTGTGTTTTAGAGCAGTGTAAGGGTTAGACTGAGTCCCAGATAATGTTCTGGTCTTTTACAACTAAACAGCTATTGCATAGATTACCAAGAGGGTTGGGTTGTGGTCAAATCATGTATAGTCAATTCACCTAATATTTTTCTTCCTTGATATGTTAGCTTCTATCTGTTGGAAGCATGTGAAAACTTACCTATATTCTCAGCTCTTTGGAAACTTCACAACGAAAGTTTCACAATAACCTGGTATTATTTCTTTAAATTGTATATATGATAGCATTAGAGTTGAGAAACATTTTTAAACTTGATGAAATTTCAGGGATGACTTTATGACCTGACAGTAACATAAATGGGTATGTTTTGAAAATAAAGAAAAATCTCTTAATTGTAAAGAGAGTCCATGTATTTTCTTTCATGATTCTGATAAGGTCTGGCTCCTTCGTTTCATTAGAAAGGGGAGTGGGAATCAAAGGAGCTTGACATTTGGCTGAAGTAGCTGCCTAGCTATTAAATCATTGCATTCATGCTAAGACCGCCTATGTGCTCCCATTAAATCCCATTCAGCTCATGAGGTAATATATGTACTGTAGCCTATGGCTGGGTTATCGCTGGTTGTTTTTTTTTTTTTTCTCTCCCCTGTTAAATTCTCACAAACTCACATTCCTCTAGGCTTTCCTTTTCAAGTTTTATATTTACTACGGTTAGATCTCAAAAAACAAATGTTGAGGAAAAAAAGAAAGCTGTAGAAATATATTTACAGGGTGATATCATACTATGTATATATATAGTTTTTTACATAAAATTGTATTTAAAAATACACACCAAACTCATGATCATAGTTGCCTCTGGAAAGATTCAATGGTAATAGGACTGAGGTTGGTTGTCAAAGAGGATTTCAACTTCATCTGTAAAATGTTGTCATTGTTTTTAAGGCATGAAATCTCTTGATTTGGAAAGGGAGTGAGGTAGTATAGTATCCTTTGAATTCCTCTGCACTTTTTGAAATATAATGAATAAACAGTAGTGATAGAGTAGTGGTTAAGTATACTGGGTCTGGAGAGAGACTGCCTGTGTTTGACCTGCCACTTACTACATGACCAGGGGAACCTTGGTCATGCATCAGTTTCCTAATGAGTAAAGTGGTGTTTAACAATAAATAGTTCCTACCTTATTGGCTTGTTGTGAGAAGTAAATGAGGTAATACAGGAAAAGTGTTTAGAATGGTTCTTAGAACACAGTAAGTATTCAATAAATTAATTAGTAATTTTTTTAATCTCAAAATTTTTTCTACAGGCTTGTCTTTTTTAAAGAACCTTTATGAAATAGATTTATTACTGGATAAATAGCAGCAATGTGCATATAAAACAATTATAAACATGTTTAATTATTTAACAAAGCTGCAGAACGGAAACTTCAGTAACATATTTCCATATTTCACTCCAAGTATTCAGAGGCCACTTCCTCCCAATTCTCTCTTCTATCCTCATTCTCAAGGATTCTCAGTAATTCAGCTGTCTGCTCTTTCTGTCTTCTACTTTTTACAACATCTTTCTTCTTATTTCTGAATCGACATAGTACAACCCAAAGAGTTCTGAACACAAGCACAGCAAGTCTGCATTTCTTCTTTTGGCGACAGTAGCTTTAGTATTAACTGAAAGGCAGGGTAGATAATGTGACACGCGCTTTACTTTCAGCAGACTTGTTAATATCAGCTCTGAATTTTTCATGACGGCTTCGGTAACCTGTAGCCTGGAGCTGAAGCTCTGGGGGTTTCCACCACAAAGAGGTAGATCAGCTGAGCTCTCACTTCCCATCTGGCCCTGGGTGACAGGGACAGTCAGGGGGGCTGCAGGAAACCTGAAGAAGAAGAAAGCTGATGTGGGACACCCATTGTAGTGCATCAAAGGCTAAACATGTGCTGTTGTATGGATGTATCTTTGAGACACTTGTTTATCACTGGCTTCAGAATCTACTTAGCCAATGTGTTTAACGTTAGAGTCACAAGAACAGCTGCCGCTCGTGTAAGTAATACCCTCATACGCAGTGGCATCCTGATTTGCCAAACCAGATTCAGGACCTCTCTGCGGTGAATGTTTGATGCTGTCTGGCATGCTTCTTATTTACCCACATAGGCAGGCGTACACGTGCAGGCACACACACAGACGCACACGATCACGATTCGGAGCTGTTTGAAATTGTAAACCATTTTAGCTCTGTCCCAAAAGTAACAAAATGATCTCAAAGTTCTCACAAAAGCTGTATTTTATGTCTGAAGGTCAAAAACAGAAAGTTTTTTGAAAGGGATAGGAGGCTCAAATGTAATCATATGTGAAAAGTCAAAAATAGTAAAAAAAAAATTTTTTTTAAGACAAAATTTGAGCATTTACCTTTCTTGAGTCTTATGGTGGTTCTATCATATTTACTGAAATATATAGTTGCCCTCTTATTTGTAGGAAGTTGGATCCCTATATACTTGATTTTATTTTTAATAACTGTAACAATTCAGATTTGCTCTCGACACACCCAAACTGCAATTCTTAGAATGCAGGAGTATTTACAAGCACACCAGGAGGAGGCCAGTTCTCTTAATTGCAGTATTCTCTGGTCACACCCTTTGCTTCTGTTCTATCAAGAAAGAAGTTAAATAAATAATGCTTAGTTTGTATGTGGAAAAAAAATTTGTAGAGCTAATAATACTCCAGCCTTGAATGAGAAACAATGAAAAAGTAAATATATATGTTGCTACTATAATTTTTTTGGTAATTTTTCATCAACAGAAGGAACCAGGTCAACTTTTTGAACTTTTGTTTTTATTTTCTTCTTAAATTATGTTTCACTATTTTCAGTCTGCCACTCCAATATTTCTCTAACTTATAGATGCATTTCATTGTTGCTTTTTTGTGTCTGAAAGGGTGTTATTTTTAAAAGCTCATTAACATTTACTAGCATTCTAGCCTTTTCAAAGATCTAACAGAAGGTTGACTTTCAACATTAACATTTTATTAAGATAGTATAACAAGGTGTACATTTATAGCTGTGTTAGTAACCAAAAAGTTGTACGATTTATTACAACGAAACAGTTAAAATATTAAGCAATTAACTTTACCGTTATGAACTCAATATACTTTGATGATATTCTCCAACTATACAGTGACTTTGTTGAAACCTACATAAAAGTGTCCTCATGTTTATTTGTGCACAGTCCAGAATGTTCACAATTATTGTAAAGGATTAGGATTGATGATTCAATAATTAGAAGAGTTTTTCACTTTTTAAAAAATTATTTTACTGCAAAGGAATGATAAAGGGTTTAATTACTGAAACCAACCTATGTTTTGTATAGCAAATGGAGAACTGAAGATTATAATTTTAGCTCTTGAACAAAAATTAGACTCCCTTGGCCATTATCCCTACCTGTTTGGTTATTTTTGCTAAATAAAAAATTACTGCCAAACTTAGTGGCTCAAAACAGCCATTTTATTTTGCTCATGATTTCGTGGGTCAAAAATTCTGGAAGGGGTGGCGCGGCGCGGGCGAACGAGGACGGTGTCCGCCACTCTTCCCTGCTGAAGAGCGCGTCAGCAGTCCCCAAATATGAGTCAAAGCAGATACCTGCGTCTCAGGCTGATGCTCCAAGACAAGCAAACGAGCCTCTTCCAAACACAGTCCGGGAGCCCCTTGCTGGACCGCTTCCCTCCTGGCCCCTGAGGCAGATTCAACGAGGACATCCAGACGGCTCTGTGTGGTGTTTTGAGAGCAGCCCCCGTTGAAGCTCTTCTCCAGTCACATCCAGCTTTTTATTGCCTAAGCAGTCTGGGGCTTGCTTCGTCACTTGGCTTTGCTGTGGAGTACTCTTGTAGAGCTCCCTGTTGCACATTGAAGATCCACCATTTTGGTGGCCAAGTGACAAGTGCCCAACCTCAGGCCTGACTTTTCGGAAAGCATCGGCCTTCTGCCGGACCTGGATAATGGATGTCAAGGATCGGCGACACCGCTCTCTGACCAGGGGGCGGTGTGGCAAAGAGTGTCGCTACACGAGTTCTTCCCTAGACAGTGAAGACTGTCGCGTGCCCACGCAGAAGTCCTACAGCTCCAGCGAGACTCTGAAGGCCTATGACCACGACAGCAGGATGCACTATGGAAACCGAGTCACAGACCTCGTTCACCGGGAGTCAGATGAGTTCCCAAGACAAGGAACTAACTTCACCCTTGCAGAGCTGGGGATCTGTGAGCCCTCCCCGCACCGAAGCGGCTACTGTTCCGACATGGGGATCCTTCACCAGGGCTACTCTCTGAGCACAGGGTCTGACGCCGACTCCGATACAGAGGGAGGGATGTCTCCAGAACATGCCATCCGATTGTGGGGGAGAGGGATAAAATCCAGGCGCAGTTCCGGCCTGTCCAGTCGTGAAAACTCGGCCCTTACCTTGACTGATTCTGACAACGAAAATAAGTCAGATGAGGAGAACGGTAGGCCCGCTTCTTAAATATTTTTTAATGTTCTGGGTACTGCACAATGTGGGGCTTGGGATGTTTTTGTGTTTTAATAAAGAGGCGTATAAAAACCAAAAAAAAAAAAAAAAAAAAAAAAAATTCTGGAAGGGTTTGGCTGGTCAGTTCTCACTGGGGTCTCCCATATGGTTGCATCAGAGGTAGGTGGGGCTGAAGTTATCAAGGTTCACCTGTGCTGGGCGTCCAAGATGGCTCACTCTTGGGGCTGGCACTTGATGCTGGCTGTCAACTGGGATCTCAGTTGCACTGGCAACCAGAACACCTATGCAAGGTCTCTCGAGCATGACCTTGGCTTTCTCACAGCCAGGAGGCCTAAGCATAGTTGGGTTTCTTACATGGCAGCTCACAATTCCCAACACAAGTGTTCCAGTGACAAAGGTAAAAGCTGCCTTGGAATTCACAAAACAGCACTTCTGCTGAATTGTATTGGTTATGATTGAGTCTCTAAGGCCAGACAAGATTCAAGGGGAGGGGATAGAGTGGCCACTTCTTAATAGGAAGATTGTAAAAGATTTGTGAACATATTTTAAAGCTACCACATTACCCTCTTTATGGATACTACCCGCTTTGTACTACAGATCATTTGAAAGACAACATGGAAATCCTACATCTTCACCATGAGCTCTATCAAAAGAATCTCATTTTAATCAATGTAGAGCTGAAATCACCTCAAATACCTTGTAGTAGCTGTGACAGTTTGCATTTTCCAAAAATGACCATAACAATATTTCCAGTCCTACCTGCTCTTTCAGAATCCTGCCACCTCCCCATCAGGAGGTAGAATCTCCTTCTCCTTGCTTTGAAATCAGATAGGCCTTTGTGATGGCCTTGACAAATAGAATGTTGCAAAAGGGACACTGTATGTTTTCTAAGACTGGTTCACAAAAGGTGACTCAGTTTCTACCTGAGCTTCTCTCTTGGGAATGCTCACCCTTGGAACCCAGTTACCATATGGTGAGGAAGCCCAAACCATCTGTGGAGGCAGGTCAAGGTGTTCCAGCCGAGAGCTTCAGCTAAGGTCTCAGAGTCAACTGCGAGCCTTCAGGTGACTCCAGCCCCACCTTTGAGCCACTCTAGATAATGCTGAGTGCAACAGAGATAAGCTATTTCTGTCAAGCTTTTCCCCAATTGAGATTCATGAGCAAATTAATGTTTTGGAGTGATTTGTTATACAACGATAGATAACCAGGATGAGTGATTTCCCTCTACCCTGAGAGGCGGTATTTCATTTGAAATAAAAGAAATATCCAATTTGCAAATCAATCTTTGTTTGCTCTCAAGAATAAGGTAGAAAATGCATTTCAAGTATTTCTAGGAGTCAATAGAAATAAAGGCAGAATGGAATGGTTATCAATTCATAGGCCCCCAGGCTAGTCTTCAATTACTGAAGAAATCTAGTGTGGTGAATTTAGTAGTTTTCAAGCTCTATGACACCAACAACAGTTTTTTTTAGAGCAGATTAATCAGAAACATGATGCTACACACCCAGTTAATCAGAGAGAAAGTTCTTTCCTTTGAGGAACTGTGTATGTGTGATGCAGCTACAGATAATCATTTATTAAGTTTTTATTGTGTTCTGGGCACTGTTCTACGTGCTGGGAATACAGCAGTGAACAAAACAGTTGTCAGTCTCCTCACAGGGTTTATATTATGAGAAATGAATGGACATGAACAAATACATTATATATATAAAGTCAGTTGGGGGTAAATGGAGGAAAATTCAGAGAAGGAAGATAGTAAGCCCAAGGATAAGGAGGGAGATAATCACATATAGGGATGGGCAGGGAAAGCCTCACTGAGATGATGAGATTTCAACAAAAACCTGAAGGAAATGAGAGAGGCAGCAAAAAAAGTTTTCTGGGAAAAGGATGTTTCAGGCAGAGGGAATAGAAAGAGTAGACGCCCCAAAGCAATAGCAGTGATACAGTCTGGTAGAAGCAAGAAGGCCAGGATGTTGGAACCTAACCAAAGAAGACCATAGCAGGAGATAAAGGAAGGAGAGAAGGAACCAGACTATCTAGAACCTTCTAAGAAATTGTAAGAATTTACTCTATATGAGAAATTAATCTTTTGGAAGGTTTGAGCAAAACAATGACATGATATTGGATATAAAAGGAGTCTTCTGGTGGCAGAATGAGATTACACAGTAGGTTAAAGAGTGGAATAATCAGGCAAATGAAAATAGTGGTTTGGACAAAGATAATAATGATGGAGTGGTAAAGGGTGATTAAATCAGGATCTAGTTTGATGGTGGAAAACCAATAGATCTACTGACGGATTGAATTGGATATGCGTATGAGAGAAGTCAGAGATGACTCAAGATTTTCTAGAGTGAGCTACTAGAAGAATGAAGATGCCACTTATTCAGATGGTGGATCCTGTAGGAGAAGATGCTTTGGTGGGCAGATCAGGAATTCTTTGGACATGTTAAATTTGAGATGTCTACTAGACATCCAGTTAGAGAGTAGTTATCACAATCTGGAGGTTAGTAGAAACATGGAATTATCAATTTGGGAGTTTTCAGTGTTCAGATGGTTCTTCAGGCTGGAAAATTTCATCAAGGAGCCTTCTGCTTTTTATGGGGACTGATGTAAATAGTCATAAAGGGCAGACGGATACTAATCCTGATCCACTATTTCATAGATTAGATATACCTGGAAAAAGAATTCCTTATCCTCATGAAGGATTAGGTGATAATAAAACTGACTTATTAGTAGATTTATTCTTTGAATTTGAGCTCCACGGCATGGCCTATTTACAAAATGGCATTTGTATCTAGTATTTTCTTTGCCTGAATATATTCGCAATGTAGTGTTGTGGAAACAGTGCATTGCTGTTAATGCAATTCAGTTGCTGGAATAGAGTTTGTTTCTGTAACTCTCAAATAAAGTGTTTCTCTTGATAAGTGCTGTTGTCTACCACAAATAACATGCCCTGACAGACAGAAAGAAAGAAAGCAGAAATTGCAGGTTCTTGAAGTAAGCCAATGAATGTGCTTATTTGAATATAGTTAAATATAACACATTATAATCAGAAATATCACATTTGGCCTGATGCTTAGATCATCTTCAACTTGCACACACAAGTGCAGTTGTTGCTATCTGAGCCACATTTATTTTCTAGACTCAACAGTGCAAATTAAACCAGATGATCTAATGTAAATTATCTGTGTGCAAAATCTGTAGAAAACACAAGGTTAAAAGTCCCCTTAACGACAGAACGTTGTCATAGGAGTTCTGTATCAGCCAACATTTACAAAGAGAGCAACTGTCAAAGAAGTGTAAGAGATGAGAATTGCCAAAGAGATCAGTCTCCTGACTGCTTTCCAATCAGTGAAAAAACTGAAAATTGAAGGACAGTGTTATAACACTCTACAGAGGGACTTCCTGGTGGCGCAGTGGTTGAGAATCCGCCTGCCAATGCAGGGGACACGGGTTCAAGCGCTGGTCCGGCAAGAATCCACATGCCGCGGAGCTACCGAGCCCGCGCTCCACAACTACTGAATCATGGGCCTACAGCCCGTGCTCCGCAACAAGAGAAGCCACCGCAATGAGAAGCCCACGCACCGCAACGAAGAGTAGCCCCGGCTCGCTGCAACTAGAGAAAGCCCATGCGCAGCAACGAAGACCCAACGCAGCCAAAAAGAAATGAATAAATAAATTAATTTAAAAACCCAAACAAACTCTGTGGAGCTAAAACATAATTTTTAAAAGAATCTTTGTTGCTTATATATATGTTCTCATAGTTTTCTCATCGTGTTTGGAAAGTTTTTCAGAGTATGAGTTGCTAGACCTCAGGATGGGGTGAGGGGAGAGGTGCACACGGACAAATCAAGGTCATCGTAAACATTCAACACCCCGAGAGAAAGACTGGGATTCATCGATTCACCCTTCCCTCTCTATTTAGCCCTGGTGGAGCTCAAGAGGGCAATGAATGAAATTTCTTCCAGACAGCCGGGGGTTTTAGCTACTGTGAGTGACGGCCTGGTGCTGGAAGCAGCTCTGAAAGAGTATGCCAATCTGGGCCTGCTCTTCTTCAACACGAGGAAAGTGAATGAAAGGTAAATACACATACATTTAAAGCCAGCAAGTTCATCGCAGGGTGACAGAAAGTTTAAGGTTAAAATACAAATTTGTATACTCTTATCTAAAAGTTTCAAACTTGTGAACGTAAAAAAAAAATATGTGACATTTTGTTGTACCCAATTTAGAAGGAATACTTTGGTAAAAAGCTAATATGCATGTGTTTATTTTGTCATGCACAAAGCACAAGGCATGTCATAATTCTATTTAACTATGGTATGGCTTTGTACAAAAGATGTCACAGCATTATAAGAAAAGCCACCAGATGTCACTGTTACAGGTTCTATTCAGTCATACGCTAATCTGAAAATTTGTGAACTTTTCATTGCTCAGTTTGAAGAAATTCTGGGTTATAATTTTGCCATCAAAGAAATATTGCACTTGGGCTTTCTTGTGGGGAATTTTTTCCCATGGGTCTTAACTTCTCTATAATTCTTTTTGTTTGTTTGTTTTTTACAGTGGCTCTAAACTCAATTAGGGAATAGGAAAGATTTTCCCATGAGGAAGATTTAGTATACATGAGTTGCTGTCAGAAGTCTTCCTTTGATAGACTTTACACACAAACAGGACAACTCCTCAAAAAACTTGAAAGGTGGATTGGTTTGAAGGTGGACCAATCATTTCCCAGTCCTCTGATTCTTTGATTTCAGCAAGATCAAATATTCAGTAGAGAGCTGGGTTGGGAGATCTTTCTGCCGTTAGCCTCTATTTAGAAAACTAGCTTTACCTTACAATGTGTGGTAAAGGAGATGATTAGTTTGGCACATAAGTAAGTATAGGTTCCACACCTCACAACACTTACTGTTAGAGCAAAGACAAATTGACATGATTTGATCAAAATTTTACCTGTTCTATGTATCTTATATACAGGCTATGTTTCCCTTTAAACAGTAGCCTCATGTAGGACAACGTTCTTACCTTTTTAGTCTAAGTGAAATGAAGGATTTAATAATGAGAACTTCAGTCTAGGAAGCAGATTAATGAAACAGATTTTGGAGTTCCAAACTAGAGTTTGGAACATCTGGCAATTCACATCCTATATGGGAGAATTTATACCTTTTACAAATAGAGGCTTATTTAATGATGTGTTTGTGGTATGTGCTGAACCCAGGTTGACTGATTAAAATAAGGATCTCACAGGACCTCAGATGCAGGACCATTTTAAGGAACTCCTTTTTTTTTTTTAAAGAAAAGACCATGCACAGTAGATGGAAAAAGATTTCATGTCTTTATAAGTAGTAGTTAAGTCTCGCGAAATTTATGTTGGTATGTTGCCATAGATCAGCAAAATCTGTATAGAAAAGGAAAGAAAAAATCCAGGAAAGCTTTGAGAAGTGAAAATGCCCCTCTCTGACATAGAAACAAGTAGTAACAGCCGCAAACCTGTCTGTGTGCTTATGCCAGTGTGGAATGTTGTTCAACATATGGAGAGCTTGGCCCTTTTGCTGTCAGCCCAGGGCAAGGGATGAATTATCCAGGTAAAATCAAGTTCCTTCTTCAATAGATGCAAAATATTTTCCCCATGAGATGTCTAATAGTTCAGGCAAAGAGCCATTGAGCAAAGAATTAAGAAACTGGCCTGATGTTGTTATATACAATTTTTAAAGTAAGTTTTCATGGTAGTTTAAAAAAAACAGGGGTAGGTTAACTTAAGATTTTCTTAGAAACATTATCATGAGTGTTAGTAAAAATCTCCCATTCTAGTCTTCTTTATTGGAAGAAATAAAGGCAGTAAAGAGAGGGAAGGATCACCATTCAGAGTTTACCTTTTTTTTTTTACTTTTCTATAAAGTCTTCTAGTTCCAAGCCAGTTATGCTTAAATTTCCCAAACAATTATTTTAAAAATTCAGTAATCAGGAACTGGGCTAGATGAAAATTATTGGCCTATTTCTATTTCCTTGGGTTTCCCAGTCTTTTCACAGGGAGGAGGGAGGAAGCAGGGAGAGCAGTGCTATTCAATCTGAAAAGGGACACACGTCTCTGATCTCCACTTGCAGTTCCCATCGTCCTTTCGGTTGTCACTGTTGTTTTGTTCAGGACCTAGTCTCCGTCGTGATGTTGATTGTGACAAATTAGGGAAATTTGTCACAACAGGACACTTCACATGCTTAGAAATTAAGGTGAAATGCTCCCCAGATTAACATCTGCTTTGCTCTTAGAAGATAAGTTTGCAGGCAGAGTAAAGAGAGTAAGTCACTTTATAGCCAACTCCTTTCCATTTTTAGGTCTGTTCAAGAAATAGATGGGACTTCGTATTCTAGTTGTCAGCTTGCTTGGTACAAAGCACAAAATCAAATGTGTGCCTAATCATTGAATCATATGTGTTTTATCTTATTATGTCCTCTCAGCTCTCTTTGCTGTGCTTTTCCATTGGTCTCCAAATCATACCAGCCTCAATTACCGTAGGGGCTATCAAACATAAACCTAGTTTCCACACTCTGTTTATCTCCTTGAAACTCACATCCACCTTTGAGTTGTAAATGTAGGTGAACAAGGCAGAATAAAGAAAAGGGAAAACCTTAAAAAGTTTCATCCAGGGGTGAGAATGAACACTGAAGGTATTCTGCTGTGCACATTTCCACATATATTAGATTCCTGCAAATTGCCTTAGTTCAATTGGTAGTTCAAATCTAAAATGTTCCACACAATTCCATTTGTAATGGAATGTCAGCAAGTACAAGATTTACAACATTTTTTTGAATTACATAATTTACAATTATCATCCTCTACTTATTTTCCCAAAACTCATGATTACAGCACAACTATCCTGAAATATCTTACTGGTAAAAGTATTCCTCGCCTAAGCTCCTCATCGTAAATATCTAGTTTCTTTGCGCTTTGGTAACACACTCTGTTGCCCACTTTGTGAACCAGTTCTTGCTCTTAAGTCTTTTTAGCTGCTATGGAAGGCTGGTTTTCTAGCTCAGTTGTCTGTTATTAACCTCTTCATTTTGCTTCTACGGTTAGTTTAAACTACAGTGATGCTAGAAACTCTAAATCAGGGGTCTCCAACCCCCGGGCCGCGAACCGGTATTGGTCTGCGGCCTGTTAGGAAGAGGGCGTCACAGCAGGAGGTGAGCGGCGGGCCGTGAGCGAAGCTTCATCTGCTTCCCCATGGCTCCCCATCGCTCAC